>NC_053027.1:160909473-161228443 GCF_003073215.2 Triticum urartu | reverse complement strand
CCCTATATGCACGCCAACCTCTTCATCGCATTAATGCGCGGCACCGCGTCAAGGAACTGCTGCACCAAGCTGAAATAGCTGTTCGGTTTTGGCCTTTCCGGCCATAGCTGATCCACAACAGACCTCATGGCGAGTCCGGACAACCTATTCAGTTTGGCCCATTCGGCTAATTGGTTAGTCAATGAAAGCGGACGCTCGGGAGAATGGAATTGTGTCCAAAACAGCTGGTCCACTTCACGGTCCGTCTGACCCTGGAAGTACTTGGCCGCATCGGCAGCGCTCGCTGCCAAATCCATATACACATCCTCCGAACTCCGCAGCCGATCCAGAGAGGCATACCGTGGATCTCCGAACTTCCTCCGCAACATAAAGGATTTCCCAGCTACAATATCCCCGGCTTCCCGCAGCTCCTCCTTCTTCGCCCTCATAGCAGAGCGGATGTCTTTTCTCGTCGCAGCAGCCTTCTCAAGGTCCGATGCCTTCGCTAGGTTTTCCTTTTCAAGAACCTGGCAACGGTCGGCGGCGGCTTTTAATTCTATGGCCATCTTGGCCATCTTATCTCGGCTCTCGCCATGCGCGGCCTTCTCGGCCTTCAACTCTTCGGCCGCGTTCAAAGCAGCCGCATTACTAAACCTCGCTTGTTCCTTGGCTCGGGCAAGTTCTGCCCGCAAGGCTTCAACAGTGGCAGCTCTATCTGCAGTCACAACATATTAAAGATGCTGGCATCATGCTGCTCTTACTATGTGGCATTTACCAGATAATGACACTTACCCTGTGCCTTGTCAAGCCTTTTGTTAACAAGCTCGATGTCGGCGTCTGCCGCATCCAACTGCCGTTTTAAATGGGCAAACTCGCTAGTCCGGCTAGCCACCAGAGCTTCCATCACCTGCACATAGAGGCAGTATGGTTCTTACCTGGGAATATGATCCTCTGTTCGTCGTCGTTTCCGACGACAACTAGAGTCTCAGGGGCTACTATCTACACAGGGCACACCTAGCATGTGCAGGACTATCATACATTATTTTACGTACCTCAAAGCCTGTCAGTAGACTCATAAAAGCTTCATGCAATCCGCTTTCGGCGGACGAGATTCTCTCCATCACCGTATTCATCAGCACACGGTATTCATCTGAGATGGCCGCTCGCCCCACCAACTCCCTCAGAACATACGATCGCACACCAGACGGTGCCGGACTCTTTCGTCCGCTCTCTTCGGGAGCCGGACACTAGGAGCTTCGGGGGTCAATGGGATTATCTTCTGGCCTCACCGGACTCGGAGAGGCCCTCCGCGACGACACTTCGGGGTCGCCCGCTTCCGGAGCAGAGGAGTCCGGAGGAGGCGTTTCGCTCTCCATCATCTCTGGAAGAAGATCCCCCGAAGACAAGCTCATTTGAGAGGGGCTAAGGCCCGAACTGCAAAGATATATGCGGTGGTTATTTTCTCAGAAGAAAAAGATGGCATACCTTTACTATTAAAGTATTTCAGGTCACTTACGACTCGTTGGAGAATTGATCCCCCCGCGGACTTTGTGCGGCAAAAGCACCCCCCAAGGTAGGACCCTCTGTGGGAGACTTCTTCTCCCGTTTGGAAGCTTCGGCTTCCGAATCCCCGGGCGCAGTCCTTTTCCTCCTCCGGTCATCTTCCTTCATGGGGGTGCTCGCTCCCTCGGTTAGAATGGGCAGCGTTGGGGGCCCGCGTCCGCCCGTATTATCCTCCCCAGTATCTTCCTTCAAGGGCTCCGGGCAAGGTGCGACCTGGAGCATCTTTTCCAATACCGGATTGTCCAAACCCTCAGGGAGGGGGGCCGAACACCGAATCAACTTCGCCTTTGTTAGCCAGTCTTGGTCAAAAAGCGAACTCTCAGAAATAACTTCGTAACAAATGAGAGATAGTATGTTCGGCCGGAAGATTCCTTACCCGTTTGGCGGCGCGGTTACTGCTCAGGCCCACGTCCTCGGTGATTTACGGACACTCTACCTGAGGTCCAAAGAATGACTTGTACATCTCCTCGTGCGTCAGGCCGAGGAAATTTTGAATGACACGCGGTCCCTCGGGATTGAACTCCCACAAGCGAAGGGGCCGGCGTTTGTAAGGCTGGACTTGACGAACCAACATAACTTGTATTACCGCAACCAAACTAAAATCTCCATTGAAGAGATCTCGAATGCGGCTTTGTAGTATAGGAACATCCTTGGCTGGACCCTAGCTCAGACCTCTGCTGATCCATGACATCAGTTGTGCTGGAGGGCCCGAGCGGAAAACAGGGGCGGCCGCCCACTTGGCACTTCTAGGAGCCGTGATGTAGAACCACTCCTGTTGCCACAATTCAGACACCTCTGGAGTGGAACCTTTGGGCCATGGAGCTCCCGTCATTTTGCATATTGAGGCACCTCAACACGCTGCATGTTGCCCCTCGATCATCTTCGGCTTTACTTCAAAGGTCTTGAGCCACAGGCCAAAGTGAGGGGTAACCCGGAGGAAGGCCTCACACACGACAATAAATGTCGTAATATGAAGAAAGGAGTCCGGAGCTAGGTCATGGAAATCTAGCCCGTAATAAAACATCAAACCCCTGACAAAAGGTTTCAGAGAAAGGCCTAGACCTCGGAGGAAGTGGGAGACCAACACGATGTTCTCGTTGGGTTCGGGGGAGGGGACGGCCTGCCCTCGGGCAGGCAGCCGATGCAAAACCTCGGCAGTCAGATATCTGGCCTCCCTCAACTTTTTGATATCTTCTTCCGTGATGGAGGAAGGCACCCATTGGCCTTGAAGGCTAGATCCGGACATGATTGAAGGTACGGAGCACCTGACCTGAACTTTGGGTGTTTGAGCTTGAGGTGGGGGAAGGATTCGATTGAGCATGGGAGGAAAAAAATAAAAGCCTTATCCCTTTATAAAGAGGGTGAATATCAAGCGTCCTCTCTGTGGCCATTTGGACTTGCCTATAGTCTAGGAGTCCTAGAAGCGGTTGGGTTACCCACGCCCGTATTGATGAGAATCCCGGAATAAGGGGACACGATCTTTGCTTTAACAAGACGTGCCAAGGAAACCACCTCGCATGACGCGCTGAGGTGGGATAATAAAATGATTCGAATAAAGTCTTGGCCGTGGTGCATCACACTACGGAATACATCAACAGATTAGATTTGTGTAAACATTATTCTCTCTATGGCAATATGTGGAAACTTATTTTGCAGAGCCAGACACTATCTTTGTGTTCAAAATCTTCTATGAAGTACTTGGAGGAGGAACCCGCCTTGCAATGCCGAAGACAATCTGCGCACCGGACTCGTCGTCATTGAAGCTTGGTTCAGGGGCTACTGAGGGAGTCCTGGATTAGGGGGTGTCCGGATAGCCAGATTATACCTTCGGCCGGACTCCTGGACTATGAAGGTACAAGATTGAAGACTTCGTCCCGTGTCCGGAAGGGACTTTCCTTGGCGTGGAAGGCAAGCTTGGCGATACGGATATGTAGATCTCCTACCATTGTAACCGACATTGTGTAACCCTAATCCTCTCTGGTGTCTATATAAACCGGAGGGTTTTAGTCCGTAGGACAACATATAGAACAACAATCATACCATAGGCTAGCTTCTAGGGTTTAGCCTCTCCGATCTCGTGGTAGATCTACTCTTGTACTACCCATATCATCAATGTTAATCAAGCAGGACATAGGGTTTTACCTCCATCAAGAGGGCCCGAAGCTGGGTAAAACTTCGTGTCCCTTGCCTCCTGTTACCATCCGGCCTAGACGCGCAGTTCGGGACCCCCTACCCGAGATCCGCCGGTTTTGACACCGACACCCATCGATCATCCTCGGCTTCACATTGAAGGTCTTGAGCCATAAGCCGAAGTGTGAGGTGATGCGGAGGAAGGCCTCACACACGACGATAAACGATGAGATGTGAAGGATGGAATCCGGGGCTAGATCGTGGAAATCTAGCCCGTAATAAAACATCAGCCCTCTGACAAAGGGATCAAGACTAAAGCCTTGCCCTTGGAGGAAGTGGGAAACAAATATGACACTCTCGTTGGGTTCAGGAGTGGGGATGACCTGCCCTTGAGCAGGCAGCCTGTGCGAGATTTCAGCGGTCAAGTACCTGGCTTCCCTTAGCTTCTTGATGTCCCCCTCTGTGACAGAGGAGGCCATCCACCGACCTTGAAGGTTGGATCCGGACATGGTTTAAGGTCCGAAGCGCTTAGCCTAAGCCTTGGGTGTTGGAACTCGAGGTGGGGGAGGGGAAGGATTGAGCGCGAGAAGAAAAGGACAGGCCTTGGCCCCTTTATAAAGAGGGCGAATATCAAGCGTCCTCCGCGTGCCCGTTTGGAACTTGCCTAAAATCGAGGAGTCACACCAGCAGGCGCTGTTGGGTTACCCACACCTGTATTGATGAGAATCCCTTGATAAGGGGACATGATCTCTGCTTTGACAAGACGTGCCAAGAAAACCGCCTCGCAATATGTGTAGCAGCTAGTTGAGAAAAACGGTTCGAATAATGACCGGGCCATGGCATGATGTCACGTTATGAAAATTTGTCAGCAGATTAGATTTGTGGAAATATTATACTCTCTACGGTGGTATGTGGAATTTGTTTTGCAGAGCCGGACACGATCCTTGTGTTCAAAATCTTCTATGGAGTATTCGGAGAAGGAACCCGCCTTGCAATGCCGAAGACAATCTGCGCGCCAGACTCATCGTCATTGAAGCCTGGTTCAGGGGGTACTGAGGGAGTCCTGGATTAGGGGGTCCTCGGACAGCCAGGCTATATGCTTTGGCCGGACTGTTGGACTATGAAGATACAAGATTGAAGAGTTCGTCCCATGTCCGGGTGGGACTATCCTTTGTGCGGAAGGAAAGCTTGGCAGTTCGGATATGTAGATCTCCCCCCTTGTAACCGACTCTGTGTAACCCTAGCCCCCCCGGTGTCTATATAAACCAGAGGGTTTAGTCCGTAGGACAACAACAATCATAATCATAGGCTAGCTTCTAGGGTTTAGCCTCTACAATCTTGTGGTAGATCAACTCTTGTAATACTCATATCATGAAGATCAATCAAGCAGGATGTAGGGTATTACCTCCATCGAGAGGGCCCAAACCTCTGTAAACATTGTGTCCCCCGTCTCCTATTACCATCCGCCTTAGACGCATAGTTCGGGACCCCCTACCTGAGATCCGCCGGTTTTGACACCAACAGCCACCCCCTCTTACCATATCTTGGAGAAGGGAGAGGAAGGAAAGAAGGGGGTGCCTCTCCCCTTTCCTTCCCCCTTGTGCCATTATTTGGTAGGGGCCTCACCAAAGGGAGGAGTCCTAGGGCTGCCGTCACACCTGTTGGGGCACCCTAGGGGCTTCCTCCTCCCCTCCCACACCTATATATATGTTGGGAGGGGTGCCACACAATACACAACTTATCCCACGCCGTGTGTCGGCACCCCTCCGCCTCTAGTTTACTCCTCCGTTCTAGATCATCGCAGTGCTTAGGCGAAGCCCTGTGGGATTGCTTCACCACCACCGTCACCATGCCATTGTGCTAACGTAACTCATCTACTACCTCGCCCCGCTTGCTGGATCAAGATGGCGAGGACGACACCGAGCTGAACGTGTGCAGAACACGGAGGTGCCGTGCGTTTGGTACTTGATCGGTTGGAGTGCGAATAAGTTCAACTACGTCAACCGCGTTGTTAAATGCTTCCGCTTACAATCTTCAAGGGTACGTAGATGAAAGTGCGTTATATCGACTAGAGGGGGGGTGAATAGGCGATTTTTATGGAAGTCTTCAAAACGTGGAAGTTATGAAGACAAACGATAGAAATAAACCTATTACCATGCAGCGGAAGGTAGACTACACTAAGCAAACCATAGTCAAGTATTCAATGGAGTGAAAGCACAATGACTAATAGCAGCAATGTAGTAAGGATCAGGTAGGAAGATATTATGAAGCCAAACAGAACACGCAGTCACTCAGTGAAGACAAAAGATAGTCCAATCATACAATGACTTCACAAGGACCAACAATAAGTAAAGGGAAGGGAAGGATGAAACCAGTGACTCATTGAAGACAATGATTTGTTGGACCAGTTCTAGTTGCTGTGACAACTGTACGTCTGGTTAGGGCGGCTAGGTATTTAAACCTGAGGACACACAGTCCTAGACACCCAGTCCTGAACACGTAGCTCAGGACACCAGTCCTCACCGTATTCCCCTTGAGCTAAGGTCACACAGATCTCGCCCAATCACTCTGGTAAGTCTTCAAGGTAGACTCCCAAACCTTCACAGACTTCGTTCACTGGCAATCCACAATGTCTCTTGGATGCTCAGAACGCGACGCCTAACCGGCTGGAGGATTCATAGTCCTCAAGTGTAATAAGTCTTCAGATCACACAGACAAGAAGACTTAAGTGATGCCTAACACTCTTAGGCTCTGGGTGGTTAGGGCTTTATCCTCGCAAGGAATTCTCTCTCGAAGGCTTCGAGGTGGGTTGCTCTCAAATGACAAAAGCCGTACTCTAACTCTGAGCAGCCAACCGTTTATGGTTGTAGGGGGTGGGCTATTTATAGCCACTAGGTAACCCGACCTGATTTGTCTGAAATGACCCTGGGTCACTAAGGAACTGACATGTGTTCCAACGGTCAGATTTCAAACTCACACGGCAACTTTACTTAGGCTACAAGCAAAGCTGACTTGTCCGACTCTGGACAAGATTCGCTCTCATAGTCTTCACTCGAAGACATAGGTTTTGGTTAAGCATCACTTCAGTCATTCTGACTAGTTCTCTTGGACCCCACTTAACAGTATGGTGGTTCCTATGACTCAACAAAGAAGAAACAGAACTACAAAAGATCTAAGTCTTCGAGCTCCATAGGCTTCATGCGATGTCTTCTCTTGTCATAGTCTTCAATGAGAATATCTTCATATACCACCTTTGACATCAATGTCTTCATACATTTTTAGGGGTCATCTCTGGTAGGAAAACCGAATCAATGAGGGACTTCTACCTGTGTTATCCTGCAATTCTCACAAACACATTAGTCCCTCAACTAGGTTTGTCGTCAATACTCCATAACCAACTAGAGGTGGCACTAGATGCACTTACAATCCCCCCTTTTTGGTGATTGATGACAAACTAGTTGAAGTTTTCAACGGGGAATATAATATGTGAAATTGTAAGAGGATAGGGAATTGTCTTCATAAGCTGTGAGGGCTCCCCCTGAAGATGTGCATATAAGTAATTTGCTTTTGGAATGCAAATGCACATGGCAGGTTGTGCTTGTGGAGATCCTCTTCAACTTATGATGACAATCCACTATGCATGTGAAGGTATGTGAAGATAATGACATGCATAATGGAAAATGGACGTCTGCAAAATGATCTAAGTGCGGAATTTATCGTCGCACATGCGGAATTTATCATCGCATCACAAAGTGGCAAATAAGTAGCAGACGACCATCGAGTTTAAGTGTTACAACTCAAAGAACCAAATGTATCAAAATGAGAGTTGTAAACACGAACCAAAATATAAAGCACCCGCCCATATGGACCCGCTTGAAGACTATCAAACTCATATGCTTCTCCCCCTTTTGTCAGTAAGGACCAAAAGGTTTGAAGACATAGAGCATCTACTCGTTCCCATGAAGAGTAGGTGAAGTAGCAGGGTTGTCGGTGGTGTTCGGCAGCGTAGAAGAATTGGGAGCAGTGTCGAAGCGTGCTGAAGAAGGTGGTGGTGAAGTGGCACCGTCTTCATCCTTGATCACTCTGGCATTCACAGTTGCAGCAGAGGAAGAGAACTCAGAGTCTTCAAGAGATGGAGTGCGTCGCAGCACTGCCCTTCAAGGAGGTGTGGAGTCAAACTTGAAGCGTTCAGAGAAGCCATCCTCTTGAAGATCATCTTCAGAGCACATCAGCATCAGCCCCTTCCATGTGCGTCGAGAGGTTTCATGGGCAACAAAAGCATTCTTGGTGGCAAGATTGCGAATGCGGTTGACATCCACCAAGAGGATTTGCATTTGTCGCTTCAGCCAGTCATGATGCCTATCCTGTTTCTGATGAAGAGCCACCAGAAGCTCTCGGTCATTAAGAACACGAGTGCGCTTCTTGGGTCGTTGGGCAGTTGTGCTGTCGGTGGCTTCAGTAAGGGCATGATGTGGTGCACGTGTAGTTCCAGCGAAAGGATACACACGAGTGACTGCTTCAACTCCTTCAATGTTCTGAGAAAAACTTTGATGCTCCGCATTCTGAAGACTTAGAGGTTCCTTGGTAGGCTCAGGATAGATGGCTTCAATAGACATATCCACATCAGGCAGAAAGATCCGATGATTGCAAGCAGATGGCTGATATGAGATAGCGGAGTGAAGTTTGATGAGCCGCATTACCCATGGGGCGTAGAACTTCAAGCCAAAAAGATCAGAGCCTGATGTAGCAAGTTGGCGAATGAAGAAGTCCTGGGCATTGAAGCATTTGCCATGAAGAATATAGAAGACCAAAGTCTTCATTGCACCTTCCAGCTTGGCATGTGGAGAGTGTCCTTTGATGGGCCAGAGAGTTCGCCTTATGATGTGATGAATAGTCCTTGGCAGATACTCTAGGTCTTCAACAAAGAACTCTTTGGGATATGCAGCATCTTGGGGCAATGGCTTCATCATACTAAGCATCTGACTCATGTTAGGTTCAGGCTTCTGAAAGATGCTCTCCACAGCTTCACTATGAAGTTGACAGCCAGATTCATAGAGATCGCCAGGAGTGGGTAGACCAGTGAGCTCAATGATGTCAAGGGCTTTGGCTTCGTGATGAACGTTTCCTGTCATCCACTCCAGGACCCAAGTCTTTGGATCTTTGTTGTACCCGCGGATGTGAAGTGTGGCATAGAATTGGAGCAGCAACTCTTCATTCCAATGATCTTGATCGGTGACGAACGGCAGCAATCCAACCTCTTTGAAGCAATCCAGAGCTTCTTCCAGACAGGGCAGACCAGCTATTGCTTCAATGTCAAGACGCTTGTGTGGGAAGATGCGACCTTGATTGTATAGAATGCAGGAGTAATAGCTTCGCTGCGGATAGCTCCAGAACTGATCAGATGATATTCTTTCCCTTGAGTAGGGGTTCCTGGAGCTATTGAAGAATGTGTTGTCTGCTCTGAAGCCATTGACATTGAAGGATCCAGGTGCTGATGCAGGACCTCGAAACCTGGGCAATCTTGGGATTGGCTTCTATACCTGAGGCCTGTGCTCAACATGATAGTCGAACTGAGGACCGACAGTAGGCACAAGAACAGAAGCAGTGGGATCAGTGGCTTCGTTGACTTCTGGTGCTTGGGTTGGTGAAGGCTCCACATTAGCTTCAGCCATGACAGCGTCAGTGGCTTCATTGGTGTTGGTGGTGGCAGCCTCAAGATTTTCAACCTCCACTTGACGAGCTGGAGGGTCGGTCACAGTCACGTTCTCCTCGAGAATAGCTTCTTGGTGGGACAGGGGAGTAGCAGCTTGTGGGGCTTCTTCTTCATCGGCTGATGCAGCCGGAATGTCTTCAGCAGCTTTTGCTTCAGACTCAGAGACTGGAGGCCTTGGTCCTTTGCGAAGCCTGCGCAACGCTGGCGACGCCTGTGGAGTTGGAGTTGGCTGGGCCTCAAAGTCTTCTTCCTCTTGTGGGCGATCAGCTCATGAAGCATCCTGAGCAATTGGCGTCAGAGGACGACCAATGCTGATGAGTTCGCTGTGCGTTAGCACAGGCGATGATACCAGTTGGTGCTCGAGCTGAGGAAGGACTGCATCATCTTCAACATGGTCATGGTGACCAATGTCTTCAGCAGCGACGGGATCAGCTACTGGAAAGTCTTCAGCTTCATGAGCCTCTATGAAAGCAGGCTCATGGACAGTCAGTTGACGTTCTTGCGGTTCAGCGTCAGGGTGAACCATGGAGATGGGTTCAACAATCAAGGGCTCTGTGGGAGCAGCCCGTTCCTTCTTGGTCTTCCTCTTCTTCTTGGAGGGGGCAGTAGCAGAGGCTTCAGGATGTTTCCTCTTCCTGGCTTCAGCCTCAGCAGTCCTCGTCTTCTTCAGCTCTGAAGTGGTTGACCGGGCCTTTGGCTTCGAGCCAGTCATGCTAGTTGGGAAGACAATGGGATCTGCTTCCTGCCTTGGTGCGTTGGGTTCGGCCACAATGGGCTTCTTCTTCTGCTTAGCAGCCATCCTGGGATCAATGCCCGGACGCCCAAGGGCCTTGCGCTTCTCAGCCTCGTTGTAGCCTTGCACACACTTGTCAGCCAGGCTCTTCATGCGCTCCCGAGAACCCTGAGCTTCTGCGCGTTTCTTGAGAAAGGCTTCTTTGAGCTCGTGCAGCATAATCTTGAAGTTTTTCACCTCTTGCACGCTGAGCTTGGCCATATGCTTCTTGAACTGAGCCTTTTCATAGTCAATCTTTTGCTTCAGTTCGACGATGTGCTGAGCAAGAGGTAGCTCTGAAGCAATGGCGCCATGGAAGGCGACACTGAGGCCAATGGGTAGTTGCAGATCTTCGAAGCTGATGTTGGGTGTGTCAAACCACTCATCAATGAAGTTGTGGATGATTGTCACGTCAAAGAGAGGCAGATCATTGAAGATTTCTGCTTCTTCTTTGCTCTTGATGAGTTGCTCAAGAGCGTCATCTGCAAGATCTTCATCACTGGACAGATCAATGGCATCGTTGCGCAAAATGGCAGCAGCTGTCAGCTCTTGACCGGTGTGTGCGAGAGGCATCTTGACCTTCTGGGGCTTGGAGATGCGTGACAAATCTTTAGACTGCACACTGTCTTCAGGAGGTGCAGTTGCCAATGGTTTCGCTCGTGAGATTTTTGGTGCAGAGGCAGGCTTTGAAGCTTTAGGCTGCTTCAACTTCTTTGGCTTCGTCACTGTAGGTGCTTCATCTGATTCAGCGTCATCTGCAGGCTCATTCATGGCTGTCCCTTGAACCACGATGTGAGTGATGAGACCTTCCAAGTTGTAGAAGGGCCCAAGAAGATTGGGTTCAGCTTCACGAGTTCCATCGGCACGGGGAGCAGAGGGACCAGGGTTGAAGTCTAGTCCTAAAGACTTCTTGTTCTGCTTCACTGAGTTCAGGGCAAACTGGAAGTTGCGCTTAAACAGATTGTCGTCACGACACCATAGCAGTGACGATGGGTCAGCATCCGCAGGCTGTGGTCCACGGACCATGCAGGGATAGAAGCCTTGTTCAATGGCTTCATCTCTGGTCCTGGGTTGAAGATTTTTGTAGAGGATGTCTCCCCATGGTCGCTTGATGGCATTCTTTTCAGCATATTCCTTTGTCACAAATCTGTACTTGAACCACTGTTCTGCCCAATAGCATCGAATCCATTGGATTCGTGTCTTGCGCTGATTGTAATCCTCTTCAGGATCTGTCTTGTACAGCTCTGGGAGGTCATCGGGCAGATCTCTTGATGTTTCTCCTCGACGCTTTCTGCCACCCTTCCTTGCTGATTTCTCTGAAGCCATGAACTTTAAACTAAAAGGCTTCAATACGTTTAAAGGCTTCAAAGATTTTCGCTTGCTGGACAAACAGGAACTGGCTTCGGGAGAATTTATGTGATGCTGTAAGTATTCTGAAATGAATGCAGACTATGAGAACCAAGGGATTCTCCCACGGACATGTACCTGTGACAGCATTAAGGTGCGAGGGAAGGGGAAGAGGTCATATGCATTCTCAGAAGATTTTGAAGATAAATCAGTTTAGAAGACATTGACCTCATTGTGCGAAGACATTCACTCATAGATAAGGAGTTGGTTCCAGATTTGTACGAATCCATGGATCAGTACAAGTGAGGAATCTAACTACTTTGTGAAATACAAGTGAATATACTAGGCATATTTTGAGATGCAGTATGTAAGAGATCCAACTTGTGTGAACAGAAACTGCTTGTGGTAGAAAGTGACGAAGCCATAGGATCAAGGGGGCTGTAAAAAGGAAGTTTTATTTACCACACAAAGAACTGCTATACGGAGTGGAAGAGGAGGCCGAGCAGTTCGATCGTCCGTGCCCTAACTTGGCGACGGAGGACACCTACGGCGACGGCGGAGAAGACGATGTCCGCGGTCGGCGTGAAGACAGCGTCGGAGAGGTTGCGGCAGCGAAGTGCTTTGTCGCTGGCGTCGTCGAGAGTTAGCGGTGGCGCTAGGGTTCGTGCGAGTGTGGAAGAAGATATAATGACTGCGGTGAGGCGTGTATTTATAGGGACAGGGGCGGCTTAGTGTTATTACACAGGTGCCCCTGGCGATTCACATCTGAGGAACACATGGCCATCATGCAGCATGTTGGAGGTTGTTCCACGTCCCACGCACGCCTGGATTGTCGGGTGGTCGTTCCCACTTCTCCGGGTTTCAGGTGAAGGAATGAGCATTGAAAACAGACTTAATGTTTGTCTCTGTATCTTCTGCTGACAAGGACGCAGAGAAGACATTCGACAGTTTCAATAGAATGCATATGACTTGGAGAGATGGAGTTTGATATAGAGAGCATAGAGAGGTTAGGGTCCAATCACATTCACTTAGTTCAAAAGACTCAACATAAAGACATAGCTATAAGTGAATGCTGTAGAGGACAGAACACTAGTATATATATATATTCAACATAGAGAAGATAATCATGAAGACATGTTGAAATTTAGGCCAAACCAAATGTGAAGACATAGCAAATGTAACGCCATGAGGGAAACACTTCGAACAGAACCTTTGGTGGTGGCGTTACCCACCGCATAGGAAGTATTAGACCCAGACACGACGCACAATTATCGTGGCGTTCCGAAGTCAAATTCCACATTAATGTATTCACACTTAGAATGTATGTCTTCATTGATTGAAGATATACTTTACTTCATGTGTTGCACATCTAAGTCATCAATATGCATAAGTGTTAGGATGTGTGCCTGATCACAGGACATTTGAGGATTCCAGGATATTTAGCTCACACCGTAACTTGCAAAATCTCTTCTCATCCAAGGGCTTGGTGAAGATATCTGCCAATTGCTCTTCAGTGTTGACGTGTATGATATCAATATCTTCCTTCACAACATGATCTCTGAGAAAGTGATGACGAATTTCAATGTGCTTTGTCTTCGAGTGCTGAACTGGGTTGTTGGCAATCTTGATGGAGCTTTCATTGTCGCAGTAGAGTGGCACTTGCTTCAGATGAATGCCATAGTCCTTGAGTGTTTGCTTCATCCACAGAAGCTGAGCGCAACAAGATCCAGCAGCAATGTATTCAGATTCAGCAGTGGAGAGAGATACACAGTTCTGCTTCTTTGAAGACCAACATACAAGTGATCGTCCCAGAAAGTGACATGTGCCTGATGTAGACTTGCGATCCACTTTGTCACTAGCATAATCAACATCCGAGAATCCAACCAGATCAAACTCTGAGCCCTTTGGATACCATAATCCTAGAGTTGGGGTGTGAGCCAAATATCGAAGAATTCGCTTCACAGCTAAGTGATGCGACTCCTTTGGTGCCGCTTGGAATCGAGCACACATGCAAACACTAAGCATAATATCTGGCCTAGATGCACATAGATAAATTAAAGAACCAATCATGGAGCGGTATACCTTTTGATTGAACTCTTTACCATTGTTGTCGGGACCCAGATGATGTTTGGCTGGCATTGGCGTCGTGAAGCCTTTGCAGTCCTGCATACCGAACTTCTTTAGGCAATCTTTGAGATACTTCTCTTGAGATATGAAGATGCCGTTGCGTTGCTGTCGTATTTGAAGACCGAGGAAGAACTTCAGCTCTCCCATCATGGACATCTGATATTGCTCTTGCATCATATATCCAAACTCTTCACTGTACTTCTGATTGGTGCAGCCGAAGATGATGTCATCCACATATATTTGGCACACAAACAGTTCACCATCATATGTCTTCGTGAAGAGAGTGGGGTCGAGGGAACCAGGTATGAAGCCTTTGCTCTTCAGGAAGTATTTGAGTGTGTCATACCAAGCCCGAGGGGCTTGTTTGAGGCCATACAACGCCTTGTTGAGCTTGTATACCATGTCAGGATGTTTGGGATCTTCAAAGCCAGGCGGTTGTGCAACATACACTTCTTCTTCAATCTTGCCATTGAGAAAGGCGCTCTTCACATCCATTTGATATAGAAGTATGTTATGATGATTTGCATAGGCTAGCAGTATGCGTATGGCTTCCAGTCTAGCCACATGAGAAAATGTTTCATCGAAGTCAATGCCTTCCACTTGAGTATATCCTTGAGCAACGAGATGAGCTTTGTTTCTGACAACTTGACCATGCTCATCTTGCTTGTTGCGGTATATCCATTTGGTGCCTATTATGTTGTGCTTCCGAGGATCAGGACACTTAACCAGTTCCCATACATTATTCAGCTCAAACTGTTGAAGCTCTTCTTGCATAGCTTGAATCCATTCAGGTTCCATGAAGGCTTCTTCAACTTTCTTGGGTTCTGTTATTGAGACGAATGCGAAGTGCCCACAGAAATTTGCTAGCTGAGTTGCCCTTGAACGAGTGAGCGGACCAGGGGCATTGATGCTATCAATTATTCTCTCAATCTGCACTTCATTGGCAACACGAGGATGTACAGGACGAAGGTTTTGGTCTTGCTGATCATTGTCATTGTTAGTGGGATTGTCTTCAGGCTGAGCATTGTCTTCAGGTTGATCAGGTGCGGAGATGATAAGTTCCTCTTCAGGTTGAGCTTCAGAGGGTATGATTTCTCCAGTTCCCATAAGCTTGATTGATTCGCTGGATGGAACTTCATCTAGCACATTTGGGAGGTGCTCTCTTTGTGAACCGTTAGTCTCATCAAACCACACATCCACTGTTTCAACCACTTTATAATGAAAGAGATTGAAGACTCTGTAGGAGTGCGAATCCTTTCCATATCCAAGCATAAAACCCTCATGTGCTTTTGGTGCAAATTTTGAAGTGTGATGTGGATCCTTGATCCAGCACCTGGTGCCAAATACTCTGAAGTAACTGACATTTGGCTTCTTGCCAGTAAGGAGCTCATAAGATGTCTTGTTCAGAAGCTTGTGAAGATAAACACGATTGATTGTATGGCATGCAGTATCAATGGCTTCAGGCCAGAATTTTCTTGGAGTCTTGTATTCATCTAGCATCGTTCTGGCCATCTCAATGAGTGTTCTGTTCTTGCGTTCGACGACGCCATTCTGCTGTGGCGTGTACGGAGCTGAGAATTCATGTGTGATGCCCAAAGTACCAAGATATGTATCAAGGTTAGTGTTCTTGAATTCAGTGCCATTGTCACTTCTGATGTGCTTTATCTTGGCGCCATAGTTGTTCATTGCTCGATTGGCGAAGCATCTGAAGACATCCTGCACTTCAGTCTTGTAGAGGATTATGTGCACCCAATTATATCTAGAGTAATCATCAACAATGACAAAGCCATAGAGACAAGCAGTAGTAGTAAGAGTTGAGTAATGAGTGGGACCGAAAAGATCCATGTGGAGCAGTTCGAAGGGTCGAGTGGTTGTCATGATTGTCTTCGAGGGATGTTTGGCCCTCGTCATCTTTCCTGCCTCACAGGCACCGCATAAGTGATCTTTCTTGAACTTGACGCCCTTGATGCCTATGACATGCTTCTTCTTTGCAAGGGTGTGGAGGTTCCTCATGCCAGCATGCCCTAGCCTCCGATGCCAGAGCTAGCATTCTGAAGCTTTTGCTAGAAGACATACGGCAAGCTGTGGTCCTGCTGAGAAATCTACCACGTACAAATCATCTTTCCGATACCCTTCAAACACTAGAGACTTGTCAGATTCCATTAGAACAAGGCAGTGATATTTTCCAAACATTACGATCATGTTCAAATCGCAAAGCATTGAGACAGACATTAAGTTGAAGCCAAGGGATTCAACAAGCATGACTTTATCCATGTGTTGATCCTTTGAGATTGCAACTCTACCTAGACCCAGTACCTTACTTTTACCAGTGTCAGCAAATGTGATGTGACTCTTGTCAGATGGACGTAGGATTGAGTCCATAAGAAGGCTTCTTTTGCCAGTCATGTGATTGGTACACCCACTATCAATAATCCATTCTAAAGACGCTGGTGTCGTACCCTACAGTGCAGTTAGGGGGATAGGCTTCACGAAGAGAATTGTGAAGCAAAAACATTTGACGAACCAGTGGGTTATGAAAGCTTAGATCCAGATTAGGACTAATAGGGACAGTAGCAAGCGATTCAGGAACGAAGTACATAGTAAGACCATTCGGGAATTTGATCTTGCGCCCTACAAGATGTTTAAGGTCCCCAGCAATAGCGTCAGACGATTTTGGTTTTCTGCTGGAGACCTTTCCCTGCAAAAGAGAGTTAAGCTTTCTTAGCCACCCACATCTTCAAGGGTGGCTTAGAAGCAATAAGTCTAAGTGCAGCATCTGA
Source organism: Triticum urartu (assembly GCF_003073215.2). NCBI lineage: Eukaryota > Viridiplantae > Streptophyta > Magnoliopsida > Poales > Poaceae > Triticum > Triticum urartu. The sequence continues at coordinate 161,212,032 of NC_053027.1, read as the reverse complement.
GAACTTTGGCTTTGGAGACCTAGCAAACAGTCTTGCAGGCGGACAATAGTACTCATAAGAATAAGTAGAATAGTTCTTGGTCTTATGAACATGGCGGTTTTATGAACCGTGCTCATATTCATAGGCCTGAGTATGGTTTCCCTGCAAAACATTTGCGTTAGTGCGACTCAGGTGAGTCCTCTGTCTGTATGAAGCCTTTGGACCGTATGAAGCCTGTGGTCTGGGGTTTGTCTTCTTCACGTGTGGTGTCATGATGACATTCACAGGAAGATTCTCCAGACACTTTTTCGGAACCTAGATCTTCTTCATAGGCGGTCCATTCCTGCAGTTAGTACCAATGTACCTGGCAAACACTTCACCATTCTGATTCTTAAACAGTTTATAGTTTGCATCAAAGGATTCATCAATGACAATGGGGTTTGCACAAGTGAAGCCAGATAGAGTGGATGGATCTGCTGAAGATTCCTTTGCAGCAACCCATGTGGTTTTGGGGTACTGCTCAGGTTTCCAGTAAGAGCCATCAGCATTCATTTTCCTTACGAACCCAACACCCTCTTTCCTCGGGTTTCGGTTCAAGATCTGCTTTTTGAGGACATCACATAGTGTCTAATGCCCTTTAAGACTTTTGTACATCCCTGTTTCAAGCAATGTCTTCAACCTAGCATTCTCATCAGCAATAGCAGTGGTATCCTCAGTAGAGGGGTTAGTTTCCACATCAACAGTTGAAGATATTGCAACAGTAGCAGCAGTAGAACATTCAACAATAGAAGTAGTATTATCACGCTCAATGCATTTAAGACATGGTGGTTCAAATCCTTCCTGAGCGGAACTGATCTGTTTGGCGCGAAGTGACTCATTTTCCTTTTGAAGATCTTCATGAGCCGCTCTCAATTTTTCAAGATCTTGCTTCCTTTGAAGATAATCATAGGAAAGCTTTTCATGAGTTGTTGAGAGCGTTTCCTGACGACTTTCAAGTTCCTCATACTTAACGTGAAGATTTTTATGTCTTCAATTAAGGACTCAGAACGAGTCATTTCAGCGCCTAACAGATCATCGCTTTTGTCTAACAGTTTTTGAATATGTTCCATGGCTTTCTGTTGTTCAGTTGCAATTTTAGCAAGTGTTTTGTAGCTGGGTTTTGAACCACAATCAGAGTCATCGTCACTAGATGTTTGATAGTGAGTAGTGCGTGTGTTTACCTTGGCACCGCGTGCCATGAAGCAGTAGGTAGGAGCGGAGTAGTCCTTGTCATTTGCATCGGTGTCGGTGATGAAGTCATTGTCTTCAGTGTTGAAGATGGACTTGGCAACGTATGCTATAGCCAGACTTGCGACGCTAGAATCGGACTCCTCCTCAGACTCCACCTCCGCCTCCTCAGAAGCGGACTCCTCCTCTGAATCCATTTCCTTGCCAACAAATGCACGTGCCTTGCCAGATGAGCTCTTCTTGTGTGATGAAGACTTTGAGGAAGACTTGGAAGAAGACTTTGAGTATTTCTTCTTCTTCTTGTCGTCAGAGTCATATTCCTTGCTCTTCTTCTTCTTTTTGTTCTCATTGTCCCACTGCGGACACTCAGAGATGAAGTGGCCAGGTTTCTTGCACTTGTGACATGTTTTCTTCTTGTAGTCATGAGCAGAAGCTTCATCATTCCTTGAGCTTGATCGGGAAGACTTTCTGAAACCTTTCTTCTTGGTGAATTTTTGGAACTTCTTCACAAGCATAGCAAGTTCCCTTCCAATGTCTTCAGGATCATCAGAACTGCTGTCAGATTCTTCTTCAGATGAGGAGACAACTTTTGCCTTCAAGGCACGAGTTCGCCCATAGTTTGGACCGTAGATATCTCTTTTCTCAGAAAGCTGAAACTCATGTGTGTTGAGCCTCTCAAGTATGTCAGACGGATCGAGTGTCTTGAAATCAGGACGTTCTTGAATCATCAGGGCTAGGGTGTCAAACGAACTGTCAAGTGATCTCAGTAGTGTCTTGACGACTTCATGGTTGGTGATCTCAGTAGCGCCAAGGGCTTGAAGCTCATTCGTGATGTCAGTGAGTCGATCAAACGTGAGCTGGACATTCTCATTGTCATTTCTCTTGAAGCGGTTGAAGAGGTTGCGAAGGACACTGATTCTCTGATCTCTCTGGGTTGAGACGCCTTCGTTGACCTTGGAGAGCCAGTCCCAGACTAGCTTAGATGTTTCCAAAGCACTCACGCGGCCATACCGTCCTTTGGTCAGATGACCACATATGATATTCTTGGCAGTAGAGTCCAGTTGAACGAACTTCTTGACGTCAGCAGCAGTGACACCTTCTCCAGCCTTGGGAACGCCGTTCTTGACGACATACCATAGGTCGACGTCAATGGCTTCAAGATGCATGCGCATCTTATTCTTCCAGTAGGGATATTCAATTCCATCAAAGACGGGGCACGCAGCGGAGACTTTAATTATCCCTGCAGTTGACATAGCTAAAACTCCAGGTGGTTAAACTGAATCACACAGAACAAGGGAGTACTTGCTCTGATACCAATTGAAAGTGCGTTATATCGACTAGAGGGGGGGGGGGTGAATAGGCGATTTTTATGAAAGTCTTCAAAACGTGGAAGTTATGAAGACAAACGATAGAAATAAACCTATTACCATGCAGCGGAAGGTAGACTACACTAAGAAAACCATAGTCAAGTATTCAATGGAGTGAAAGCACAATGACTAATAGCAGCAATGTAGTAAGGATCAGGTAGGAAGATATTATGAAGCCAAACAGAACACGCAGTCACTCAGTGAAGACAAAAGATAGTGCAATCATACAATGACTTCACAAGGACCAACAGTAAGTAAAGGGAAGGGAAGGACGAAACCAGTGACTCGTTGAAGACAATGATTTGTTGGACCAGTTCCAGTTGCTGTGACAACTGTACGTCTGGTTAGGGCGGCTAGGTATTTAAACCTGAGGACACACAGTCCTAGACACCCAGTCCTGAACACGTAGCTCAGGACACCAGTCCTCACCGTATTCCCCTTGAGCTAAGGTCACACAGATCTCGCCCAATCACTCTGGTAAGTCTTCAAGGTAGACTCCCAAACCTTCACAGACTTCGTTCACTGGCAATCCACAATGTCTCTTGGATGCTCAGAACGCGATGCCTAACCGGCTGGAGGATTCACAGTCCTCAAGTGTAATAAGTCTTCAGATCACACAGACAAGAAGACTTAAGTGATGCCTAACACTCTTAGGCTCTGGGTGGTTAGGGCTTTATCCTCGCAAGGAATTCTCTCTCAAAGGCTTCGAGTTGGGTTGCTCTCAAACGACAAAAGCCGTACTCTAACTCTGAGCAGCCAACCGTTTATGGTTGTAGGGGGTGGGCTATTTATAGCCACTAGGCAACCCGACCTGATTTGTCCAAAATGACCCTGGGTCACTAAGGAACTGACACGTGTTCCAACGGTCAGATTTCAAACTCACACGGCAACTTTACTTAGGCTACAAGCAAAGCTGACTTGTCCGACCCTGGACAAGGTTCGCTCTCATAGTCTTCACTCGAAGACATAGGTTTTGGTTAAGCATCACTTCAGTCATTCTGACTGGTTTTCTTGGACCCCACTTAACAGTACGGTGGTTACTATGACTCAACAAAGAAGAAACAGAACTACAAAAGATCTAAGTCTTCGAGCACCATAGGCTTCATGCGATGTCTTCTCTTGTCATAGTCTTCAATGAGAATATCTTCATATACCACCTTTGACATCAATGTCTTCATACATTTTTAGGGGTCATCTCTGGTAGGAAAACCGAATCAATGAGGGACTTCTACGTATGTTATCTTGCAATTCTCACAAACACATTAGTCCCTCAACTAGGTTTGTCGTCAATACTCCAAAACCAACTAGGGGTGGCACTAGATGCACTTACAGTAGACACACACTCCCCCTCGTTGCTATGCATCTCCATGGATAGATCATTGCGTGTGCATAGAAAAAAAATTGTTTTCCATGCAATGATTCCCAATAGTGGCATCATGAGTCAGGTCTATGCATAGATGATATGCACGAGTAGAACACAAAGAGTTGCGGGTGGTGATAGCCATACTTGAAGGAAATATGCCTTAGAGGCAATAATAAAGTTGTTATTTTATGTTTCCTTATATCATGATAAATGTTTATTTATTCATGCTAGAATTGTATTAACCAGAAACTTGATACATGTGTCACTGGTACGCGTCGGTCCTATACAAACGGTTTTTAACCCCTTTCCGCGACGGCATTTGGAACCGTCGCCAAGTGTGTGTGTGGGCGATAGGGGGTCCTTCCCACACGACCCGGAAACCGTCGGGGATATGCCCTCCTGGCACACACGGTGGGCAAAATGAGGTCGTGTGCGACCGACGAGCGCTCAAATACGGAAATACGTATAGTAGAGCTAAAAAATACAATTATACGACCCAATTGTTTCCATTCACAAGTACATCCCATATAGTCAGTCCCCGCTAAACGTTTCCGTTCGCATGCACATCCCACACAATCGCTCCAAGGAAAACGTTTCCGTTCACAGGTACATCACAAACATTTTCTCCCGTTATATTGTTTGCGTTATTGAATGCATCACACACGGTTCGTAGAAGAAACTATGTGGCAAAGGCTGTCCATCACACACAGTTTTTATGTGATAAACGTTTGCGCAAGGTGGCCTAATGCAAACAGTTTTCAAGAGAAAGTCGTGTGTGATTGTTCATTGATCCTACACGGTTTATTCCTAGAAAATGTGTGCGTTGCGTGAGGTCATCGCCCACGGTATTTTTTGAACAATTGTTTGCAATAGCAAAACCCAATTAGCAGGCTAATTATTCGATTATTCATAATCCATTTATTAATCTAATTGACATTTCATATTAAGCACACAATATATTTTATTTTCATAATTGAAATACATCAGAGTACAACATCATATAGCTTCAGCACTCAGCTACCCATTACACAACTACATCAGGACCAAGTTTCACATGCAACATCTATAATCTTTTGAAATTAGCATTATAGATGGTACATAGACAGATGTATCTCATCTGGAAAACTACTGAAGTAGAAGGCGAATATTGAGCCTTCATTGATGTTGAAGGTCTTTGTAACTTTAGGCCAGTGCCTATGGATGATTGACCGTCCATCCTTCATCCTTTTCAGGAACACTTCAATATTGAACCGTGGGTGTTGTATGAATACCTTCCTCGCCTCCTGTTCATACAGGTGGTTTGAGAGGTAATCATCAGTGAACTGCTTTGGAAAGGCCTGAAAACAAGGATGTGCATAAATATCTTCTCTATTTTGGAAATGGGGCAAAGGAATAAAAAATGCAAGTTATAATAGTTAGTACCATCCTGTAGTGAACTGATGTCTTCTTCATTGTGCAGACAAAGATCTTGTTGTTTTTTGTCGCTAATTTCTTTATCCTAACAATCTTTCCGAGTTTCTTGACTTGACTGATATTCATGGACAACTCATTTCCCCATATGCAAAAAGGGTCGAACAGTGGGTCAAAACCTCTGATAGCAGGACCTACATGTGCAAGACCAAATTGTTAAAAAACCTAAATATTAGAATGGTTCCTGCAATTGCCCAATAATGTGCTATTAGACAACGGACCATGCACGTGCTAACCTCGATTGTAAACCTCAGTGCTTCCCATTGTTTCCCTGCAACACATATAAGGTAGTTAGTCATCAGGTTAAGTAAGAGTTCGCATGCTATTAGTAAAATATGTTGATGAAAAATAAGCACATTGCAGATTCATCAGATTAATTCAAGCCACATGGAAAACTCATTTATCCAAACCAAGCATGATTAAGAACTAGAAAATATAGCACTTGTATATGTTTCTCATGTATTAAGTGCAGCCAAATTCGATTTATTCCTCACATGCACAACAATACAAAATTCTACCCATGACAATTGGACATCGCAGTGTAGAGTTGAACCAAGCAGTTAGCTAAACACCACAACAAATGAACCAAACATTAACTGAGCACCACATTGCACAATATAACATACTCCTAATAGAAGATCAGACAGTTAACCAAACCAAGCATGCTTAAAAACTTGGAAATATAGCAATTGTATTTGTTTCTCATGTATTTAGTACAACCAAATTAGATTTATTTCTCACATGGTATACAATAAAAGAATGCATCCACAACAATTGAACATCGCATTGCAGAATTGAACCAAACAGCCAACCGCGTCGCGTCGTCGGCGCTCAAGGCGTCGACGGTGGCCTCGATGGCGATGTGCTCCTCCAAGATCTAGGGGTCGACACAAATGGCAGCCATCACGACCTCATCCACGCGTGTGGCCGGGATTTGCTTCTCTGCTACCAAATGGTCCTTGGGATCTTGGCTATACTGCGTGCACCATGGCTTAGGGAGGCACTTATTTGGTGGAGGGGTCGGTGATTTGGGTGGAAGGTGTCGCGCTGGCGATCGGGGCATGTGGGATGTGGAAGGAGAAGGAGGATGGGGTCGGGTGTGGATTACCTGCCTGGATAGGCGAGGCCGAGCAACATGCAGGAGGGTCGCCGGCGAGGAGGCGGCGCTGCAAACAAGGAGTGAAGGTTTCAACTTGGAAAAAATGCGGAAACAGGGGGAATGTGGCTTTTGGTAAGGGGGAGGGGTGGGGAGGTAGATATTTCCGCGGAAGCCAAAAATTTGGAATCGCTTCAGCGAAAAACTGGCCCGCAAAGTGTCATCAGACACGGTCCCTTATTCAGAACTGTGTACGATATGTGAATATCACAAACGATTCAGATAGCTTAACCCGTGTGTATTGAGTTTGAACGTCAAAATTTTTGATTCGAATTTCCCTGGTTACAGTGGTCATCCACGTCATTGCATAATTTGGGTACACAAAGGAGACTAACTTCTTAATCGAGCAAGTTCAGCAATTAAATAGAGGGAGCTGACCTAAACATTACTCTAACAAATTAAAGAGCGACGCTTAATTAAACAAAACAAAGAGTACTACTATGGCTGGTGCTCGTCGATCTCCGCCGCCACCTCCATGTCCAGCTCGCGCCCGATGGTCTCCTGGGGAAGGGGCTCCATGGCATCAATTGCACCATACTTGGCAAGCATCTCGCCATCCACGTCCGCCATATCTTTGGAATAGGTCGCCACGAGCTGGGCGTGGGTGGCCGTGATCTGGGCTCTGGCAGGCTCCGTCGTGGCAAGGTATGCTGCGCAGGAATGGACGGCTGCTCAAACTCTCTCGGCGATTGCCAACTCTTCGGCCGCGGGTTGCCGACCATTGTCGGAGAAGCTTCGTTCGATTTGTGTGGTGGCCGCCATGAGCTGGGCGTGGACGGCCTCGACATGGTAGTGGGCGGCCTCCATCAGGGCTAAGGCCGCCGCTGCGGAATGGACAGCTGATGTGCCACTCTCGCCAGTTGCTATCCCCGAGGCAGATGCTGCTGGCGCCGCCTGAGAAGCAACAGCGGCCATTTAGGCTGTCTTGGCCGCCCGGACGCAGACTGCAGTCGCCCACACGAAGCTTGTTAGCACGCGCCTGGTGGCTGCGGCCGTGCTCTCATCGGAGTGGGCCGCCGAAGTTGCCCTCACGACGTGGGTGCACGTCCCCATCTTTCACCGGTGATGAATGGACAGTGAAATGATATTTGGGGAGTGAGCTAGTGTGCTTGACATGCCGGCTGTGGACTGTAGCCGACACACCTTCTCGCGTAAGCCATAGGCGTACTATACACCAACGGTGCTCCAAGATATTTTGTGCCGCATCTCACATAGTTGGTGATAATAAAGTGTGTGCGATCTACTTGATTTATCGTATTGATTTGAATTACGTAATGGGGTCACAGCTATAAAGGATGGTGTTTGAATTTCTAGAATATTTATCTACAGTGAACATGCAATTATAGGTGTGTCGTCAAAAAATGGAATTATTTAGGGTTTGTTTGGACGTTTTTATACATTAACTTGATTTTGTAGGCATTTCAACTGCATAATTCTAATTTGAACTACATGCACATGCTCCAGTGCATATAAACGGGTTGAGAAGTCAAATATGTCTCCTTGGTTGCATGCTTAGGTCCCATGCAAGAAATGGGAATGAATGTCATATACCCTACCACCGTCACTCGGCCGCAAACATTGAGATACCTGGTTTTTAAATTCTAGTAAATCCAAAACTCGTTTGAAATTCATGATACTAGGCATGCTATCATGGAGCGGCATCAACATGCCGTGGTAAAATTTTTGTCCCATTTGGGGCAGGTTTGGGTATAAACTTCTCACAAACTAGAGCTTCTCACAACAAGCGTGATGGTTTTGGTAGGGAACGTGCCACCTTTGGGGATGAAACGATATCCATTGCCTCTTATTGCTTTCAAAAAATTTTGAGTGTCAACATAGAACAACAGGAGTGTTGTGTTTAATTTTGGAATTTTTCGGGGTTCGTTTGGACATTTATACATTAACTGGGTTTCCCAGGCATTTTATGCGCATAATTCAAATTTGAACTACATGCAAATTCTCCAGTGCATATAAACTGGTTGAAAAATCAAATATGTGTCCTTGGTTGCATGCTTAGGTCCCATGCAAGAAATGGGAATGAATTTCAAACACCCCGCCACCGTCACTCGGCCACAAACATTGAGATACCTGGTTTTTAAATTCTAGTGAATCCAAAACTCGTCTGAAATTCATGAAACTTGGCATGCTATCATGGAGCGGCATCAACATGCCATGGTAAAATTTTTGTCCCATTTGGGGCAGGTTTGGGTATAAGCTTCTCACAAACCTTAGCTTCTCACAACAAGCGTGATGGTTTCGGTAAGGAACGTGCCACCTTTGGGGACGAAACGATATTCGTTGCCTCTTATTGCTTTCAAAAAATTTCGAGTGTCAACATAGAACAAAAGGAGTGTTGTGTTCATTTTTGGATTTTTTTGGGGTTCGTTTGGACATTTTTATACATTAACTAGGTTTTCCAGACATTTTATGTGCATAATTCAAATTTAGACTACATGCACATTCTCCAGTGCATATAAACTGGTTAAAAACAATCAAATATGTGTCCTTGGTTGCATGCTTAGGTCCCATGCAAGAAATGGGAATGAATTTCAAACACCCTGACATCGTCACTCGGCCACAAACATTGGGATACCTTGTTTTTAAATTTTAGTAAATCCAAAACTCGTATGAAATTCATGAATCTCGGCATGCTATCATGGAGCGACATCAACATGCCGTGGTAAAATTTTTGTCCCATTTGGGGCAGGTTTGGGTATAAGCTTCTCACAAACCTTAGCTTCTCACAACAAGCGTGACGGTTTCGGTAGGGAACGTGCCACCTTTGGGGATGAAACGATATCCGTTGCCTCTTATTGCTTTCAAAAATTTTCTAGTGTCAACATAGAGCAACAGGAGTGCTGTGTTTACTTTTGGAATTTTTCGGGGTTTGTTTGGACATTTTTATACGTTAACTGGGTTTTGTAGGCATTTCATGTGCATAATTCAAATTTGAACCACATGCACAAGCTCCAGTGCATATAAATTGGTTGAAAAATCAAATCTGTGTCCTTCGGGGCATGCTTAGGTCCCATGCAAGAAATGGGAATGAATTTCAAACACCAGGGCACTGTTGATTGCCGGCAAAACATTGAGATACTTTGTTTCTAAATTCTAGAAAATCCAAAACTCGTCTGAAATTCATGAAACTTGGCATGCTATAATGGAATGGCACCCGACATGCTGTGGTATTTTTTGTGTCCATTTTGAGAGAAGGCGCACTCGAATAACAGCCAACAAAGGCATTTTGAAACAAATAGATGCCACTGTAACATCTCAAACATTTTGTATAATTTAAATTGTGTGCGTTCTGTTAACCATTCACGTGACGCCATGCCTTACTCTTTTAATGGCTAGGAGGTGCCGTGCGGACAGGTGCTTGAGTGCTTGAGTAAACGGAAGGTGTGCCGACAACTTCCCCAGGAAGCCAAGAGAAAATGTGCCGAGCGGGATTTCTGCAGCTCTTGATCGCAAACGTTTTAGATAGAACACCCGTATGCAAAGTGAGAGCTATGGTCTTCCCCCTTAAGTTGAGGGAAAATCCGCAGCGCAGGATTTATGCATCCCTTCAACGCAAACGGTTGTTTTGAATGACCCGTGTGCAACCACGTACAAACAATTTGGTAAGATTTGCATCTGTCATATTGGGTATGTTGCCATTTGTCAAACTGGAAATATTGACATTTGTTGATCTAGTAACGTTACCATTTGTCAATCATTGTAACACTGCGATTTGTCAAAATATGCAGCTAGAAATCACTAGCACTATCTAATTTTTGCAACTAAAATTCAGTAATTAAGCATAGATTTCATTCATAGATTAAGCAACCGTTCTTAATTTATACAAACAGTTCAACTCTACAGCCGAACCGACCAAATTTTTCCCCAATTGTTGCCAACCACGTATTGAAATAGCTAGTTCAACTAGTACTAGCTAATTTTAAGTACGTTGTACAGTTTGACCACACATCTATAGTCAGATGAACTGAACAAAATAGCCCCTAAATACTACTACTACCACAGAGGGGCTTTGTGCTACTTCCGACAGCCTCTCCTCTGCCGAGCGCTCTCAGTAAGAGGCAGAGGAGGAGGAGGAGCCTACCGACGAGCTGGAGAAATGCAATACGGTGCCTGCCGCTGCTGCATGTTCAGCGACGCTCGGCCATTCAAACGCCCACTGCCGCTCCAGACGATCCCTCTCGAAGCGGCTGGACTACTCGTAGATATCCTGATTCCTCGCCTCTGCATCGGCGTGTGCTGCGGCCACGGCTGCGGTAAGGCTCTTTGCGTGCTCGACGAGGCGCTCCTCCTCCTCCCACAGGAACTCGATGTAGCGCGCAAGGTCGTTGATGCACATGCAGGCCTCCACCTCCGCCTTCCTCCTTCGGGCGGCGGTGGCGGAGCGGGTGATGATCCCTGCGGTCGACGGTGGGCTGGCGGCCATGGCGGCCAACGATGGGGTGGCGGCCACGACCATCACCTCCTGCCTTCGGGCCGCAGTGGTGGAACGAGTGATGGCCACGGTGGCCGGCAGTGGGGTGGCGACCACGACGTCCACCTCCCGCATTCGGGCCGCGACGACAGAGCGGGAGATGGCCCTAACTTTCGATGGTGGTGTTGCAGCAATGGCGTCTGGCAACAGCTACCGACAAGCAGCGGCGGCGGAGCGTGTGGTGGGATTTCCGCGCACACCCAACAGGGATGCCACGCACACTACACTACGCCGAGGACTACGCCGCCGCCACGGTGTAGCCTCCCAGCTGGAGCTGTCCTCTGATGATGATGGAGTGGCTGAGCGACGATGACGGACCGGTGCCATTGGCGATTGTGGGAGAAGCACACGAGATAAGCTACATGGAGGGAGGAGAAAATGCGACGCAGGACTCGCCGGCCGTGAGGGTTTTTATAGTAGGCCGGTAAACATTGGTATTTTGGGGGATTTCACCGAGTCGGACGGGATGCTTGCGCGGGAACCTACGAGGTTGCGCGGGAACGGGCTCACCGACGATTCATTGGCGCCACCGTTTGGCCAAAAGAATGCCCCCGCGTGCTGCGCAAGCTTGCGCTATACGCCATCTGCGGCAGCGGGGTGACAAGACGTGGGAGAGGAGGACAAAAGGACACGTACATATATGGTTAATACAAAAAACTTTTGTGATTTAATTACCTACTATACCCCCATCCTGGTTTATAAGTAGGATTTAACTAATAAAATACGAATGCATGTCGCCAAAGATTATATCATTGGAGTCGTATTTGAACATAGTTTCCAGCTATACAATTTTTGTAACATGCATTAACACTTTTTTGGTTAAATTTAAGGTTATATACTAGCAAGCGTTTGCCCGCAACACACACGGTTTATTCCATCACAAACAGCTTGGATGGATCAATTGTATGCCACGTATCGCACATGCAACTCTAATATTATTCGTGCTTGATGTCTCCGACATCGCTTGCACAGTTCGTCTTATTTTCCACGTATCACTGTGCCGGCCTCTGTTCGTGTTCGTCGGCAAGCTCTGCTCGCCGTTAGGCGCCGCAGCGCGCTGTGCTTGCCGTTAAGCGCCGTGGCACACTCTGCTCGCGTCCGTTGGTGCGCTCGGCTTGTGGACAACTTTTCCTTGCGCGTCATAAGGTGACCGCGAAGCGCTCTGCTCGCATCCCTCTGCGTGCGCTCTGCGTGCGCTCTGCGTGGTTGAGCGTGTGCATGATCACGTCGGGGGCCTCATATGCATGTGGTTGCACCGCGCGCGTTGCCACGCGATGCAGTTATGCGCGGCACGATGAAGTTATGCGCTGCAAATTAGAACTGCCATTAGGGCCTACCGATATTCCTGGCCGTCCGGTTTCCCCTTTAATTCCCGCGGCCATTATAACCTAAGTCTCTTCAACCTTTCGATCGTGCCCCACAATAGAACAAGCACACCCACGACGACTGATACGTCTCCGTCGTATCTACTTTTCCAAACACTTTTGCCCTTGTTTTGGACTCTAACTTGCATGATTTGAATGGAACTAACCCGGACTGATGCTGTTTTCAGCAGAATTGCTATGGTGTTATTTATGTGCAGAAACAAAAGTTCTCGGAATGACCTGAAACTTCACGGAACATCTTTTCAGAAATAATAAAAAATCCTTGCAAAATATGAAGACCAGGGGGCCCACCACCTGTCCACGAGGGTGGGGGCGCGCCTGCCCCCCTAGGGCGCGCCCCCTACCTCGTGGGCCCCCTGGAGCTCCTCCGACCTCAACTCCAACTCTATATATTTGCTTTCGGGGAGAAAAAAAAGGGAGAAGGATTCATCACATTTTACGATACGGAGCCGCCGCCAAGCCCTAAAACCTCTCGGGAGGGCTGATCTGGAGTCTGTTCGGGGCTCCGGAGAGGGGAATCCGTCGCCATCATCATCATCAACCATCCTCCATCACCAATTTCATGATGCTCACCGCCGTGCGTGAGTAATTCCATCGTAGGCTTGCTGGACGGTGATGGGTTGGATGAGATCTATCATGTAATCGAGTTAGTTTTGTTAGGGTTTGATCCCTAGTATCCACTATGTTCTGAGATTGATGTTGCTATGACTTTGCTATGCTTAATGCTTGTCACTAGGGCCCGAGTGCCATGATTTCAGATCTGAACCTATTATGTTTTCATCAATATATGAGAGTTCTTGATCCTATCTTGCAAGTCTATAGTCACCTATTATGTGTTATGATCCGTTAACCCCGAAGTGACAATAACCGGGATACTTACCGGTGATGACCATAGTTTGAGGAGTTCATGTATTCACTATGTGCTAATGCTTTGTTCCAATACTCTATTAAAAGGAGGCCTTAATATCCCTTAGTTTCCATTAGGACCCCGCTGCCACGGGAGGGTAGGACAAAAGATGTCATGCAAGTTCTTTTCCATAAGCACGTATGACTATATTTGGAATACATGCCTACATTACATTGATGAATTGCAGCTAGTTCTGTGTCACCCTAGGTTATGACTGTTACGTGATGAACCACATCCGACATAATTCTCCATCACTGATCCATTGCCTACGAGCTTTCCATATATTGTTCTTCGCTTATTTACTTTTCCGTTGCTATTGCTATCATCACTACAAAATACCAAAAACATTACTTTTGCTACCGTTACCTTTTGCTACAGTTACCACTACTATTATATTACTTTGCTACTAAATACTTTGCTGTAGGTATTATGTTTCCAGGTGTGGTTGAATTGACAACTCAACTGCTAATACTTGAGAATATTCTTTGGCTCCCCTTGTGTCGAATCAATAAATCTGGGTTGAATACTTTACCCTCGAAAACTGTTGCGATCCCTTATACTTGTGGGTTATCAAGACTATTTTCTGGCGCCGTTGCCGGGGATCATAGCTCTATTCTTTGAGTCACTTGGGATTTATATCTGCTTATCATTATGAAGAATTTGAGAGATCCAAAAACCATGATTTATCCCTCAACTACGAGGGGAGGTAAGGAACTGCCATCTAGCTCTGCACTTGATTCACCTTCTGTTTTGAGTAAGCTTGCGACACCTAAACCTGCTTCTGCTATTTGTTCTGACATGTCGCATGTTATTGATGATGCCACTTCTGCTATGCATGATACTTATGATGAAACTACTTCTATGCTTGATACTACTGTGCCACTTGGTGAATTTCTTGATGAACAACTTGCTAGGGTTAGAGAGGATGAAAATATTGAATCTGATAATACTGATGAAAGTGATGATGAAGACTTGCCTGTTATTCCTAAGGGTTATGTTTTTGATAAAGAAGCTTCTTTAGCTATTTTAGCTTGCAAAGATAGATACGAACTCAAGAGGTTATTAGCTAAATGGAAGCAGCAATCTCTAAATGCTAGGATGAAACCTGACCCTGCTTTTGCTACTTCACCTATCTGTGTTACTGATAAGGATTATGAATTCTCTGTTGATCCTGATATAATTACTTTGGTTGAATCTGATCCTTTTCATGGCTATGAATCTGAAACTGTTGTGGCACATCTTACTAAATTAAATGATATATCTACCCTGTTCACTAATGATGAGAGAACTCGTTACTTTTATATCCTTAAAATATTTCCGTTCTCATTAAAGGGTGATGCTAAGATATGGTTTAATTCTCTTGATCCTGGTTGTGTGCGTAGTCCCCAGGATATGATTTATTACTTCTCTTCTAAATATTTCCCTGCTCATAAGAAACAAGCTGCTTTAAGATATATATATATATATATATATATAATTTTGTGCAAATTGAAGAAGAGAGTCTCCCACAAGCTTGGGGGAGGCTTCTCAAGTTACTTAATGCTTTGCCTGATCATCCTCTTAAGAAAAATGAAATACTTGATATCTTTTATAATGGACTAACCGATGCCTCCAGAGATTACCTGGATAGTTGTGCTAGTTCTGTTTTCAGGGAACGCCGGATGAAGCTGAAATTCTATTGAATAATATGCTGACAAATGAAAATAATTGGACACCTCCTGAGCCAGTTCCTGAGCCTATTCCTAAACCAACTCCGAAGAAGAGAGGTATTCTATTTCTCAGTCCTAAAGATATGCAAGAGGCAAAGAAATCCATGAAAGAAAAGGGTATTAAACCTGAAGATGTTAAGAATTTACCTCCTATTGAAGAAATACATGGTCTTAATTTACCGCCTGTTGAAGAAACATATGATCTTAATCCATTACCTATTGAAGAAACTCATGGTCTTGATAACCCGACACAGGTAGTAAAGTTAAATTCTCTCTATAGATATGATAAAGCTGAAATCCCATTTACTAAATTTGCTAGCCCATGCTTAGATGAGTTTGATAAATTTATGGCTAGGCAATAAGACTTTAATGCTTATTTTGGTAGACAATTGAAATACAATTCAAATATGCTTGAGCACTTGGGTGATTATATGGCTAATGTCAAAGGTGAACTTAAACTTATTAGTAAACATGCTTCTATGGTTACCACTCAAGTAGAACAAGTACTTAAAGCTCAAAATGGTTTTCTCAATGAATCGAATAGTAAGAATAATGATAATGCTGTTAGAGTGGCTACTAGAACTGGTAGAATGAGTCAGGAACCTTTGTATCCTGAAGGCCACCCTAAGAGAATTGAGCAAGATTCCCAGAGAAATAATGTAGATGCACCTAGTCCTTCTAATAAGAAGAAAAAGAAAAATGATAGGACTTTGCATGCTTCTAGTGAACCTATTGCTGAAACACCTGAGAATCCAAATGATATTTCTATTTCTGATGCTGAAACACAATCTGGTAATGAACCTGAAACTAGTGATAATGTTAATGATAATGCTCATGATGATGCTCAACCTAGTAATGATAATGATATAGAAATTGAACCTCCTGTTGATCTTGATAACCCACAATCAAAGAATCAATGTTATGATAAGAAAGACTTTGTTGCAAGGAAACACGGTAAGGAAAGAAAGCCTTGGGTTTGAAGGAAATATGCCCTAGAGGCAATAATAAAGTTATTATTTATTTCCTTATATCATGGTAAATGTTTATTATTCATGCTAGAATTGTATTAACCGGAAACATAATACATGTGTGAATACATAGACAAATAGAGTGTCACTAGTATGCCTCTACCTGACTAGCTTGTTGATCAAAGATGGTTATGTTTCCTAACCATAGACATGAGTTGTCATTTGATTAATGGGATCACATCATTAGGACAATGATGTGATTGACTTGATCCATTCCGTTAGCATAGCACTTGATCGTTTAATTTGTTGCTATTGCTTTCTTCATAACTTATACATGTTCCTATGACTATGAGATTATGCAACTCCCGTTTACCGAGGAACACTTTGTGTGCTACCAAACGTCACAACGTAACTGGGTGATTATAAAGGTGCTCTACAGGTGTCTCCGAAGGTACTTGTTGGGTTGGCGTATTTCGAGATTAGGATTTGTCACTCCGATTGTCGGAGAGGTATCTCTGGGCCCTCTCGGTAATGCAAATCACTTAAGCCTTGCAAGCATTGCAACTAATGAGTTAGTTGCGGGATGATGTACTACGGAACGAGTAAAGAGACTTGCCGGTAACGAGATTGAACTAGGTATTGAGATACCGATGATCGAATCTCAGGCAAGTAACATACCGATGACAAAGGGAACAACGTATGTTGTTATGTGGTCTGACCGATAAATATCTTCGTAGAATATGTAGGAGCCAATATGAGCATCCAGTTTCCGCTATTGGTTATGGACCGGAGACGTGTCTCGGTCATGTCTACATAGTTCTCAAACCCGCAGGGTCCGCACGCTTAAAGTTCGGTGACGATCGTAATTAGGGTTTTTGTGTTTTGATGTACCGAAGGTTGTTCGGTGTCCCGGATGTGATCACGGACATGATGAGGAGTCTCTAAATGGTCGAGACATAAAGATTGATATATTGGCAGCCTATATTTGGATATCGGAAATGTTCCGGGTGAAATCGGGATTTTACCGGAGTACCGGGGGGTTACCGGAACCCCCCCGGGGGTTAATGGGCCTACATGGGCCCTAAGGGAGAAGAGGAGGGCCGACCAGGGCAGGCCGCGCGCCCCCCTTTCCTCTTTCCCCTTCCCCTTTCCTTCTCCAACAAGGCAAGAGGGGGGAGTCCTACTCCCGTTGGGAGTAGGACTCCTCCAGGCGCACCCCTAGGGCCGGCCGCACCTCCCCCTCTCCCTCCTTTATATACGGGGGCAAGGGGGCACCCCATAACACACAAGTTGATCTTCGTGATTGTTCCTTAGCCATGTGCGGTGCCCCTTCCACCATATTCCACCTCGGTCATATCGTAGCGGTGCTTAGGCGAAGCCCTGCGTCGGTAGAACATCATCACCGTCATCACGCCGTCGTGCTGACGAAACTCTCCCTCAACACTCGGCTGGATCGGAGCTCGAGGGACGTCACCGAGTTGAACGTGTGCAGAACTCGGAGGTGCCGTACGTTTGGTACTTGGATCAGTCGGATCGGGAAGACGTACGACTACTTCCTCTACGTTGTGTCAACACTTCCGTTGCCGGTCTACGAGGGTACGTAGACAACACTCTCCCCTCTCGTTGCTATGCATCACCATGATCTTGGGTGTGCGTAGGATTTTTTTTGAAATTACTACGTTCCCCAACAGTGGCATCCGAGCCAGGTTTTATGCGTTGATGTTATATGCACGAGTAGAACACAAGTGAGTTGTGGGCGATATAAGTCATACTTCTTACCAGCATGTCATACTTTGGTTTGGCGGTATTGTTGGATGAAGCGGCCCGGACCGACATTACGCGTACGCTTACGCGAGACTGGTTCTACCGATGTGCTTTGCACACAGGTGGCTGGCGGGTGTCAGTTTCTCCAACTTTAGTTGAACCGAGTGTGGCTACGCCCGGTCCTTGAGAAGGTTTAAACAACACTAACTTGACAAACTATCGTTGTGGTTTTGATGCGTAGGTAAGAACTGTTCTTGCTCTGCCCATAGCAGCCACATAAAACTTGCAACAACAAAGTAGAGGACGTCTAACTTGTTTTTGCAGGGCATGTTGTGATGTGATATGGTCAAGACATGATGCTAAATTTTATTGTATGAGATGATCATGTTTTGTAACCGAGTTATCGGCAACTGGCAGGAGCCATATGGTTGTCGCTTTATTGTATGCAATGCAATCACGCTGTAATGCTTTACTTTATCACTAAGCGGTAGCGATAGTCGTGGAAGCATAAGATTAGCGAGACGACAACGATGCTACGATGGAGATCAAGGTGTCGCGCCGGTGACGATGGTGATCATGACGGTACTTCGGAGATGGAGATCACAAGTACAAGATGATGATGGCCATATCATATCACTAAATTATCTTGCTTTGATTGACGGTAGCATTATAAGATGATCCCTCACTAAATTATCAAAGTATAAGTGTTCTCCCTGATTATGCACCGTTGCGAAAGTTCTTCGTGCTGAGACACCACGTGATGATCGGGTGTGATAGGCTCTACGTTCAAATACAACGGCTGCAAAACAGTTGCACATGCGGAATACTCAGGTTAAACTTAACGAGCCTAGCATATAACAGATATGGCCTCAGAACACGGAGACCGAAAGGTCGAGCGTGAATCATATAGTAGATATGATCAACATAGTGATGTTCACCATTGAAACTACTCCATCTCACGTGATGATCGGACATGGTTTAGTTGATATGGGTCACGTGATCACTTAGAAGATTAGAGGGATGTCTGTCTAAGTGGGAGTTCTTAAGTAATATGATTAATTGAACTTTAATTTATCATGAACTTAGTCCTGGTAGTATTAGCATATCTATGTTGTAGATCAATAGCTCGCGTTTAGCTCCCCTATTTTTTTGATATGTTCCTAGAGAAAATTAAGTTGAAAGATGTTAGTAGCAATGATGTGGATTGGATCCGTGATCTGAGGATTATCCTCATTGCTGCACAGAAGCATTATGTCCTTAATGCACCGCTAGGTGACAGACCTATTGCAGGAGCAGATGCAGACGTTATGAACGTTTGGCTAGCTCAATATGATGACTACTTGATAGTTTAGTGCACCATGCTTAAACGGCTTAGAATCGGGACTTCAAAGACGTTTTGAACGTCATGGACCATATGAGGTGTTCCAGGAGTTAAAGTTAATATTTCAAGCAAATACCCAAGTTGAGAGATATGAAGTCCCCAACAAGTTCTATAGCTAAAAGATGGAGGAGAATAGCTCAAGCAGTGAGCATGTGCTCAGATTGTCTGGGTACTACAATCGCTTGAATCAAGTGGGAGTTAATCTTCCAGATAAGATAGTGATTGACAGAATTCTCTAGTCACCATCACCAAGTTAGTAGAACTTTGTGATGAACTGCGATATGCAAGGGATAATGGAAACGATTCCCAAGCTCTTCATAATGCTGAAATCAATGAAGATAGAAATCAAGAAAAATATCAAGTGTTGATGGTAGACAAGACCACTAGTTTCAAGAAAAGGGCAAACGGAAGAAGGGGAACTTCAAGAAGAACGGCAAGCAAGTTGCTGCTCAAGGAAGAAGCCCAAGTATGGTCCTAAGCCTGAGACTAAGTGCTTCTACTGCAAAGGGACTGGTCACTAGAAGCGGAACTACCCCAAGTATTTGGCGGATAAGAAGGATGGCAAAGTGAACAAAGGTATATTTGATATACGGATTATTGATGTGTATTTTACTAGTGTTCGTAGCAACCCCCCGGTATTTGATACTGGTTCAGTTGCTAAGAGTAGTAACTCGAAACGGGAGTTGCAGAATGAACACAGACTAGTTAAGGGTGAAGTGACGATGTATGTTGGAAGTGGTTCCAAGATTGATATGATCATCATCGCACACTCCCTATACTTTCGAGATTAGTGTTGAACCTAAATAAGTGTTTTTTGGTGTTTGCATTGAGCATGAATATGATTTGATCATGTTAATTTCAATACGGTTATTCATTTAAGTAAGAGAATACATTGTTGTTCTATTTACATATATGGTTACACACCCAATGAAAATGGTTCGTTGGATATCGATAGTAGTGATACACATATTCATAATATTGAAACCAAAAGATGCAAAGTTAATAATGATAGTGCAACTTATTTGTGGCACTGCCGTTTAGGTCATATTGGTGTAAAGCGCATGAAGAAACTCCATGCTGATGGACTTTTGGAATCACTTGATTATGAATCAGTTGATGCTTGCGAACCATGCCTCATGGGCAAGGTGACTAAGACTCCGTTCTCCGGAACAATGCAGCAAGCAACAGATTTGTTGGAAATCATGCATACTGATGTATGGGGTCCGATGAATATTGAAGCTTGCGGCAGGTATTATTATTTTTTGATCTTCACAGATGATTTGAGCAGATATGAGTATATCTACTTGATGAAACACAAGTCTGAAATATTTTAAAAGTTCAAAGAATTTTAGAGTGCAGTGGAGAATCATTGTAACAAAATAAAAGTTCCTACGATATGATCGCAGAAGTAAAATATTTGAGTTACGAGTTTGGCCTTCAGTTAAAACAATGTGAAATAGTTTCACTACTCGCACCACCTGGAACACCACAGTGTAATGGTGTGTCCGAATGTCGTAACCGTGCTTAATTAGATATGGTGCGATCTATGATGTCTCTTACCTATCTACAACTATCGTTTTGGGGTTATGCATTAGAGACAGCTACATTCACGTTAAATAGGGCACCATCTAAATCCGTTGAGACGACACCGTATGAACTGTGGTTTGGCGAGAAACCTAAGCTATCGTTTCTTAAAGTTTGGGACTGTGATGCTTATGTGAAAAAGTTTCAACATGATAAGCTCGAACCCAAATCGGAGAAGTAAATCTTCATAGGATACCCAAAAGAAAATGTTGGGTACACCTTCTATCACAGATCCAAAGGCAAGATATTCATTGTTGAGAATGGATCCTTTCTAGAGAAGGAGTTTCTGTCGAAAGAAGTGAGTGGGAGGAAAGTAGAACTTGATGAGGTAACTGTACCTGCTCCCTTATTGGAAAGTAGTTCATCACAGAAATCTATTCCTGTGACTACTACACCAATTAGTGAGGAAGCTAATGATGATGATCATGTAACTTCAGATCAAGTTACTACCGAACCTCGTAGGTAAACCAGAGTGAGATCTGCACCAGAGTGGTACGATAATCCTGTTCTGGAGGTCATGTTACTTGACCATGACGAACCTACGAACTATGAGGAAGCGATGATGAGCCCAGATTCCGCGAAATGGCTTGAGGCCATAAAATCTGAAATGAGATCCATGTATGAGAACAAAGTATGGACTTTGATTGACTTGCCCAATGATCGGTGAGCCATTGAGATTAATTGGATCTTCAAGAGGAAGACGGACGCTGATAGTAGTGCTACTATCTACAAAGCTAGAATTGTCGCAAAAAGATTTTTGACAAGTTCAAGGTGTTGACTACGATGAGAGTTTCTCACTCATATCTATGCTTAAGTCTGTCCGAATTGCCGCATTTTATGAAATCTGGCAAATGGATAAACAAAACTTCATTCCTTAATGGATTTATTAAAGAAGATTTGTATATGATGCTACCAGAAGGTTTTGTCAATCCTAAAGGTACTAACAAAATATGCAGGCTCCAGCGATCCATCTATGGACTGGTGCAAGCATCTCGGAGTTGGAATATACGCTTTGATAAGTTGATCAAAGCATATAGTTTTATACAGACTTGCGGTGAAGCCTGTATTTACAAGAAAGTGAGTGGGAGCACTACAACATTTCTGGTAAGTATATGTGAATGACATATTGTTGATCGGAGATAATGTAGAATTATTCTGCAAAGCATAAAGGAATGTTTGAAAGGAGTTTTTCAAAGAAAGCCCTCGGCGAAGCTGCTTACATATTGAGCATCAATATCTATAGAGATAGATCAAGACGCTTGATAAGTTTTTCAATGAGTACATACCTTGACAAGATTTTGAAGTAGTTCAAAATGGAACAGTCAAAAAGGAGTTCTTGCTTGTGTAACAAGGTGTGAAGTTGAGTAAGACTCAAAACCCGACCACAGCAGAAGATAGAGAGAGAATGCAAGTCATTCCCTATGCCTCAGCCATAGGTTCTATAAAGTATGCCATGATGTGTACCAGACCTATTGCATACCCTGCCCTGAGTTTGGCAAGGGAGTACAATAGTGATCTAGGAGTAGATCACTGGACATTGGTCAAAATCATCCTTAGTGGAATAAGGATATGTTTCTCGATTATGGAGGTGAAAAAAGATTCGTCGTAAAAGGTTACGTCAATGCAAGTTTTGACACTGATCCAGATGACTCAAAGTCTCAATCTGGATACATATTGAAAGTGGGAGCAATTAGCTAGAGTAGCTTAGTGCAGAGCATTGTTGACATAGAAATTTGCAAAATACTTACGGATCTGAATGTGGCAGACCCGTTTGACTAAACTTCTCTCACAAGCAAAACATGATCACACCTTAGTACTCTTTGGGCGTTAATCACATAGCGATGTGAACTAGATTATTGAATCTAGTAAACCCTTTGGGTGTTGATCACATGACGATGTGAACTATGGGTGTTAATGACATGGTGATGTGAACTATTGATGTTAAATCACATGGCGACGTGAACTAGATTATTGACTCTAGTGCAAGTGGGAGACTGAAGGAAATATGCCCTAGAGGCAATAATAAAGTTATTATTTATTTCCTTATATCATGATAAATGTTTATTATTCATGCTAGAATTGTATTAACCGGAAACATAATACATGTGTGAATACACAGACAAACAAAGTGTCACTAGTATGCCTCTACTTGACTAGCTTGTTGATCAAACATGGTTATGTTTCCTAACCATAGACATGAGTTGTCATTTGATTAATGGGATCACATCATTAGGAGAATGATGTGATTGACTTGACCCATTCCGTTAGCATAGCACTTGATCGTTTAGTTTGTTGCTATTGCTTTCTTCATAACTTATACATGTTCCTATGACTATGAGATTATGCAACTCCCATTTACCGGAGGAACACTTTGTGTTCTACCAAACGTCACAACATAACTGGGTGATTATAAAGGTGCTCTACAGGTGTCTCCGAAGGTACTTGTTGGGTTGGCGTATTTCGAGATTAGGATTTGTCACTCCGATTGTTGGAGAGGTATCTCTTGGCCCTCTCGGTAATGCACATCACTTAAGCCTTGCAAGCATTGCAACTAATGAGTTAGTTGCAGGATGATGTATTACGGAACAAGTAAAGAGACTTGCCGGTAACGAGATTGAACTATGTATTGAGATACCGACGATCGAATCTCAGGCAAGTAACATACCGATGACAAAGGGAACAATGTATGTTGTTATGCGGTCTGACTGATAAAGATCTTCATAGAATATGTAGGAGCCAATATGAGCATCCAATTTCCGCTATTGGTTATTGACCGGAGACCTGTCTCGGTCATGTCTACATAGTTCTCGAACCCATATGGTCCGCACGCTTAAAGTTCGGTGATGATCGTAATTAGGGTTTTTGTGTTTTGATGTACCGAAGGTTGTTCGGTGTCCCGGATGTGATCACGGACATGACGAGGAGTCTCGAAATGGTCGAGACATAAAGATTGATATATTGGAATCCTATATTTGGATATCAGAAACGTTCCGGGTGAAATCGGGATTTTACCGGAGTACCGGGGGTTTACCGGAACCCCCCCGGGGGTTAATGGGCCTACATGGGCCCTAAGGGAGAAGAGGAGGGCCAGCCAGGGCAGGCCGCGCGCCCCTCCCCCCTAGTCCGAATAGGATAAGGAAGGGGGGGGGCCTTTCCTCTTTCCCCTTCCCCTTTCCTTCTCCAACAAGGCAAGAGGGGGGGAGTCCTACTCCCGGTGGGAGTAGGACTCCTCCAGGCGCACCCCTAGGGCCGGCCGCACCTCCCCCTCTCCCTCCTTTATATACGGGGGCAAGGGGGCACCCCATAACACACAAGTTGATCTTCGTGATCATTCCTTAGCCATGTGCGGTGCCCCCTTCCACCGTATTCCACCTCAGTCATATCGTAGCGGTGCTTAGGCGAAGCCCTGCGTCGGTAGAACATCATCACCGTCATCACGCCGTTGTGCTGACGAAACTCTCCCTCAACACTCGGCTGGATCGGAGCTCAAGGGACGTCACCGAGTTGAACGTGTGCAGAACTCGGAGGTGCCGTACGTTCGGTACTTGGATAGGTCAGATCGGGAAGACGTACGACTACTTCCTCTACGTTGTGTCAACGCTTCCGTTGCCGGTCTACGAGGGTAAGTAGACAACACTCTCCCCTCTCGTTGCTATGCATCACCATGATCTTGCGTGTGCGTAGGAATTTTTTTGAAATTACTACGTTCCCCAACAGGGTTCAGAAACCCATGCCTTTTCCTCCCAAACTATCCAAGAAAAAGGATGATGAGGACTTTGAGCGCTTTGCTGAAATGATTAGACCTATCTTTTTGCGTATGCGATTAACTGATATACTCAAAATGAATCCTTATGCTAAGTATATGAAAGATATTGTTACAAATAAAAGAAAGATACTGGAAGATGAAATTTCCACCATGCTTGCTAATTATACTTTTAAGGGTGGAATACCAAAGAAACTTGGAGATCCAGGAGTACCCACTATACCATGCTCCATTAAAGGAAATCATGTTAAAATTGCTTTATGCAATCTTGGAGCCGGTGTTAGTGTTATGCCTCTCTCTTTATATCGTAGACTCGATTTGAATATGTTGACTCCTACTGAAATATCTTTGCAAATGGCTGATAAATCAACTGCTATACCTGTCGGTATTTGTGAGGATGTGCCTGTTGTAGTTGCAAACATTACTATTTTTAACAGACTTTGTTATTCTTGATATTCCCAAGGACGATAGTATATCTATTATTCTTGGAAGACCCTTTTTGAATACTGCAGGGGATGTTATTGATTGCACTAAAGGCAATGTCACTTTTCATGTTAATGGTAATGAGCATACGGTACACTTTCCGAGGAAACAACCTCAAGTCCACAGTATCAATTCTATTGGAAAAATTCCATCGATTATATTTGGAGGTTTTGAATTTCCTTTTCCTACTATGAAGAAGAAATGAGATATTCTTATTATTGGGGATGTGCATATCCCCGTTGAGGTAACATAGTGTTATTCTAAATTTCTCCGGTTCCATGTTATTCGAAATGAGTTCGTTAACAAGACTTGATCAACCTTGTTAGTGGATTCCTTTTGATGAGCATGAGATGGATGAAACTAGAAGGCACAACCTTCTGTACCCTACTTTTACTTTCTGTTATTTATATTAAATAAAATAAAAATAGTATTTTCTGTTATCTGAATTATCCGTGCAATATAAAAATACCCCAAAAATAAAAGTTCTCCAAATGCCCTGAAATTTAAATATGTTTTTTTCTGAAATATTTGAGAATATTTGGCACTGAGAACACAGTAGGAGGAGCTGTGTAACGCCCTCGATGCGGCTGTATCTCCCACGTGTCGAAGCACAACTTAGAGGCATAACCGCATTGAAAGCAATGTCGCAAGTGAGGTAATCTTCACACAACCCATGTAATACAATAGGGGAAAAGATACATAGTTGGCTTACAATCGCCACTTCACACAATTACATGAATAAAGCATTACATCATCCAGATACAATCAAGGTCCGATTACAGAACCAAAATAAAAGAATAACCCAAAATGCGACAAGGTCCCCGATCGACCCCAACTGGGCTCCACTACTGATAAACTAGAACGAAACAACACAAAGGACAAGATCTTCACCGAGCTCCTCCTGAGCTTGGTTGCGTCATCTGCACGGTCTCATCGGCACCTGCAAGCTGGTTTTGGAAGTATCTGTGAGCCACGGGGACTCAGCAATCTCGCACCCTCGCGATCAAGACTATTTAAGCTTATGGGTAAGGTAAAGGTATGAGGTGGAGCTGCAGCAAGCGACTAGCATATATGGTGGCTAACATACACAAATGAGAGCGAGAAGAGAAGGCAAAGCACGGTCGATAAAAGTATGATCAAGAGGTGATCCTAAAACAACCTACGTCAAGCATAACTCCAACACCGTGTTCACTTCCCGGACTCCGCCGGAAAGAGACCATCACGGTAACACACGCGGTTGATGCATTTTAATTAAGGTCAACTTCAGGTTTTCTACAACCGGACGTTAACAAATTCCCATATGCCCATAACCGCGGGCACAACTTTCGAAAGTTCAAATCCCTGCAGGGGTATCCCAACTTAGCCCATTACAAGCTCTCACGGTCAACGAAGGAATAGACCTTCTAGCAGGAAGACCCGCTCAGACTCGGAATCCCGGTTACAAGACATTTCGACAGGGTAAAACTAAACCAGCAACACCGCCCGAATGTGCCGACAAATCCCGATAGGAGCTGCACATATCTCTTTCTCAAGGCACACCGGATTGTCCAAACTTCCGGTAGGCCAGCCCAGAGTTGCCCTTGGTGGCCACCGGCGACTGACAAGTTGGACCAACACTCAGAGGAGCACTGGCCCGGGGGTTTAAAATAATGATGACCCTTGGGCGCGTGACCCCGAAGGGAAAAGAAAAGGCTAGGCGGCGAATGGTAAAACCAATGTTGGGCATTGCTGGAAGAGTTTTACTCAAGGCGAACTGTCAAGGGGTTCCCATTATTACCCAACCGCATAAGGAACCCAAAATCCGGGAACATAACATCGATATGACGGAAACTAGGGCGGCAAGGGTGGAACAAAACACCAGGCATAAGGCCGAGCCTTCCACCCTTTACCCAAGTATATAGATGCATTAATTAAATAAGACATATAGTGATATCCCAACAAGTAAAACATGTTCCAACAAGGAACAACATCTCCATGTTCCAACAAGGAACAAACTTCAATCTTCACCTGCAACTAACAACGCTATAAGAGGGGCTGAGCAAAGCGGTAACATAGCCAAACAACGGTTTGCTAGGACAAGGTGGGTTAGAGGCTTGGTTCAACAATATGGGAGGCATGATAAGCAAGTGGTAGGTATCGCAGCATAGGCAAAGCAAAAGAGCGAGCAACTAGCAAGCAAAGATAGAAGTGATTTCGAGGGTATGATCATCTTGCCTGAAATCCCGCAAGGAAGAAGAACGAGTCCATGAAGAAGACAAACGGACATAGACGAAGGGGTCCTCACAAACACGACGTTACCGGAACCAACCCGAAGAAGCAAACACCGGAAAAGAAGCACACAACATAGTAAACAACCAACACATGAACATGGTATGATATGCGGGATGCGGGATGCGATGCATATGCAAGAATTGACAAGGAATGCACGAACCTGGCCTCAACTTGGAAATCCAAGTGTGCCACTGGAAAGGTGAGATGAAATCGCTTGAAAACGATATAAAGATCACCGGAATCGGAGTTACGGTTTAGAAATGGCGAGCAATTCAAATATGGCACCGGTCTGCGATATACAGCAAGTAGCCATCTAAATGCAACAAGATGAACATGCTACAGCACTCAAACATGGCAACAAAATACATGGCAGGGATCCATTCATGATTCTTAACAAAAGTCTAGCACTGAGCTATGGCTAATTCATCCATTAACAGGTTCAAACAAGCATGGCAAAAATGCATTTGATAAACAGATTTCAGACTTAGTGAAATTAACACTTGTCTGGAATTTCAGATCAGGTAGCACACTTCGGAGAAACAAAACTATATGCTACAAGACATTAACATGGCAAAGTAAAGCATGGAATGGAACTACTCAAAGAGCTTAACAAAAGTCCCTTAGTGACCTTGAGCCAAAAGGGATCAGAAAATACAATTGCAAGCATGTGAACATGGCAAAAACATAATCAGTTCTCAGACTTAGTGAAAACTGGAGCATGCTGAAAACAGATAACAAGTAGGCATGTTTACGAGCTCGATGCACTCACTACGGAGCAAGTCATGACAATCTAAGCATACACCCATCAAAAATACACAAAATACAAGCTAGACATGGCAAGAACAATAGCATAGCATGCACGGATCAACTACAACATCCTCGGCAAAATCGCTAACAAGTAGACAATCTGCCCGGATTCACGAAGTAGCAAAAGTAGAACTCGATTGACTCAAGCTAGGGTGCTCCATAATTGCAAACAAAGACATGGATGGATAGAGCACTACAATACTAACAAAACATCCTTACTGATCATCCTCAAAAGAGGCACAGATCACTAGGAAACAACATGAATATATGGCATAATGAGATAAACAGGTCAAGGACTTGGTGGAAATACTAAGTCCCTGAAATCAGAATTACCAAGTGCCTCACTTTGCAAGCTTGTGCTAGTCACCACACACATCACAAAAATACATGGGTTGCACCTCTGGAAAGATGGGAAAACCCTTAACAAAACATATGTAGAGCTCATGGGCATATAATGCACACAAAAATCATGGCAAAAATGACAAATATCTAAATGGAGCAGCAGATCTGACAATTAACTCAAGTAGTAATCTTCTAACAGCATTTCGGGAATCAAGATGAACTCAAATGAAAATGATGCAGTGAGATGAAGTGATGTTCTCTCTGAGACGAACATTTTGATATGCTATACGCGCAAAACGGAGCTACAGATGCAAAGTTACGATGCGATGAACATGGGCACATGAATCTGGGAATTTCGGGGACTTAGTGAAATTTATACCTCCGGAAAAGTCAACGGCGGACGGGGATATCCAGGACGGAGCGGGTCGGGACGAGGGGAGGCGTTTGGTTCGTGAACCGGTGGATCTGGTCTCGATCCGCCAGATCCACCGGAGGTGAAGACGAGGCGGCGGCCGAAGGTTGACGCGGCGGCGGCGGCGGAGGTCGCCGGCGAAGTTGGCGGTCGGGCGCGGCTCGCGGAGGCAGGGGCGCGGGGCGCCTGCGGCTAGCGGCGGAGGAGGAGGCGGCTCGCCGCCCGGGCGGAGGCGGCACGCCGGCGAAACGTCGGGAGCGGCTGGAGCGGCTCCGGCGGAGCTCATCGCCGGCGGAAGGTCGGCGAAGGCGGCGGCGGCGAGGCGCACTGGAGGCGGCGGGAGCGCGCGGACGCTCGGGCAGCGGCGCGAGGGAACGGGCCCCGTGGGCCCGAGATAGGCCTGGCGGGCCGCGGCGGCGGGCGGAGGCGGAGTGCCACGTGGCGAAGCCAGATTGGCTGCGGGCGGCGGCGTTGAGGACCGGACATGTCCGGCGGCGACGGAGACGCGTCCGGTGGCGTGAGGAAGAGGAAGGCTAGGGTTAGACCGCGAATTTGGAAGGGGAGGACATATTTATAGGTAGAGGGAGCTAGGAGAGTCCAAATGAGGTGCGGTTTTCGGCCACGCAATCGTGATCGAACGACCGAGATGATGGAGGAGGTTTAGGTGGGTTTTGGGCCACTTTGAAAGGGTGTTGGGTTGCAACACACACGAGGACTTTTCGGTCCCTCGGTTAACCGTTGGAGCATCGAACGAAGTTCAAATGGCACGAAACTTGACAGGCGGTCTACCGGTAGTAAACCAAGGCCGCTTGGAAAGTCTTGGTCCAATCCGGAAATGTTTAATCCCCACACATGAAAGAAAGGTAGAAATGACCACCGGAGGAGAACGGAGCGCCGGATTGCAAAACGGACAACGGGGAAAATGCTCGGATGCATGAGATGAACATGTATGCAAATGAAATGCACATGATGACATGATATGCAATGCATGACACGCAAGCAATGACAAGGCAATAGCAGCGAATAACTGAGGACACGTGGCACCTCGGTCTCGGGGCGTTACAAGCTGGCACCTGGCCACGAGGGTCAGGGGCGCGCCCTACCCCGTGGACGTGCCCCCTTCCTCGTGGGCCCACGGTGGCCCTCCTCCATCATCGACCCCTACTACGAAAAGATGAAGCAGGATGCCGAGAGAACAAGTGCCCTATCCTGGAATAGGGCCTGGATGCGACAACTGGATGAACCTCACCTCAGGTTCGCGGCCAAGAGCATGTACACATGCTACGGGATGCATATGTGGATCGTTGACATGAGGAAGTGCCTCGTTACCAAAATCAACGAGCCCGGATCGAGCCACAAGCAGAGCAAGCATCACAAGAAGTATATGATGATCAGATGATCGTTTTTCTAGTTAATCATGCATGTAATACATAGTTTACTTTATTGGTGTGTGGAAATGTCATGTGTGTAGTAGCCACCTATGTAATTATGCATGTAATAGTTTACCTTGGTGTGTGCAAATGCCATGGTTGTAGTAGCCACCTATGTAAGTGGATGTTTAATTTGGTTATGCAAGCATGTCCTTATAAGTGTGTGTGCGTGTGTGTGTCTATATATATATATATAAACACTATTCTGATCACGGGATCAGAATAATATTCTGATCACAACCTGAATTGCCTGAGTAACGCGTATGAACTTCTCTCTGTACGAACCCGACCTTCGGGCTATCTTCGCAACCGTGGCTTCCCCCGCGAATTATTCTGGTTAGTCGTGTTCTATATGATGTTAGTGTAATCTAGAAACGTTTTTAGCAACTAAATACCTGTTTTAAATAGGAATCTCTCCCATTGGCGGATTTTGCACTTGGGTCGTGATGAACTCGTGTTTTTTTTGCAATTTTACTGCCTGAGTTGTTCGACCTGAACTTCCCCCTGTGCTAGGTTGAACTTACGCCAACATTGCCCAAATGGGGCTTGCTATATACCGTTGGAAAGCTATGGACACCAGTATCATGACCCAAGTTAAAATTTTGACAAAATGTAAATGGTTTAAGAGCAGTTTTGAAAACCGTTTTTTCTTCATACAAAAAACGTGAATTTTATTTTCGACCGCGTTTATAAACTACTTATCGGAATGAGGCAAATAATGTGGCGTTGGAAAGATGCTGCAAAACCGCTCCTTCCGCATGTTGAAAGTTTTCTCTAATTCCCTATGGTTAAAGAGTAATTTAGAAAATCATAAAATTTTGCAAACCAAACAGCCGAGTTTGTATTTTCGATGCCATTTCTAAATGGCTAACCCAATTGAGGAAAATGATATGGCGTTGGAAAGCTTATAAAAATGCGCTACTTTTTCATGTTGAAAGTTTTGTCTAATTTTGAACAGTTTAAGAGTAATTTAGAAAACGGTACAAGTTTCATCGAGTTCGTATTTTCGAGCTAATTTTTTAACCGTAAGTCCGAATGCAGCAAATGATATCGCATTGGAAAGCTTGAGGAAATGCCAAACTTTTTGGTATAAATTGTTTCTCCCAATTCCTTACGGTTTTAAGTAAATTTTGAAAATGGCTAAAAATGTATTTTCGTCGTAATTTCTACAAACTTTATCGCAATGGGACAAATAATATACCGTTGAAAAGCTAAGGAAAATGCGAAACTTTTTCATGTTGATGGTTTTCTCTGATTCCTAGCCGTTTACAAGTAATTTCGAAAACGGCGAGATCATTCGTTCTGCCTTTATCGCAAAACAGATTTTTTGAAAATGCACCGCGTGAAGAACGTGAAATTCTCGACATGTCTACTTGAACTTCACTCTGTTTTTCACGTGCTTTTTCCCCTGTAGCTCTCCATCCACTGACCGGAACACTCGTCGGAATTGAGCAAGTGATATACCGATGGAAAGCTGATGTAAACACGCAACTTTCCCATGTTGATCGTTTTCTCATACTCGCGACGATTTAAAACTTTTTCATCTGAAATTCATTCACTGTAGTAGTCGAACTTCCTGCTGTTTTCACGTTGAACTTTTGTGACGTATTTTCGTTTGTAATTTTCTCATCCAATCGTCCATGTTACAGAAATGCTTTTTCTTTTGTACAAACCTCTCCCACAGTAATTTTTTTAACTTTCTCTGACCGAGGACTTGAACTTATAACAACAACAAAATTGGACCTTGCCTCTTAATTCATTTTTCTCATGTTAAACACGCACCATGTAGTACATGAACTTTTTCCATTTTTATAATTTTATTTTTTATTTCCTTTTTGAAATCGAATTGCTCCCAAATAATAATTATAATTCTTTGTGGATTGAGAGAATTATTTTAAAACACAAAAAAACAATTTCTTTTTAGTGTTTTCGAATATGGAAATACAAGGTGAAACCTCTCTTGCAAGAATTTTTGAACTTCCCCGGACAGAGCACTTGAACTTCTGTCAACAAACCTTTTAAGCTTTTATTTTTCTATACTTTTATTCTGACCTGAAATGCATTGCTTGCAGTAGTTGAACTTCCCGCTATTTTCACCTCGAACTTCTGTCACGTATTTTTGTTCAACCTCTATCACAAGAATTTTTGAACTCTCTCGGGCCGAGCACTTGAACTTCTAGCAACAAAACTTTAGGATTTGCATTTTCAATCTTTTTCTAATACAAAATGTACTTGAACTTCTGGCAGTTATCAATCTAAACTTTTGAGAGCATGCGTTCTGCGTTCATCGGAAAAACAGAAGTCTCTGAAATGCACTTCATGAAGAGGTTGAACTTCTAGAGCAGTACTTTTTGAACTTCACTCTATTTTTCACGTGTTGTTTTTTTACCCATAACTCCCAACCACTTACTAGAATTGAGCAAATGATGTACCGATGGAAAATGTTGAAAACACACAACTTTCCCGTCTTGATCAGTTTCTCATGCTCGCGACGGTTCAAAAGAATTTTTTGAATACATAAAAATGTGTTTTAAACTGTATACATGAAATTTTGAAACCGTTCATAGGAATGTAGCATATAATATACAGTTGGAAATCTTATGAATAGGAGCAACTTTTTTTATGTAGACATGTGTTACAAATCGTTTCAGTTTGAGAGGAGTTTTAAAAATGGCAAACACGATGTTGGTTTTGCCTCTCTTTTTAACATGTAATTGAAGGTCGGAGTCTCATAATATAATTTCTGAACCTTGCAAGGTGGAGCACGTGAACTTCTTGCAACAAACCTTTTAGGCTTTTAGTTTTGTATGCTTTTATTCTCATCTGAAACACAGTTCGTATAGTAGTTGAACTGCTTGCTGTTTTCATCTTGAACTTTGGCCACGTATTTTTATTTATAATTCTTCACCCGTTCCTCGGAGTTCCACAAATGATAAACCACTAGAAACATGTTGAAAATACATAATTTTTTAAATATGATTAAACCTTTTTTTGAACAACATACATCAATCCGTTTTTAAACTTTTTTTGAATAAGAATGTGATATACCCTTGGAAATTTGTTGAATAGAAAGAATATTTTTCATGTCGAGCATTGCGTTTCAAATTTGTAATGAATTGAGAAAATAGTTTTAAAACACAAAAAACAACATTTTTGTGTG
This sequence comes from Triticum urartu, assembly GCF_003073215.2. Taxonomy (NCBI): domain Eukaryota; kingdom Viridiplantae; phylum Streptophyta; class Magnoliopsida; order Poales; family Poaceae; genus Triticum; species Triticum urartu. The sequence continues at coordinate 161,178,615 of NC_053027.1, read as the reverse complement.
TGTTTTTGCACAAGTAAATACACGGTGAACCTCCTTTACAAGAATTTTTTAACTTCCTGGCCGACCACATGAACTTCCAGCAAAAGTCTTTTTAGACTTTGCCTTTTTATTCTTTTCTCCTATATGAAACACACTCCATGTATAAGTTGAACCGCTGGTTGTTTTAGCTATGAACTTCTCTCTGCTTTTTACCCTTAACTCCTAAAACACTCATTAACATTGAGCAAAAGATATACCATTAGAAAGCCATAAAATGACACTACTTTATTAGTTGAGCAGTTTTTCTAATGCACGTCATTTAAGAGCTTTCTTGGATATGTTAAAACTTATTTTTATTGACCTATATAGACCAAAATTTTAAACCATTTAACAGAATATATCATATGATTTTTTTGTGGGAGAGAGTTTGAATAGGGAGAAACCTTGACATGTAGAGAGTTTTCCAAAATTCATGGCCGTTTATGAGTTTTCTTTAAAAATGCCCAAAATGACGTTGGTTTTTGTCTTTTATACTTGTAAATCCTAGGTTTTAATATACTTTGATCTTCTATGTTATTGTAATTTGAACTTCACATTTTTTATTATGAAGTAAAGAGTTTTTATTGATTTTTAAATAAACATCAAATTTGACTCTTTTTTTTCAATTTGAACTTCATGGTTGATTCTTTAATAATAAAGGATATCTAATTTTTTAAACAGAAAAATACTAGATTTTTTAATAAACATCGAACCACTTCGTATTTTTAGTTTGAACTTCTAGTTTTTTAAATGGGAAATATGTTTTAACCTTTTTTAGTTGTTCCTTTTATCTTCTTCATTTTATTCTTTAGTAACTAGAAAAAATCTGAGTTTTTATAACATTTGAACTTCTCTCTTATTTTAATTTGAACTTCTTAGAAGAAAATATGATTTTTAAATAAGCATCAAGCCATTCTTTTTAAATTTAAGTTCATACTTTTATTTTTCTTAGAATTTTTTTTGGGTTTTCCGTATACATCAAAGTACTTCAATTTTTTTAAATTTGAACTTCTTGATTTTATTTATTTGGTAACAAAAAAATTATTTTTTGTAATAAACATCGAACCACTCTGTTATTTAAATCTGGACTTCTAGTTTTTTTGAAACGGTGAAGTCCATTATTTACAAAAGAAATTGAATTGCTCTGTTATTTTAATTTGACCTTCTAGAGTTATTTTAGAAACGTGAAAACTATGTTTGGTTACAAACATCAAACTACTGTGTCATTTTCAATTTGAAAATTTTGGCTATTTTTTAAAAAGAAAGGGGGGAAATGTGTGGGATTTTTTTACTAGAAAAATATGTGCATCCCTTTTGTGTTCTCATTATTTTTTGAACTATCCATATTTTTTAATAGAAAAATATGTGCGTCCTTTTTGTGTTCATTATTTTTTGGTAACAAAAACTGTCCATATTATTTTTTTGTGTTTTCATTTTTTACATTCTCCTATTTTTAAATTTCTTTGCATGCGAACTAATGAAGTTTTGATTGGCGAACCTGTACAGTTTTTGCATTGGTTTGCACATCGAAGCACGTCATCTTTAGAAATTGAACTTTTCTTTTCTTTTAGACGTGTACATGTTTTACAACTTAAAAAAGAGACACCTAGTTGGAAAAACTAGTAGTTGGCCACACATTCGAATCTTATCCTGTCACTATTGCTATGCGCTCTCATCCTCTCTCTCACACACACTCTCTCTCTTTGACTTTTCTTTCCTCTTCACTATACTATGAAATTCACAAAACAAAAAAGTTTTCTTGCTACTGCTCGATCCTTTGGTGCTCGCCTCTAGCAACAGCCCAAATGATAGCAAGCAAAGCCAGTAGCAGCTCGATGCCATAGCCTCACAAATGGGGGAAGGTGCCAGGTAAACACAAGGAGCAAACCACGAAGCATCGTGGGCGGCAACAACGAGAGATGTTTGGGAAGGTCAACGACATGCACCGTGGAAAGTTGACGAGAGACGCCCGAGCAGGTCACGCGCGAGGATGGCGAACATATGGCAGAGGGAATGTCCTAGGAGCTGCACTACATCCTAATCATCAATCACTCATCAAACCAGCTCGAAATTTCCAATCAGTACAAATAAAGAATGTTTCTGCTTTTGAAGATGAACAAGATCAGGGTGCACATGCTCGAACTGAAGATGATGGCCAGGATGAACTTCACAATGAGCAGGCACGCACCCAGCAGGCCAGCACATCACATACACCCACACACCCATGTCTAGCTTCGGTTGGCCGGCAAAAGTGACAAAGGAGAGGAGCCGCTGGAGTGGGCCAAACCAAGCCGCACCAATTCCAGCCATCTTGACGACATCTGCATTCTCGTCACCCTTCTCGCAGGAGCCCGGGTGACCTCGTCGACTCCCTGAGAAATAAAGGTCTCACCGGGCAGATGAGGGCCAGAGGAGGTCGAGGTGGAGGGGAGCGCGAAGCAGATGAGGGCCGGTCTCGTCGGGTGTCGACGACCGTTGGTTGTGTCGCAGGTCCACAACACGATGTGGGGTGGCGGTCTCACGCGGCGGGGGTGGGCGTGACAGGCGTTGTGTGTAGGGGAGAAGGACGACAGTTGCGGGGGAAGCTAGGGGACAGTGCAGCGGCGGGGAAAGCTAGGGGACAGCCGGCGATGGCGGGATCTTGGGGCGGCGATGTCTCCCGTTGGGTCATAGCGGGGCAGCGGCGACGTCTCCAGTTGGGGGTGCGGCGCCGGCCGCGTCTCCGATTCGGGGGCATGGTGGGAGCAACGCCGCCGGTTGCGTGCGGGAGGTGGGGCATCGGGATCTGAATGGTGGTGGATCAGGGGAGGTGGGTGGGCTTTTTTCGCTTTTCTGGTCGTTGCCCGGTTCGGGATTTTGGGAACATGCCCATCGGGCCCTATATAGGAGTTGTGTGATCAGAATAACTATTCTAATCCTGGGATTAGAATAGTGTTACTCTCTCTCTCTCTCTATATATATATATATGTTGTTGTTCTGTATGCAATACCATCGCACAACATACACGTCTTATTAGCAGCAACCGTCTGTGTTATTATCGGTCTTCACACACATTTCTGATTACAGACATGTTTGCCGCGTATCACACACATCTTGTTAAGTTGAACCGTTTCTGTTCTCATGTCTCAACGCTCGCACACACCTTCATCTGGCTCACCATTTCTTTTGTGTTGCCTAATCACAAACAGTTCATCCGAGTGAACCGTATGATGTATATCGCACACACCTCCATCTAGCTGCCCGTTTCTTTTGTTCCTCCTCATCGCAAACAGTTAATTGAACTGAACCATATGCCCTGCATCGCACACGCAACTAAAATCAGAACCATCTTTGATGCATCCTCCATCGCAACTATTTTGCACCTTTTTGACCGGTTTTTTACACCATCGTCTGCGATTATGGCATCGCACACAGTTTCGTCGACGGGTCTCTGATAGTAGTGTCGCGTTAGTGGCATCCTGCAGTAGTGTGTGGATACATAGACAAAACACTGTGTCCCTAGTGATCCTCTACTAGAATAGCTCGTTAATCAAAGATGGTTAAGTTTCCTAACCATAGACATGTGTTGTCATTTGATGAACGGGATCACATCATTAGGAGAATGATGTGATGGACAAGACCCATCCGTTAGCTTAGCATATTGGTCGTTCAGTTTTATTGCTATTGCTTTCTTCATGTCATATACACATTCCTTTGACTATGAGATTATGCAACTCCCGGATACCGGAGGAATACCTTGTGTGCTATCAAATGTCACAACGTAACTGGGTGATTATAAAGATGCTCTACAGGTATATCCGAAGGTGTTTGTTGGGTTGGCATAGATCACGATTAGGATTTGTCACTCCGAGTATCGGAGAGGTATCTCTAGGCCCTCCCGGCAATACACATCATGATAAGCCTTGCAAGAATGTGACTAATGAGTTAGTTGTGAGATGATGCATTACGGAACGAGTAAAGAGACTTGCCGGTAACGAGATTGAACTAGGTATGAAGATACCGACGATCGAATCTCGGGCAAGTAACATACCGATGACAAAGGAAATTACGTATGTTGTCATTACGGTTGACCGATAAAGATCTTCATAGAATATGTAGGAACCAATATGAGCATCTAGGTTCCGCTATTGTTTATTGACCGGAGAGGTGTCTCGGTCATGTCTACATAGTTCTCAAACCCGTAGGGTCCGCACGCTTAACGTTCGATGACGATTTGTATTATATGAGTTATGTGATTTGGTGACTGAATGTTGTTCAGAGTCCCGGATGAGATCACGGAGATGACGAGGAGTCTCAAAATGGTCGAGAGGTAAAGATTCATATATAGGACGATAGTATTCGGACACTGGAAGTATTCCGGGGGTACCGGGTACGTATCTGGTCACGGAAAGGGGTTCCGGGCACCCCCCGGCAAAGATATGGGCCTTATTGGGACAAGGGTGGGACAGACTAACCCCTAAGGGGCTGGTGCACGCCCATATGGGACGGCCTAAGTGGAGAAAGGAAAAAGGGGAGGAGGAAAGGAAATAGAGGGAATAGGATTCCCCCTTCCTTTCCCCTCTCCCCTCTTTCCTCCCCCCTCCGGAGATAAGGAAAGGGGGAGGCCGAATTGGAGGAGGCCCACAAGTACAATTCCTCCTACTTGGGGAGCCCCATGGCTGTCCCCTCCCCCTCCCACCTATATATATGTGGGGAGGGGGCGCCTAGAACACACAACAAACATTGTTAACCGTGTGCGGCGCCCCCTCCATAGTTTACGCCTCTAGTCATATTCACGTAGTGCTTAGGCGAAGCCCTACCCGGATCACTTCACCATCACCGTCACCATGCCGTCATGTTGATGAAACTCTCCCTCGACACTTTGTCGGATCAAGAGTTCGAGGGACGTCATCGAGCTGAACGTGTGCAGAACTCAGAGGTGCCGTACGTTCGATGCTTGATCGGTCGGAACGAGAAGAAGTTCGACTACATCAACCGTGTTAAACTAACGCTTCCATTTTCGGTCTACAAGGGTATGTGGACACACTCTCCCCCTCTCGTTGCTATGCATCTCCTAGATAGATCTTGCATGATCATAGGATTTTTTTGAAATTGCATGATACGTTCCCCAACATTGGCATCCGAGCCAGGTCTATGCGTAGATGCTATGCACGAGTAGAACACAAAGATTTATGGGCGATAATAGTCATACTTCTTACCACCAACGTCTTATTTTGATTCAGCGGTATTGTTGGATGAAGCGGCCCAAACCAACCTTACATGACCATGTTCATGAGACCGGTTCCATTGACAGACATGCAACTTGTTTTGCATAAAGGTGGCTGGCGGGTGTCTATTTCTCCAACTTTAGTTGAATCGAATTTGACTACTACCGGTCCTTGTTGAAGGTTAAAATAGCACACATGATGAAAATTTGTTGTGGTTTTGATGCGTAGGTAACAAAGGTTCTTGCTAGAAGCCCGTAGCAGCCACGTAAAACTTGCAACAACAAAGTAGAGGATGTCTAACTTGTTTTTGTAGGGCATGTTGTGATGTGATATGGTCAAGACATGATGTGATATACGTTATTGTATGAGATGATCATGTTTTGTAAAAGTTATCGGCAACTGGTAGGAGCCTTATGGTTGTCGCTTTATTGTATGAAATGCAAACACCATGTAATTGCTTTACTTTATCACTATGCGTTAGCGATAGTTGTAGAAGCAATAGTTGGCGAGACGACCACAACACTACGATGGAGATCAAGGTGTCAAGCCAGGGACGGTGGAGATCATGACGGTGCTTTGGAGATGGAGATCAAAAGCACAAGATGATGATGGCCATATCATGTCACATATTTTGATTACATGCGATGTTTGTCTTTTATGCATCTTATTTTGCTTAGTACGGCGGTAGCATTATAAGATGACCCCTTAACTAAATTTCAAGGTATAAGTGTTCTCCCCGAGTATGCACCGTTGTGAAAGTTCTTCGTGCTGAGACACCACGTGATGATCGGGTGTGATAGGCTCTACATTCACATACAACGAGTGCAGGATAGTTTTGCACATGCGGAATACTCGGGTTAAACTTGACGAGCCTAGCATGTACAGACATGGCCTCGGAACACTGGAGACTGAAGGTCGAACGGGAATCATATAGTAGATATGATCAACATAGAGATGTTCACCATTGATGACTACTCTATCTCACGTGATGATCGGACATGGTTTAGTTGATATGGATCACGTGATCATTTAGATGACTCAAGGGATGTCTATCTAAATGGGAGTTCTTAAGTAATATGATTAATTGAACTTAATTTATCATGAACTTAGTCCTGATAGTATTTGCATATCTATGTTGTAGATCAATAGCTTGCGTATAGCTCCCCTGTTTTATTTTTGATATGTTCATAGAGAAAACTAAGTTGAAAGATGATAGTAGCAATGATGCGGACTAGGTCTGTGATCTGAGGATTATCCTCATTATTGCACAGAAGAATTATGTCCTTAATGCACCACTAGGTGACAGACCTATTGCAGGAGCAGATGCAGACGTCATGAACGTTTGGCAAGCTCGGTATGATGACTACTTGATAGTTTAGTGCGCCATGCTTTACGGCTTAGAACCGGGGCTTTAAAAATGTTTTGAACGCCACAGAGCATATAAGATGTTCCAAGAGCTGAAATTGGTATTTCAGACTCATGCCCGAGTCGAGAGGTATAAGACCTCTGACAAGTACTTTGCCTACAAGATGGGGGAGGATAGCTCAACCAGTGATCATGTGCTCAAAATGTCGAGTACTACAATCGCTTGAATCAAGTGGGAGTTAATCTTTTAGATAAGATAGTGATTGACAGAGTTCTCTAGTCATTATCACCAAATTACTGGAACTTTGTGGTGAACTATAACACGCAAGGATGACGAAAATGATTCCCGAGCTCTTCACGATGCTAAAATCGGCGAAGGTAGAAATCAAGAAAGAGCATCAAGTGTTGATGGTTAACAAGACCACTCGTTTCAAGAAAAGGGGCAAAGGAAAACAAAGGGAACTTCAAGAAATAATGGCAAGCAAGTTGCCACTTCCGTGAAGAAACCCAAAGCTAGACCGAAGCCTGAAACTGAGTGCTTCTACTATAAAGGGAATGGTCACTGGAAGCGGAACTACCCCAAATACTTGGCGGATAAGAAGGATGGCAAAGTGAACAAAGGTATATTTGATATACATGTTATTGATGTGTACTTTACTAGTGTTCATAGTAACCCCAAGGTATTTGATACCGGTTCAGTTGCTAGGATTAGTAACTCAAAACAAGAATTGCAAAATGAACAGAGACTAGTTAAGGGTGAGATGACGATGTGTGTTGGAAGTGATTCCAAGGTTGATAAGATCACCATCTCACACTCCCTCTGTCGGTGTCAGAACCGGCAGATCTCGGGTAGGGGGTCCCAAGCTGTGTATCATGGATCGATGGGTAACAGGAGACAGGGGACACGATGTTTACCCAGGTTCGGGCCCTCTTGATGGAGGTAAAACCCTATGTACTGCTCTTGTTTATATTGATGTAGTATCAAGTACAGATTTGATCTACCTTGAGATCATATGTTGTGGTCTAAACACTAAGGGTATGATGAATAACATAATCCTCATTTATCGACTAGCCTGGCCTCGGTTTATATAATGTACCGGAGGCTTAGGATAACAAGAGTCCTAGTCGAATACGTCGGTGGAGAGGAGTCCTTGTCTTGATCACCAAGTCTTGTGGAATCTTCCTCGTATATGTCTTCGACTGTCCGAACTGGACCATGAGCATACGGCCATGGGGGTCCTCGGCCCAATCTAGCTGATTGGGAGACGACGTGGTGAGTACCCCCTAGTCCAGGACACCATCAGTAGCCCCTTGAACCGGTCTTCAAGTTGGGGACGCTCCTCGATTCTTCCAAACTGTTCTTCATCTTCGGTCGTCGGTCTTGAAAACTGGTTCAACAAATATTCCCATCTTCGGTCTTGAGGATCGCCGACGTAAGTCTGAAGATCTCACCCGTCGGGTATCCGAGGAGCCCTTTAAGTCTTTGGCCTTTATCAATGCCTTGTTATTTTTATGCCACACCTCGGGTTTGAAGTTGTTCCCGGGCGGCAGCGTCCTCTTGCGTCCAAGCTCCAACGCCCGACTATATTCGAGGTATCTTTTGCAGAGGAGCACCAACGCCGGACCGCTTCCGAGCTCCAACGCCGGAATGTATCCGAGCTCCAACGCCGGACTATGTCCAAGCTCCAGCGCCGGACTGTATCCGAGCTCCAACGCCGGACTATATCCAAGGTGTCACAAATCACCTTGGTTCAAAAAAGTTGAAGGAGTTTAGCCGGGCTTAATGCCGGAAATGCCCTCTTTGGAGCCAGCCACTAGCGCTCGAGCTTTATGCCAGACAGCTTCCGAGGTGGTGCACCACCCAGACTGCGGGCCGATTTTTTGTCAATATTTTTGATTGGTGCAATTTATTCTCTGCCGAGATATATAGCCAATAGCCCTCAAGGTGTGTATCGGTCTAAAACCCGAGATGCACCTGAAGGATGACATAAGACCGCTGATCCCAGTAGCCCCTGAGACTCAGGTTGATTCATAAAATCGGCCTCAGTATCATCCTAGCTCGGCAGAATACTTCTGGACACAAAAAGCGGTGTGCAAATTCCTCGAGACTCAGGTTGGGTGCGGCCGACCAACCTGAGGCTCATGATCTCCTCGAAAACTATATTGCACTTAAATTTTCTACATTGGATTGCCAATGCAGTAGACCCCGAGACACTGGTCGGGTGGCAACACCAGATCAGGGGATCGATGTGCCCCTTTAATATTAGTAAATGATAAGCCCGAAGCCCAGTAGCCCCCGAGCCTTAATGCGGGCACGGGTGGCCGAATTAAGGATCGATATCCAGAGTAAAATCACAAATTATGTGTAATGATTCTATGTATCCAAGTACTTTACATCATTAATGCTCGGATCCGCATTGTACAAAACTTTGTTGACTGACCATCGGCTTCAACCTCTTTGGCCAGTAGCCGAGGAGTGTTTTCCTACTTTATAAAGACTTTATAAGGGCAAAGATTTACGACAAACAAGGCAATCTGGCCATATGGTTTTATAAACAAAGGTACGCAGAGAGATATGTTATATTACTGTTTAACATAAGAAATGTCTTCCAAAGAAAATAGTCCCGCTATCGGTTCCTTTCTTTGGGTTGTCATGCTAAGCATGGTCATGAAACCTCAGCTCTAATGTAAGAGAAAAATATTGAGGATTTAGTTTGGGAGGCCAGTTACTAGTCCCCGGTAGTGTTCGGCGATAGTCGAGGTCAAGCCGTAAACACTTCGGCCAATGTTATGAATGGCCTGTCATTTAACACGGGGTGACCTCTATCGATCTTATAGTTTAACACAGTCATCGGATCACTGACCAGTTTGCGCTTATTGTGACAGTCAGTTTTCGGCTTTCTCCACTGAGGCGCTTAACCATGCTAGCTGGAAGCACAGTCGCAGTAGTTCTCCCTTTGCGCACCTAGCCGAACAAAGCGGAACATAGGAGGCAAGCACAGGAGCTGGGCAACCCAACTATTTGCCGAAGACACAATTCAAAACTGATGCATATATAGAAATATCCGAGAATGTTTTTGCCGAATCTCTAAAGGTGTCCGGCGTTGCACTACGAGACTTGTGCTGGAAATGCACAAATAGTTTAAAAGTGCCATAAGCTTGGAAAACCAAAAAATATCAGTAAAAACTTGACGTCTGAACAAGATCAAGTGTTCGGTGCCAATCCGAAAATTGGAAAAAAATGTGCTTCTGTCGTGCTTTAACATGACACACCCGGTCTCAAGACTTCACGCGGCTCAGCCTACGACTTCGAGCTCATTATCCCAAAGGCAGAGTACTTCTCCGAGGTTAGTTTAGCAAATTAAACTCCAGCGGCTTTTAGAGAGAAGACAGGCCATCCGACTATTGACCATACACTCGAGTCGAAAAAGGAGCGGTAGAAAAAGACATTGCAATGACCAATAAGAAAACACATTTACTAGAAAACAGCTCATATAAATTTTAAGAGCCCCCAAGTGACTTGGGTAAAAGAATTTTATGTATAATGATTGTATGTACCGAAGTACTTATATCATATCTGTGTTCACCCGAACTTTAAACGCGTCTTAACCGACCGTCGGCTTCTCCCTCTTCGGCCAAGGGCCGAAAAGTGTCATGTACTCCACCTGTCGAAAGCATCAACGGTGTTTCCGATAACCAGACAATCATGCCATAAGGCTGTAACAGACAAAGAGCGCTCAGGGAACTTATGCTATATTACTCACGAAGTGTAAGAAGCATCTTCAAACAAAATAGTACCTCCACCAATACCTTTCTTCGGTTGCTCATTGTTACTATGAGACTTGTGCAATAGATTTTTTGTACTCATGAGTTCCGTTGTGTGCCGACCATAATTGAAAACAATAAGAGCGCTAGCTTTCGGCTTCACCCAGTCTGAGGTACTAACTCGGATGACCTGGTAGTAACAATCGCAGAGGTGCTCCCTTTACTCCCTAGCCGAACAATCGAGAATGTAGGGGTAAGCACAGGAGCCAGGCAACCCAGCTTGCGAAACACTTAAGTCAACATGGTGCATATTGTGGCGTAATACACGAACAAGGAACGAAGCCGTACACGTATAATCATATGCAAGAGGAAAGGCTTCATAAAGGAAGCCCCTAAATAAACGGGGTATTTGAATTTGTGTGTCACAAACAAAGGTTTTACAAGGAATTTTGTCACAAACAACTTTTTTCCAAAAACGTATAATGCTTGGTCGAACCGAACAAAATTTAAAACTGGAAGTTTTTGAGCATGAAAGCGACCTAGCTGGTTAATGTGCTTGATGTTGATGACGCAGGCTGAGATTGTGGCAGGATGAGATCCCAGCTCCCAAGCCAGTCCTGAGATATCCGAGTAAAGAGCTCGGCTTGATTAAGTGGTGACGCGGCATAGTCGATGGGCGAGGTGAAAACCCCAGTCCGACCGCGGCGATGGAGCAGGCCGGTAGTGTGACACCGCAGCCCCCGACGTGTGTTAATGAAGTGATGATGAAGCCCCTGGTCCAGCCGAGGTGATGCGTGTAACACCCCAAGACCGGAGCTTCAGATGCCTTCCATGGGTTCTGAGTTTTGTTGGTGTTTTGTTTGGTTCGTTGCATTCATCCTTGCATCATGTGCATTGCATCATGTCATCATGCAACCCGTTTTTATAACTCAACCAAATAAACCGTATGGATCTTCGATCCATTTAAACCGAGGGGACTCATGTGGTGATTGCTCTTTATAACATATCCTCCCAATATTAGGGAGCTATATACAATATTCCATTAGTTTGGAATTAACCGCAACAAACTTGCATTATAAATCCCTCTCATTTCTAAACTATTTTTGCATCCATGATCTTTCCTCCAAGTCCCTTCTCCAAGTGCAAACCATTTCACTTCTTCTTTCTTTCTAATTTCACCCACTTATTGCAAGTGGCATTATTTTTTGTTCCGTAAAATGTGCATTCTTTTCCTATTAATCTTAAACCATTCCTACACCCTCTCTGCCTAATTCCAGATCCTTGGACTTGTTTTGGTTGGATTCAAAATGGCTCAAGTTTGAATCTAATTCAAACTTGAGTTATTTTTCTCTCCTGAAAAATTCCCAAACAAGTTTATTCAAATCCTTCATAATTCCACGAGTCTATAAATATTCTCACTTCTTTCAAATTCATAACCAACATCCCTGACCTTTTCCTTTTTTTGGCGGCTGTCTATTTATGGGCAGATTTAAAAGAAAAAGGAAGTAAGGAGAGAGGGAGCCCAGCAGCCACAACAGTTGGCCAAGGCCCAGCCGGCGCCCTCCCCACTGGGCAGGAACCCAGCCGACCACCACCGGGAGCTGGCCCCTTCTTCCTTGCCGCGAGCGTCGTCGCTGGAGTGCCTCGCCACGTTGTCCTCACGACGAGCTTCCCGCGTAGCGGCCTCCCTGCATACAAGCATCCCACGAACCCGCCTGCCTCCTTGACCTCCTTCCACCTAGCGTGCCTCGTGCACCTCTGCCATGGCCTTCGTCCTCCCGTGCGTGCAGCGACGCTGCCCTGCTGTTCTTCCTGCACGCCGCCTTCCTCGCTGAGCCCCATGGCGTGGCCCTTCTCCCGCAACTAGCACCCCTCCATGGATAACCACCACTGCCCATGCACGCCTCTGGATTCATCCAAGTCCGACGATGTTTTTGGTACAACTACGTTGCGGAGACCAAGACCAGCAAGTCCGCACGGGAGCCCGAATGACTACTTCCACAATGATGCGAGTACAAGTACCTCAACGTTTTTTCGCCAAGTACCGCGATACCCAGATCCCTCGGATCAGTCAAGTTCATCTACGAAAACGTGTATGACCATCGTCGAAACTGCAAAGTACCTCTATGCACGGATATCGCCAAGTAACACGATACCGATAAAATCAACTACTACTGTCGCCGAGGGTTTCGTCAAGTTCAACTACATTAGCTATGAACGGTGACGACCCCGAACATCTACGGACGTGTATGACTACCCTTGCCCGAAGAACCACGTGTCACAAGCTCCGTGAGCAACTACCGTCGCCATGGATTCAACAAGTTCGTGAGTACGACTACTTCCCACGACTACCCTCGAGCACTTTGGTTCCATCAAGTTTGACGACAACATGGGTACAACTACTGCCACCGTGATTTTCGACCAGACGTCGTGCACCTCTACTTCCACTACCGTCCCGATGATCACAAATGACCGATAGTACGACTACTTCCACTACGACCGTCCCGAGAACGCCTACTTCCCCTACACTGCATCAAACTCGACCCATTTCGAAAACGCATGCTTCGAAGGTATAACCGCCGAGACGATGACTCGCGGAACGAATGCATGTTGTGTGATGTATGAGTTGCACCCTATGTTTTCACCGTGTCCGAGTTGTCACTTGCTCGGTCCTCCTCTTTTGCCGCTAACCCGTGGGGACGCGGTTACCGGGATCACCCCACCATCTTTTGCACGCTCCCGCTACACTTCCTTTGCACCGGTATCTCCATGAGCTACCGGAACCGATATATTGCCGTGTCATCATTTTCGGATTCGTTGCCGTGGCACCCCTTTCATTTCCGCCACGATGACAAATGCTTCATAACATGCTCATGCCAATATTCTCTTAAAATTGCATCCAACTTGCATAAATCATCTGCATCATGATAACAACTTTTAAAAATGTTTAAAATTTATTTTTGCATTTAAATTTCTAAATACATATGGGGATTTACCGGAATTGCTGTTTGATGTTTCCGGCCTCATTTGAAATGCCTAACTGTGTAGTTTACTCATGTTTCACCTCTTGCCATGTTAACCAACATTTAATATTGTTGAGTACCTAACCGGGAGTGAACTAAATAATTGATGTGGTGTTTCGTCCATATGCAACTCGTTGCATATTGAGCTCCACTTAATTTGTAGTATTGTTTGTGCACTTTGCCATGCCATGCCACATTAAACCGGACATGCATCATACTTGTTTGCGCATCATGCCATGTCTATGTGATGATTGTTTACTATGTTGCTTGCTTATTTCCGGGTTGCTTCTCTCATTAGCTTCGGTTCCGTTCCGGAGTTGTGAGGATCCATTCGACTCCGTCCGTTTGTCTTCTTCATGGACTCATTCTTCTTCCTTGCGGGATTTCAGGCAAGATGACCAGACCCTCGAAATCACTTCTATCTTTGCTTGCTAGTTGCTCACTCTATTGCCATGCTGCGATACCTACCACTTGCTATATCATGCCTCCCATATTGCCATGTCAAACCTCTAACCCACCTTGTCCTAGCAAACCGTTGTTTGGCTACGTTACCGGTTTGCTTAGCCCCTCTTATAGCGTTGCTAGTTGCAGGTGGAGATGAAGTTTGTTCCATGTTGGAACATGGATATCGTTTGGGATATCATTATTATTATATCTTGTTTACTTTGATGCATCTATATACTTGGTAAAGGGTGGAAGGCTCGGCCTTATGCCTGGTGTTTTGTTCCACTCTTGCCACCCTAGTTTCCGTCATACCGGTGTTATGTTCCTTGATTTTGCGTTCCTTACGCGGTTGGGTTATAATGGGAACCCCTTGACAGTTCGCTTTGAATAAAACTCCTCCAGCAAGGCCCAACCTTGGTTTTACCATTTGCCACCTAAGCCTTTTTCCCTTCGGTTCTGCAGACTCAAGGGTCATCTTTGTTTTAACCCCCCCGGGCCAGTGCTCCTCTGAGTGTTGGTCCAGAATGGGCAGCCTGCAGGGCCACCTCAGAGCAACTCGAGGGTTGGTTTTACTCGTAGCTTGACCTATCCGGTGTGCCCTGAGAATGAGATATGTGCGACTCCTATCGGGATTTGTCGGCACATCGGGCGGCTTTGCTGGTCTTGTTTTACCATTGTCGAAATGTCTTGTAACCGGGATTCCGAGTCTGATCGGGTCTTCCTGGGAGAAGGAATATCCTTTGTTGACCGCGAGAGCTTGTGATGGGCTAAGTTGGGACACCCCTACAGGGTTTTGAACTTTTAAAAGCCGTGCCCGCAGTTATGGGCAGATGGGAATTTGTTAATGTCCAGTTGTAGAGAACTTGACACTTAACTTAATTAAAATGCATCAACCGCGTGTGTAGCCGTGATGGTCTCTTTCTGGCGGAGTCCGGGAAGTGAACACGGTTCTCGTGTTATGCTTGAACGTAAGTAGTTTCAGGATCACTTCTTGATCATTTTAGCCTCTCGACCGTGCTTTTCTTCTCTTCTCGCTCTCATTTGCGTAAGTTAGCCATCATATATGCTTAGTGCTGTAGCTCCACCTCACTACCCTTTCCTACCCATAAGCTTAAATAGTCTTGATCGCGAGGGTGTGAGATTGCTGAGTCCCCGTGACTCACAGTTTACTTCCAAAATCAGATGCAGGTGCCGATGATGCCAGTACAAGGGATGCGACCAAACTCAAATGGGAGTTCGATGAGGATTCAGGACGTTACTATGTTTCCTTTGTAGACGATCAGTAGTGGAGCCCAGTTGGGGCGATCGGGGATCTAGCATTAGGGGTTGTCTTTCTTTATTTGGTTCCGTAGTCGGACCTTGATTGTATTCTGGATGATGTAATGCTATATTTATGTATTGTGTGAAGTGGCGATTGTAAGCCAACTCTTTATCCCTTTTCTTATTCAGTACATGGGATGTGTAAAGACTACCCCTCTTGCGACATGCCTACTATGCGGTTATGCCTCTAAGTCGTGCTCTGACACGTGGGAGATATAGCCGCATCGTGGGTGTTATAAGTTGGTAATCAGAGCCTTCCCCGACTTAGGAGCCCCCTGCTTGATCGAATCGCTGGCGTTGTTGAGTCTAGAAAAATGTTTTGAGTCTTATAGGATTATATATATCGAAGAGTAGGATTCTTTTTACTCCTCAGTCCCTTCGTCGCTCTGGTGAGGCTTCCTGACGTAGAATTTTGACTTTTCTCTCCTCAAATTTCACGATTTTTTTAGGATCACGCGGGTATCTTGGAATCGTTCTGATGGTTTTGTGATGAAAACATTGTTCTTGGTGCCTCCTGACATTTAGGGGTTGTGGTAGTGTCCCGGGGAGTTGAGCTCCGAGGTGTTGTCGTCACAATTTTATCGTTGCAGTTCTGGAATACCTGAGTTTTGAAGACATCGAAAATCTCCTTTATGTAGTTGTTGGTGAGATAACCTCGACGCCACCCTGTACTGGGGCGGCAGTTCGGGAGTATTGCCATAACTCGTATAAGGGATGCTTTTCGAAGGTTGAGGTAAATGATTTCCGAAAATTTCTTGGTTATGTGTTAAAGGATGGATACATCTGGATGTAGGATTTGTTAGTTTTGGGTGAGATATTATGCTTCCCCTGTATCCCCAACACCTGATTGCATAACCAGAAAGTTTCAGGAGTTTATAAGTGGGAATTCAAGTATATCATAGGAATTCTTTCCAACAGACACATGATATGATATGGGGTCTATCATATGTTTGTTTCGGCTTATTCTGCAAGCCAATCCTTTGTTTTGTTTTGAGTTGTGGTATTTGAGTTGCTTCTATGTCAAGTGTTGATTCCATTCCTTCCCTAAGTGGTGTTTCATATTTCTATGGGAGTGCTAATCTTTTTCGATCATCGAGATGGTCATGCCAATTCGTTTTCAACCGGCGTGTTTCTCTTCAAGCGAATCTGATCATTTCAACATTCGCAAGATCAACTCAAGTCTTCTCAATGTTGTTTGTTTCATCCGTTTCAAGTTGCCTTTGTTTTCCCCCCTCCCACCCTTTTTCTTCAAGGACTCAGACTTCTTAATCAAGTATCCTTTTTATTGATGGATGTCTCTCCATTCTTTTCCTTCATGTTCTTACCCGGTGTTTCTCATGAAGATGCTCTACTCATTCACCATTCTCCATTCTTTTCTTCTCCGGTGGATTCAATTCAAGCTTTTAGTGCTGATTATATTCCTTTTCATCGTCTCAAATGCTTTTGCATGCCGGTGCACCTCATTATCATTCCACTTCTCGCTATTCAATTGTTCCGGAGTGGTGAAGATATCTCAGAAGATTCAAGTTTTCCTTTCTCAATTTGCTCAAATTCTTTTGAGGATGTTATCCCATTCAAGCCATTTAATTCAACTGGTGCAATCTCTCTTCAAATCATTTATACACTGTTTCTTTTGAGTGGGACCTAACCCACAGGTTTTTTCCCAGGATCTTACCCGACTCTTCTAATTTTTCCCGGAGATAACCTCAAATTCTTTTCCAAGTTTGACATAAGAATGAGTTATCATCAGTCAAATGCCTTCTCCAAGATCTTTCACATTCTTTTCATCATTGGTTCAACCTTTCTAATTTTAATTCCAGAGTGCCTCAACAATTCTTGGTGGTGTTTCTCATCGTCATTCTCGGATTTTCAAGACCGAAGAAGAGTTTTTCCTCCATATCTTATCCGTTCTATCAGAGATTCGTGGTTCTAGTTTGAGGCCATCCTCTCATAATTGTTTTGATTGTGAGAATTCTTTTCTACCATACGGAGCATTTTGGGAGGTTTTCAGTTTGATTCTCAGAAGGCCATCATTTCTGGATTCTTCATTCTAGCTTTCAGCTATTGTTCTCCAAATCTTACCGGTGCATCAATCAAGTATTCTCTAATCAGCTCAGGATCTATTCATTCTCATGTATCTAAATCCTAGCAAGTATCTTCATTCGTTTTCCAATTCTTACCGGTGACTCATCCCTTTGCTTCGTTCGTTTTTCAATTCTTACGGTGGTTTGTTCAAGATTTCTCTTCCGTTGTTATTATACCAATTCATTCGTTCTTTCAATCCTACCAGTGGTTCGTAGAAGACTTTCCCAAGTTTGCGCTATATCTCTCTTAATCCTTTCTACGAGAGTAAGTAGTATGCCAAATCCATTGCTTGTCATCAATTTAAATTGGCGAAGGATGCGCATAACGTAATTCTTACTATTGTGTCATCCAAGTGATTAATTCCTTATTCCAGAGGTTCATCAAAATTCTTGATTTCAGTTCTTCTTCTTTATTTCCTGAGTTCCAGGCTCTCTCAATTATATCGCCGCGAAGCTCCATCCAATCATTGCAAGGCTTCAATCTTATTCTTTTCATCCTTCACTTCTTTTCATCCTCCTTTTATTACCGGAGTTCTTCATGGATGCTCTACATGGTAGTTCGTCACGGATTCTTTGCATTCTTTTATTGTTCTTCAAGATTTCTCTTGAAGTTATGATCTGCCAAGCTATAATCTCAAATAAACATGGTGTTCTACACATGTCTTGTTTTGAGGAGTTCAAGCATTCTTCATCTTGCATTTCGAAGTGCAATTCTTTCACTCTTATCTTTTGAGGTGGTGTTTTGTCATTGTTGATATTTTCCTTTCGTGTTTCATGACTCACAAGTTTTCAAGAGTGACATACCTAAATCCATTATTTTCTCTTCGCTCAAGACATCTTTTCAACCCATCAATCTCCTCATTGGCGTTATCTTGGGTTATATTTCACCTAATGCTTTCCCTAAGGATTGTTGCTATTTATGGTGCCCATAAATGACCCAAGTTCTTCATTTATCCTCCCGGTGAAATAAGTTTCTTGTCTCCCTGTTCATATCAATCCAATCTTGTTTTCGTTAGTGGCAGAATTTCACCTCAAGTTTTGAGATGTTTTCATAAGCCCACAAGCAGCTTATTGTTTTCGTTGTTGATTTTTCAACAACTCCGTTCAAGCCTTCTTCATAAGGATGTTTTTCCAAATTCATTTGTGGGAGGAGTTATCATTTTCTTCTCCATTCTTTTATTCCAATGATCTATCTTCTATTATTTCTTTCGGAGGCATTGTGATGTTTCACTCTTCAACCCATCATTCCATTTTTGTCAAAGATCATGTTCTTTCCGTTGCTAATCCATTCAACCGGAGTGTCGTGTCCTTCCATTTACAGTCGGAGTGCTGTCCAAATTATATCATTATCATTCCTTCTCTATCTTGTTTTAACCAGAGTGTTGTCGTAATTGATCTTTATCATTCCTTCTCCATCTTGTTTTTACCGGAGTGCTTGCATGTACGTCTTGTCCATTGCAACCCTTTTCTTATGTCTTTCAACCTACAAGGTTCTAGTAATGTTCCTTGTTCCTCTTTCCTAACGGAGTGTTTTCAACTTCGTTCATCTTCGTTGTATTCTTTATTTCAATTTGTTCAACCTCACAAGGTTCTTTGGTTTCACGTGTTTGTCAAAGAAGCATGTTTTACCTCTTCTCTTCCTCTTCCGTTTTCCCTCCGGTGCAATGCTAGATCTCGGGACGAGATCCTCTTGTAGTGGTGGAGTGTTGTAACGCCCCAAGACCGGAGCTTCACATGCCTTCCATGGGTTCCGAGTTTTGTTGGTGTTTTGTTTGGTTCGTTGCATTCATCCTTGCATCATGTGCATTGCATCATGTCATCATGCAACCCGTTTTTATAACTCAACTAAATAAACCGTATGTATCTTCGATCCATTTAAACCGAGGGGACTCATGTGGTGATTGCTCTTTATAACATATCCTTACAACATTACGGAGCTATATAAAATATTCCATTAGTTTGGAATTAACCGCAACAAACTTGCATTATAAATCCCTCTCGTTTCTAAACTATTTTCGCATCCATGATCTTTCCTCCAAGGCCCTTCTCCAAGTGCAAACCATTTCACTTCTTCCTTCTTTCTAATTTCACCCACTTATTGCAAGTGGCATTATTTTTTGTTCCGTAAAATGTGCATTCTTTTCCTATTAATCTTAAACCATTCCTACACCCTCTCTGCCTAATTCCAGATCCTTTGGACTTGTTTTGGTTGGATTCAAAATGGGTCAAGTTTGAATCTAATTCAAACTTGAATTATTTTTCTCTCCTAAAAAATGCCCAAACAAGTTTATTCAAATCCTTCATAATTCCACGAGTCTAGAAATATTCTCACTTCTTTCAAATTCATCCCCAACATCCCTGACCTTTTCCTTTTTTGGCGACTCTCTATTTATGGGCAGATTTAAAAGAAAAAGGAAGTAAGGAGAGAGGGAGCCCAGCAGCTGTAATAGTTGGCCAAGGCCCAGCCGGCGCTCTCCCCACTGGGCCAGCCTCTAAGCCCATCTACCCATCCTAACCCTAGACTGAAAACGCTTGCAAACTCTCCTTCCCTCGACCCCCACCCTCTCCTCTGGTCTCGCTGCTCGCACCGCCAGGAAGGAGCGCCCGCGCCCGATGCCTCTGCCCGATCCCATCTCACTCCCGATCTCTCCCTCTCCTCTCGCTTGAGCCGCCCTCCAGCCACAGGACCCCACGCGTCCGACCCTAGCCGGTCTCCTCTGCCCGCGAGGCTTGCTGCCGATGAACGTGGCCGCCATGGCGCCCCCTCGTCGGCAAGCCGTCCAGGTCCCGAAGCCCCTCGCCGTCTTCCGCGCCAAGTCCCGACGCCAGCGCAGCCGCTCGCGGTGCCCTGCCTCACATCGTCGTCGTCTAGAGCCATGGACACGACGATAGCTCAGGCGCCGACCTTGCCTCCCCGGCTCGTTGGTTCTCGGTCCTCCACCAGCAGGAACCCAGCCGACCACCACCGGGAGCTGGCCCCTGCCCCTGTTGGGGAACGTAGTAATTTCAAAATTCCTACGCACACGCAAGATCATGGTGATGCATAGCAACGAGAGGGGAGAGTGTTGTCTACGTACCCTCGTAGACCGTTCGCGGAAGCGTTATATCAACGCGGTTGATGTAGTCGTACGTCTTCACGTCCGACCGATCCAAGTACCGAAAGCACGGACACCTCCGAGTTCTGCACACGTTCGGCTCGGTGACGTCCTCGCCTTCTCGATCCAGCAAGAGGGGCGAAGTAGTAGATGAGTTCCGGCAGCACGACGGCGTGGTGACGGTGTTGGTGAAGAACAATCTCCGCAGGGCTTCGCCTAAGCACTACGAAAACTAGGACGGAGGATAAACTAGAGGGGACGGGGTTGCCGGCACACGGCTTGGTGTTTCTTGATGTGTCTTGGGTGCTAGCCCTACCCCTCTATTTATATGTTGAGCCTTGGGGTCGAAACTTGGAGTAAAAGCCTCCACAAAGTCGGTTTCACCCGAAAGGCAAGAGTCCTTCTCGGACTCCAGGGCCAGACGCCAGGGTTCCCGGCGTCTGGCCCCTGGACTCCGCAAAACTTCCTTTTGCGCTTTCCAAAAACCTTGTGGGCTTTCCCCTTTGGCCCAAATAAAGTGTTCTCGTACCCAAACATTTCGGGAAACATCCGGAACCCCTTCCGGTGATTCCGGAACCCTTCCGGTGACCAAACACTATTATCCCATATATCAAACTTTATCTCCGGACCATTCCGGAGTTCCTCGTCATGTCCGTGATCTCATCCCGGACTCCGAACAACATTCGGTCATCAACATACATAACTCATATAGTACTATATCGTCAACGAACGTTAAGCGTGCGGACCCTACGGGTTCGAGAACTATGTAGACATGACCGAGACACCTCTCTGGTCAATAACCAATAGCGGGACCTGGATGCCCATATTGGCTCCTACATATTCTACGAAGATCTTTATCGGTCAGACCGCATAACAACATACGTTGTTCCCTTTGTCATCGGTATGTTACTTGCCCGAGATTCGATCGTCGGTATCTCAATACCTAGTTCAATCTCGTTACCGGCAAGTCTCTTTACTCGTTTCGTAATACATCATCCCGCAACTAACTTATTAGTTGCAATGCTTAAGTGATGTGCATTACCGAGAGGGCCCAGAGATACCTCTCCGACAATCGGAGTGACAAATCCTAATCTCGAATATGCCAACCCAACAAGTACCTTTGGAGACACCTGTAGAGCACCTTTATAATCACCCAGTTACGTTGTGACGTTTGGTAGCACACAAAGTGTTCCTCCGGTAAACGGGAGTTGCATAATCTCATAGTCATAGGAACATGTATAAGTCATGAAGAAAGCAATAGCAACAAACTAAATGATCAAGTGCTAAGCTAACGGAATGGGTCAAGTCAATCACATCATTCTCCTAATGATGTGATCCCGTTAATCAAATGACAACTCATGTCTATGGTTAGGAAACATAACCATCTTTGATCAACGAGCTAGTCAAGTAGAGGCATACTAGTGACACTCTGTTTGTCTATGTATTCACACATGTATTATGTTTCCGGTTAATACAATTCTAGCATGAATAATAAACATTTATCATGATATAAGGAAATAAATAATAACTTTATTATTGCCTCTAGGGCATATTTCCTTCAGTCTCCCACTTGCACTAGAGTCAATAATCTAGTTCACATCGCCATGTGATTTAATACCAATAGTTCACATCACCATGTGATTAACACCCATAGTTCACATCGACATGTGACCAACACCCAAAGGGTTTACTAGAGTCAATAATCTAGTTCACATCGCTATGTGATTAACACCCAAAGAGTACTAAGGTGTGATCATGTTTTGCTTGTGAGAGAAGTTTAGTCAACGGGTCTGCCACATTCAGATCCGTAAGTATTTTGCAAATTTCTATGTCAACAATGCTCTACACGGAGCTACTCTAGCTAATTGCTCCCACTTTCAATATGTATCCAGATTGAGACTTTGAGTCATCTGGATCAGTGTCAAAACTTGCATCGACGTAACCCTTTACGACGAACCTTTTGTCACCTCCATAATCGAGAAACATATCCTTATTCCACTAAGGATAATTTTGACCAATGTCCAGTGATCTACTCCTAGATCACTATTGTACTCCTTTGCCAAACTCAGGGCAGGGTATACAATAGGTCTGGTACACAGCATGGCATACTTTATAGAACCTATGGCTGAGGCATAGGGAATGACTTTCATTCTCTCTCTATCTTCTGCCGTGGTCGGGTTTTGAGTCTTACTCAACTTCACACCTTGTAACACAGGCAAGAACTCCTTCTTTGACTGTTCCATTTTGAACTACTTCAAAATCTTGTCAAGGTATGTACTTATTGAAAAACTTATCAAGCGTCTTGATCTATCTCTATAGATCTTGATGCTCAATATGTAAGCAGCTTCACCGAGGTCTTTCTTTGAAAAAACTCCTTTCAAACACTCCTTTATGCTTTGCAGAATAATTCTACATATCTCCGATCAACAATATGTCATTCACATATACTTATCAGAAATGTTGTAGTGCTCCCACTCACTTTCTTGTAAATACAGGCTTCACCGCAAGTCTGTATAAAACTATATGCTTTGATCAACTTATCAAAGCGTATATTCCAACTCCGATGCTTGCACCAGTCCATAGATGGATCGCTGGAGCTTGCATATTTTGTTAGCACCTTTAGGATTGACAAAACCTTCTGGTTGCATCATATACAACTCTTCTTTAAGAAATCCATTAAGGAATGTAGTTTTGACATCCATTTGCCAGATTTCATAAAATGTGGCAATTTGCTAACATGATTCGGACAGACTTAAGCATCGCTACGAGTGAGAAAATCTCATCGTAGTCAACACCTTGAACTTTGTCAAAAACCTTTTTCCGACAAGTCTAGCTTTGTAGATAGTAACACTACTATCAGCGTCGTCTTCCTCTTGAAGATCCATTTATTTTCTATGGCTTGCCGATCATCGGGCAAGTCAATCAAAGTCCACACTTTGTTCTCATACATGGATCCTCATCTCAGATTTCATGGCCTCAAGCCATTTCGTGGAATCTGGGCTCATCATCGCTTCCTCATAGTTCGTAGGCTCGTCATGGTCAAGTAACATGACTCCAGAACAGGATTACCGTACCACTCTGGTGCGGATCTCACTATGGTTTACCTACGAGGTTCGGTAGTAACTTGATCTGAAGTTACATGATCATCATCATTAGCTTCCTCACTAATGGTGTAGTAGTCACAGGAACAATTTCTGTGATGAACTACTTTCCAATAAGGGAGCAGGTACAGTTACCTCATCAAGTTCTACTTTCCTCCCACTCACTTCTTTCGAGAGAAACTCCTTCTCTAGAAAGGATCCATTCAAGCAACGAATATCTTGCCTTCGGATCTGTGATAGAAGGTGTACCCAACATTTTCTTTTGGGTATCCTATGAAGACGCACTTCTCCGATTTGGGTTTGAGCTTATCAGGTTGAAACTTTTTCCTTCTCCGATTTGGGTTCGAGCTTATCATGTTGAAACTTTTTCACATAAGCATCACAGTCCCAAACTTTAAGAAACGATAGCTTAGGTTTCTCGCCAAACCACAGTTCATACGGTGTCGTCTCAACGGATTTAGATGGTGCCCTATTTAACGTGAATGTAGCTGTCTCTAATGCATAACCCCAAAACGATAGTTGTAGATAGGTAAGAGACATCATAGATCGCACCATATCTAATTAAGCACGGTTACGACATTCGGACACACCATTACACTGTGGTGTTCCAGGTGGTGCGAGTAGTGAAACTATTTCACATTGTTTTAACTGAAGGCCAAACTCGTAACTCAAATATTTTACTTCTGCGATCATATCGTAGGAACTTTTATTTTGTTACAATGATTCTCCACTGCACTCTAAAATTCTTTGAACTTTTAAAATATTTCAGACTTGTGTTTCATCAAGTAGATATACTCATATCTGCTCAAATCATCTGTGAAGATCAAAAAATAATAATACCTGCCGCAAGCTTCAATATTCATCGGACCCCATACATCAGTATGCATGATTTCCAACAAATCTGTTGCTTGCTGCATTGTTCCGGAGAACGGAGTCTTAGTCACCTTGCCCATGAGGCATGGTTCGCAAGCATCAACTGATTCATAATCAAGTGATTCCAAAAGTCCATCAGCATGGAGTTTCTTCATGCGCTTTACACCAATATGACCTAAACGGCAGTGCCACAAATAAGTTGCACTATCATTATTAACTTTGCATCTTTTGGTTTCAATATTATGAATATGTGTATCACTACTATCGATATCCAACGAACCATTTTCATTGGGTGTGTAACCATATATGTAAATAGAACAACAATGTATTCTCTTACTTAAATGAATAACCGTATTGAAATTAACATGATCAAATCATATTCATGCTCAATGCAAACACCAAAAAACACTTATTTAGGTTCAACACTAATCTCGAAAGTATAGGGAGTGTGCGATGATGATCATATCAATCTTGGAACCACTTCCAACATACATCGTCACTTCACCCTTAACTAGTCTGTGTTCATTCTGCAACTCCCGTTTCGAGTTACTACTCTTAGCAACTGAACCAGTATCAAATACCGGGGGGTTGCTACGAACACTAGTAAAATACACATCAATAATCTGTATATCTAATATACCTATGTTCACTTTGCCATCCTTCTTATCCGCCAATTACTTGGGGCAGTTCCGCTTCCAGTAACCAGTCCCTTTGTAGTAGAAGCACTTAGTCTCAGGCTTAGGACCAGACTTGGGCTTCTTCACTTGAGCAGCAACTTGCTTGCCGTTCTTCTTGAAGTTCCCCTTCTTCCCTTTGCCCTTTTCTTGAAACTAGTGGTCTTGTCTACCATCAACACTTGATATTTTTCTTGATTTCTACCTTCGTCGATTTCAGCATTACGAAGAGCTTGGGAATCGTTTCCGTTATCCCTTGCATATCATAGTTCAGCACGAATTTCTACTAACTTGGTGATGGTGACTAGAGAATTCTGTCAATCACTATCTTATCTGGAAGATTAACTCCCACTTGATTCAAGCGATTGTAGTACCCAGACAATCTGAGCACATGCTCACTGCTTGAGCTATTCTCCTCCATCTTTTAACTATAGAACTTGTTGGAGACTTCATATCTCTCAACTCGGGTATTTGCTTGAAATATTAACTTCAACTCCTGGAACATCTCATATGGTCCATGACGTTCAAAACGTCTTTGAAGTCCTGATTCTAAGCCGTTAAGCATGGTGCACTAAACTATCAAGTAGTCATCATATTGAGCTAGCCAAACGTTCATAACGTTTGCATCTATTGCTGCAATAGGTTTCTCACCTAGCGGTGCATCAAAGACATAATTCTTCTGTGCAACAATGATGATAATCCTCAGATCACGGATCCAATCCGCATCATTGCTACTAACATTTTCAACATAATTTTTCTCTAGGAACACAATAAACTGGGAGCAACATCGCGAGCTATTGATCTACAACATAGATATCCTCATACTACCAGGACTAAGTTCATGATAAATTAAAGTTCAATTAATCATATTACTTAAGAACTCCCACTTAGATAGACATCCCTCTAATCATCTAAGTGATCACGTGATCCAAATCAACTAAACCATAACCGATCATCACGTGAAATGGAGTAGCTTTCAATGGTGAACATCACTATGTTGATCATATCTACTATATGATTCACGCTCGACCTTTCGGTCTCAGTGTTCCGAGGCCATATCTGCATATGCTAGGCTCGTCAAGTTTAACCTGAGTATTCTGCGTGTGCAAAACTGGCTTGCACCCGTTGTAGATGGACGTAGAGCTTATCACACCCGATCATCATGTGGTGTCTGGGCATGACGAACTTTGTCAACGGTGCATACTCAGGGAGAACACTTTTATCTTGAAATTTAGTGAGAGATCATCTTATAATGCTACCGTCAATCAAAGCAAGATAAGATGCATAAAAGATAAACATCACATGCAATCAATATAAGTGATATGATATGGCCATCATCATCTTGTGCTTGTGATCTCCATCTCCGAAGCACCGTCATGATCACCATCGTCACCGGCGTGACACCTTGATCACTATCGTAACATCGTTGTTGTCTCGCCAATCTTATGCTTCCACGACTATCGCTACCGCTTAGTGATAAAGTAAAGCATTACAGCACAATTGCATTGCATAGAATAAAGTGACAACCATATGGCTCCTGCTAGTTGCCGATAACTCGGTTACAAAACATGATCATCTCATACAATAAAATTTAGCATCATGTCTTGACCATATCACATCACAACATGCCCTGCAAAAACAAGTTAGACGTCCTCTACTTTGTTGTTGCAAGTTTTACGTGGCTGCTACGGGCTTTAGCAAGAACCGTTCTTACCTACGCATCAAAACCACAACGATAGTTTGTCAAGTTGGTGCTGTTTTAACCTTCGCAAGGACCGGGCGTAGCCACACTCGGTTCAACTAAAGTTGGAGAAACTGACACCCGCCAGCCACCTGTGTGCAAAGCACGTCGGTAGAACCAGTCTCGCGTAAGCATACGCGTAATGTCGGTCCGGGCCGCTTCATCCAACAATACCGCCAAACCAAAGTATGACATGCTGGTAAGCAGTATGACTTATATCGCCCACAACTCACTTGTGTTCTACTCGTGCATATGACATCTACGCATAAAACCTGGCTTGGATGCCACTGTTGGGGAACATAGTAATATCAAAAAATTTCCTACGCACACGCAAGATCATGGTGATGCATAGCAACAAGAGGGGGGAGTGTTGTCTACGTACCCTCGTAGACCGTTCGCGGAAGCGTTATATCAACGCGGTTGATGTAGTCGTACGTCTTCACGTCCGACCGATCCAAGTACCGAAAGCACGGCACCTCCGAGTTCTGCACACTTTCGGCTCGGTGACGTCCTCGCCTTCTCGATCCAGCAAGAGGGGCGAAGTAGTAGATGAGTTCCGGAAGCACGAT
This sequence comes from Triticum urartu, assembly GCF_003073215.2. NCBI lineage: Eukaryota > Viridiplantae > Streptophyta > Magnoliopsida > Poales > Poaceae > Triticum > Triticum urartu. Next base: position 161,151,336 of record NC_053027.1, on the reverse strand, counting down.
GACGTGGTGACAGTGTTGGTGAAGAACAATCCCCGCAGGGCTTTGCCTAAGCACTACGAAAACTAGGACGGAGGATAAACTAGAGGGGACCGGGTTGCCGGCACACGGCTTGGTGTTTCTTGATGTGTCTTGGGTGCTAGCCCTACCCCTCTATTTATATGTTGAGCCTTGGGGTCGAAACTTGGAGTAAAAGCCTCCACAAAGTCGGTTTCACCCGAAAGGCAAGAGTCCTTCTCGGACTCCAGGGCCAGACGCCAGGGTTCCCAGCGTCTGGACCCAGACGCCAGGAACCCTGGCGTCTGGCCCCTGGACTCCGCAAAACTTCCTTTTGCGCTTTGCAAAAACCTTGTGGGCTTTCCCCTTTGGCCCAAATAAAGTGTTCTCGTACCCAAACATTTTGGGAAACATCCGGAACCCCTTCTGGTGATTTCCAGAACCCTTCCGGTGACCAAACACTATTATCCCATATATCAAACTTTATCTCCAGACCATTCCGCAGTTCCTCGTCATGTCCGTGATCTCATCCCGGACTCCGAACAACATTCGGTCATCAACATACATAACTCATATAGTACTATATCGTTAATGAACGTTAAGCCTGCGGACCCTACGGGTTCGAGAACTATGTAGACATGACCGAGACACCTCTCTGGTCAATAACCAATAGCGGGACCTGGATGCCCATATTGGCTCCTACATATTCTACGAAGATCTTTATCGGTCAGACCGCATAACAACATACGTTGTTCCCTTTGTCATTGGTATGTCACTTGCCCGAGATTCGATTGTCGGTATCTCAATACCTAGTTCAATCTCGTTACCGGCAAGTCTCTTTACTCGTTCCGTAATACATCATCCCGCAACTAACTTATTAGTTGCAATGCTTGCAAGGCTTAAGTGATGTGCATTACCGAGAGGGCCCAGAGATACCTCTCCGACAATCGGAGTGACAAATCACAAATCCTAATCTCGAAATACGCCAACCCAACAAGTACCTTTGGAGACACCTGTAGAGCACCTTTATAATCACCCAGTTATGTTGTGACGTTTGGTGGCACACAAAGTGTTCCTCCGGTAAACGGGAGTTGCATAATCTCATAGTCATAGGAACATGTATAAGTCATGAAGATAGCAATAGCAACAAACTAAACGATCAAGTGCTAAGCTAATGGAATGGATTAAGTCAATCACATCATTCTCGTAATGATGTGATCCCGTTAATCAAATGACAACTCATGTCTATGGTTAGGAAACATAACCATCTTTGATCAACGAGCTAGTCAAGTAGAGGCATACTAGTGACACTCTGTTTGTCTATGTATTCACACATGTATTATGTTTCTGGTTAATACAATTCTAGCATGAATAATAAACACTTATCATGATGTAAGGAAACAAATAATAACTTTATTATTGCCTCTAGGGCATATTTTGTTCAGCCCCTTCTTCCTTGCCGCGAGCGTCGTCGCTGGAGTGCCTCGCCACGTCATCCTCAGGACGAGCTTCCTGCGTAGCGGCCTCCCTGCATACAAGCATCCCGCGAACCCGCCTGCCTCCTTGACCTCCTTCCACCTAGTGCGCCTCATGCACCTCTGCCATGGCCTTCCTCCTCCCGTGCCTGCAGCGACGCTGCCCTGCTGTTCTTCCTGCGTGCCGCCTTCCTCGCCGAGCCCCGTGGCGTGGCCCTTCTCCGGCAACTAGCGCCCCTCCATGGACGACCACCACCGCCCGTGCACGCCTCTGGATTCGTCCAAGTCCGATGATGTTTTTGGTACAACTACGCTGCGGAGACCAAGATCAGCATGTCCACACAGGAGCCCGAATGACTACTTCCACGATGATGCGAGTACAAGTACCTCGATGTGTTTTTCGCCAAGTACCGCGACACCCAGATCCCTCGGATCAGTCAAGTTCATCTACAAAAATGTGTACGCCCGTTGTCAAAACTGCAAAGTACCTCTATGCACGGATATCGCCAAGTACCACGATACCGATAACATCCACTACTACTGTCTCCAAGGGTTTCGTGAAGTTCAACTACATTGGCTACGAACGGTGATGACCCCGAACATCTACGAACGTGTACGACTACCGTTGCCCGAAGAACCGCGTGTCACAAGCGCCGTGAACAACTACCGTCGCCGTGGATTCGACAAGTTCGCGAGTACGACTACTTCCCACGACTACCCTCGAGGACTTTGGCTCCATCAAGTTCGACGACAACATGGGTACAACTACCGCCGCCGTGATTTTCGACTAGACGTCGTGTACCTCTACTTCCACTACCGTCCCGATGATCACCGATGACCGATAGTACCACTACTTCCACTACGACCGTCCCGAGAACGCCTACTTCCCCTACTCCGCATCGAACTCGACCCGTTTCGAAAACACACACTTTGAAGGTATAACCGTCGAGACGATGACCCGCAGAACGAATGCATGTTGTGTGATGTATGAGTTGCACCCTATGTTTGCACCGTGTCCGAGTTGTCACTTGCTCAGTCCTCCTCTTTTGCCGCTAACCCGTGGGGACCCGGTTACCTGGATCACCCCACCATCTTTTGCACGCTCCTGCCACACTTCCTTTGCACCGGTATCTCCATGAGCTACCGGAACCGATATGTTGCCGTGTCATCATTTTCGGATTCGTTGCCGTGGCACCCCTTTCATTTCCGCCATGATGACAAATGTTTCATAACATGCTCATGCCAATATTTTTCTTAAAATTGCATCCAACTTGCATATATCATCTGCATCATGATAACAAGTTTTAAAAATGTTTAAAATTGTTGTTGCATTTAAATTGCTAAATGCATATGGGGATTTACCGGAATTGCTGTTTGATGTTTCCGGCCTCATTTGAAATGCCTAACTATGTAGTTTACTCATGTTTCACCTCTTGCCATGTTAACCAACATTTAATATTGTTGAGTACCTAACCGGGAGTGAACTAAATAATTGATGTGGTGTTTCGTCAATATGCAACTCATTGCATATTGAGATCCACTTAATTTGTAGTATTGTTTGTGCACTTTGCCATGCCATGCCACATTAAACCGGACATGCATCATACTTGTTTGCGCATCATGCCATGTCTATGTGATGGTTGTTTACTATGTTGCTTGCTTCTTTCCGGGTTGCTTCTCTCATTAGCTTCGGTTCCATTCCGGAGTTGTGAGGATCCGTTCGACTCCGTCTGTTTGTCTTCTTCATGGACTCGTTCTTCTTCCTTGCGGGATTTCAGGCAAGATGACCATACCCTCGAAATCACTTCTATCTTTGCTTGCTAGTTGCTCACTCTATTGCCATGCTGCGATACCTACCACTTGCTATATCATGCCTCCCATATTGCCATGTCAAACCTCTAACCCACCTTGTCCTAGCAAACCGTTGTTTGGCTATGTTACCGCTTTGCTCAACCCCTCTTATAGCGTTGCTAGTTGCAGGTGGAGATGAAGTTTGTTCCAAGTTGGAACATGGATATCATTTGGGAATCATTATTATTATATCTTGTTTACTTTAATGCATCTATTTACTTGGTAAAGGGTGGAAGGCTCGGCCTTATGCCTGGTGTTTTGTTCCACTCTTGCCCCCCTAGTTTCCGTCATACCAGTGTTATGTTCCTTGATTTTGTGTTCCTTTCGCGGTTGGGTTATAATGGGAACCCCTTGACAGTTTGCTTTGAATAAAACTCCTCTAGCAAGGCCCAACCTTGGTTTTACCATTTGCCACCTAAGCCTTTTTCCCTTGGGTTCTGCAGACTCAAGGGTCATCTTTATTTTAACCCCCCCGGGCCAGTGCTCCTCTGAGTGTTGGTCCGAAGCGAGCAGCCTGCGGGGCCACCTCGGGGCAACTCGAGGGTTGGTTTTACTCGTAGCTTGACCTATCCGGTGTGCCCTGAGAACGAGATACGTGCGACTCCTATTGGGATTTGTCGGCACATCGGGCGGCTTTGCTGGTCTTGTTTGACCATTGTCGAAATGTCTTGTAACTGGGATTCCATGTCTGATCGGGTCTTCCTGGGAGAAGGAATATCCTTCGTTGACCGTGAAAGCTTGTGATGGGCTAAGTTGGGACACCCCTACAGGGTTTTGAACTTTCGAAAGCCGTGCTCGCGGTTATGGGCAGATGGGAATTTGTTAATGTCCGGTTGTAGAGAACTTGACACTTAACTTAATTAAAATGCATCAACCGCGTGTGTAGCCGTGATGGTCTCTTTCCGGTGGAGTCCGGGAATTGAACACGGTTCTCGTGTTATGCTTGAACGTAAATAGTTTCAGGATCACTTCTTGATCATTTTAGCCTCTCGATCATGCTTTGCTTCTCTTCTCGCTCTCATTTGCGTAAGTTAGCCATCATATATGCTTAGTGCTACAGCTCCACCTCACTACCCTTTCCTACCCATAAGCTTAAATAGTCTTGATCGCGAGGGTGTGAGATTGCTGAGTCCCTGGGACTCACAGTTTACTTCCAAAATCAGATGCAGGTGCCGATGATGCCAGTACAAGGGATGCGACCGAACTCAAATGGGAGTTCGACGAGGATTCATGACGTTACTATGTTTCCTTTCCAGATGATCAGTAGTGGAGCCCAGTTGGGGCGATCGGGGATCTAGCATTAGGGGTTGTCTTTCTTTATTTGGTTCCGTAGTCGGACCTTGATTGTATTCTGGATGATGTAATGCTATATTTATGTATTATGTGAAGTGGCAATTGTAAACCAACTCTTTATCCCTTTCTTATTCAGTACATGGGATGTGTAAAGATTACCCCTCTTGTGACATGCCTACTATGCGGTTATGCCTCTAAGTCATGCTCCGACACGTGGGAGATATAGCCGCATCATGGGTGTTATAATGCGGTAGGTCGGCAAGGTGACGACAGAACCCCCACATCAACACATTGGTGTGCCAAGGTAATAGCGCTGCCCGGCCAAAATCATTTACTTGTGCACACAAAAAATAGTGCAATCCGGAGATAATAATAATGATAATAATAAAAAAAAATCTTTGCATAATTTATAATTTAAGCAAAGTGAATAATAAAAGAAATAAGGTCCGTGTGCCAAACACTCGATGAGGTAGAGTTCTCTGTGATGCCGAATTCCCCGAGGCAACCGAACATGTCGGTATGGCGACATGACCAACAAGGTGATCACGCGAGCCGATTTACGCCGATTGGGACGACGGCGTCGGCTTGCTGAAGAGACCACGTGACGCGGTCGAAGTCGACCACATACACACATAAAATAGCGTGGTCCAAAAAGGATAATTGCTTTTCGCAAAAATAATTTATTAAAAGACATGTGGCCTGGCGCCGAAGTCATGTCGATGCAGGGTGTCGGCGTGACATGGTGAAGGCGTGGCCAAGCCCGAATTCGCAGGCCGGTCTGAGTTCCGGATGCGGCATTCGCTGAATTGTATACGGAAATTGACCGAACCACCACGCCACCGTTGTTAATGCGGCCACCATTTGATAGACCTGTGTATAGATGATGAAACAAACCGGAGTAATAATTCCTTGGTAAAAATAAACCCAAGCAAAAAATACTAGGATTAATAACACCTAGTTTATCTGTTGTAGCAATCTAGAGAAAGGTTACTCCCAAAATTAGGGCTCGATCCGCACACCCATTACCTGATGGGTGATGAAGCGGTGGCATGGCGATGCTGGCAAAGGTTGGCTCGCCGAGGAAAAGCCCGTGGTCCAGCTAATGTGATGAAGCTGGTCGGCTGGTGACGCCGAAGTCTCTGAAGTAAGTTGATGAAGAGATGGTGAAGCCCTCGGTCTAGCTGAGGAGACAGAGCAGGTCGGTAAGGAGACGTTGCAGCTGCCGTGTCAGCCGAGGTGTTGAAGCAGTTCGGCGTGATGGACATCGGCTTAAAGAAGCAACAGTGCGGCCATGCCGACGCAGGTCGTAACTTGTGACGCAGTCAATGCCGGTTTGATGAAGTGACCATGCGGCGATGCCTATGTGCCCGCTCCATGTAATCCGTGGGGCGGCGATGTTTGTGATGATTTATCCTTGGTGATACCAAACTCTTGTTCGCTCGCAGAGATGATGATCCGAAGAAGTTAAGCTCGGCTCAAAAGGCGACGATGTGTCTAGCGCAGGTCGGCAACCGTGGAGCAGTATTGCCGGACTGGTTTGACACCAGCACGATAGTGAAGATTACCTTAGAGGAGGCTTAAAATTTTATGGGCATGTGTTTAAAAACAACGCACAATACCCTAGGAGAAAATTCCTTTAAGAAGGTTGTCCCATATCACGTTCATAAAGAAACATGAATTCGGGTCGGATCCGTATTTGCGCAGAAAATAGACCCAAAAAGTGATGCACTAATCGGAAGGTTCCCGGAGTTTGGACGGTCGGATTGAGCTGAAATTTTGAGGGGTGTTAGATATAGGAATTAGGCAGCCGATCAATGGTTGAATCTTCCAGAGGACGTCCGAGCTAGGTGCTGGAGACCGCGCCCTAAACTCGTCCAGATTCCCGTCCAGATTTGACAAGGCTCCGGTATATCGTAGATTGCCGGAGATTCCTCCATCGAAACTCGACGAAATTTTTCATGGTTGTTGTAGACTCAATTACGCACAGTTCGACCAAAGGGATCGTCAAAGTGATGCTCTAAGAGGTGGTGGCAGTGGATACAAGTTCGCTGTTCGGAAAAACAGCACGGTCGCCCGAGGGCAATGTTGACGTTGAGCCCCCTAGCTCCATGGATGATTCCTCCCTGATCTTGATAAAGATCGGAGTTGATGTTGACGAAGGCCCTCGTCCGAACATGATGATTGGAGGTGGGGCTGTCCTCGGTCAAGCCAAGGTGACCAGTCGAGGCGACGACGAAGACGTCGACGTCGCAGTTGACCTGCAAACGAGCCATCGATCCTTTTGCCGATCACACAGTGGAACTCTCAATGAAAGCACCATTGTCGGTGTCAGAACTGGTAGATCTCGGGTAGGGGGTCCCAAGCCGTGTATCATGGATCGATGGGTAACAGGAGACAGGGGACACGATGTTTACCCAGGTTCGGGCCCTCTTGATGGAGGTAAAACCCTACGTCGTGGTCTTGTTTATATTGATGTAGTATCAACTACGGAGTTGATCTACCTCGAGATCATATATTGTGGTCTAAATCCTAAGGGTATGATGAATAACATAATCCTCATCTATCGACTAGCCTGGTCTCGGTTTATATAATGTACCGGAGGCTTAGGATAACAAGAGTCCTAGTCGAATACGTCGGTGGAGAGGAGTCCTTGTCTTGATCACCAAGTCTTGTGGAATCTTCCTCGTATATGTCTTCGGCTGTCCGAACTGGCCCATGAACATACGGCCATGGGGGTCCTCGGTCCAATCCAGCTGATTGGGAGACGACGTGGTGAGTATCCCCTAGTCCAGGACACCGTCACCCTCTACCTTCGAGATTAGTATTGGACCAAAATAAATGTTATTTGGTGTTTGTGTTGAGCATGAATATGATTGGATCATGTTTACTGCGATACAGTTATTCATTTAAGTCAAAAAATAATCGTAGTTCTGTTTACATGAATAAAACCTTCTATGGTCATACACCCAATGTAAATGGTTTACTAAACCTCGATCATAGTGATACACATATTCATAATATTGATGCCAAAATATGCAAAGTTGATAATAGTGCAACATATTTGTGGCACTGCCGTTTAGGTCATATTGGTATAAAGTGCATGAAGAAACTACATACGGATGGATTTTTTAATCACTTGATTATGAATCATTTGATACTTGCAAACCATGCCTCATGGGAAAGATGACTAAAACTCCGTTCTCTGGAACAACGGAGTGAGCCACTGACTTATTGGAAATAATACATACCGATGTATGCAGTCCAATGAGTGTTGAGGCTCGTGTGGGTATCGTTATTTACTTACCTTCACAGATGATTTGAGCAAATATGGGTATATCTACTTGATGAAACACAAGTCTGGAACATTTGAAAAGTTCAAAGAATTTCAGAGTGAAGTGGAGAATCATCGTAACAAGAAAATAAAGTTTCTACGATCTGATCGCGGAGGCGAATATTTGAGTTACGAGTTTGGCCTTCATTTAAAATAATGTGCAATAGTTTCACAACTCACGCCACCTAGAACACCACAGCGTGATGGTGTGTCCGAACGTCGTAACCGTACTTTATTAGATATGGTGCGATCTATGATGTCTCTTACCGATTTACCACTATCGTTTTTGGGGTTATGCATTAGAGACAATTGCATTCACTTTAAATAGGGCACCATCTAAATCTGTTGAGATGACACTGTATGAACTGTGGTTTGGTAATAAACCTAAGCTGTCGTTTCTTAAAGTTTGGGGTTGCGATGCTTATGTGAAAAAGCTTCAACCTGATAAGCTCGAACCCAAACCGAAGAAGTGCGTCTTCATAGGATACCCAAAAGAAACTGTTGGGTACACCTTCTATCACAGATTCGAAGGCAAGATCTTTGTTGCTAAGAATGGATCCTTTCTAGAGAAGGAGTTTCTCTCGAAAGAAGTGAGTGGGAGGAAAATAGAACTTGATGAGGTAATTGTACCTTCTCTCGAATTGGAAAGTAGCTCATCACAGAAAACCGTTTCCCGTGATGCCTGCACCAACTAGTGAGGAATCTAATGATAATGATCATGAAACTTTGGATCAAGTTACTATTGAACCTCATAGGTCAACCAGGGCATGTTCTGCACCAGAGTGGTACGGTAATCCTGTTTTGGAAGTGATGTTACTAGATCATGACGAACCTACGAACTATGAGGAAGCAATGATGAGCCCGGATTCCAATAAATGGCTTGAGGCCATGAAATCTGAGATAGGATCCATGTATGAGAACAAAGTATGGACTTTGATTGACCTGACCGATGATCGGTGAGCCATTGAGAATAAATGGATCTTCAAGAGGAAGACAAACGCTGATAGTAGTGTTACTATCTACAAATCTCAAATTGTCGCAAAAGGTTTTCGACAAGTTCAAGGTGTTGACTACAATGAGATTTTCTCACTCGTATCGATGCTTAAAATCTGTCCGAATCATGTTAGCAATTTCTCCATTTTATGAAATCTGGCAAATGGATGTCAAAACTACATTCCTTAATGGATTTATTAAAGAAGAGTTGTATATAATGCATCTAGAAGGTTTTCTCAATCCTAAAGGTGCTAACAAAGTGTGCAAGCTCTAGCGATCCGTCTATGGACTGGTGCAAGCATCTCGGAGTTGGAATATACGCTTTGATGAGTTGATCAAAGCATATAATTTTATACAGACTTATGGTAAAGCTTGTATTTACAACAAAGTGAGTGGGAGCACTATAGCCTTTCTGATAAGTATATGTGAATGACATATTGTTGATCGAAAATGATGTAGAATTTTTTGGAAAGCATAAAGGAGTGGTTGAAAGGAATTTTGAAAGAAAGACCTTGGTGAAGCTGCTTACATATTGGGCATCAAGATCTATAGAGATAAATTAAGACGCTTGATAAGATTTTTAAATGAGTACATACCTTGACAAGATTTTGAAGTAGTTCAAAAGGGAACAGTCAAGGAAGCAGTTCTTGCCTGTATTGCAAGGTGTAAAGTTGAGTAAGACTCAAAACCCGACCACAGCAGAAAAAAGAAAGAGAATGAAAGTCATTCCCTATGCCTCAGCCATAGGTTCTATAAAGTTGTAACACCCTCGATGCGACTATATCTCCCACGTGTCGAGGCACGACTTAGAGGCATAATCGCATTGAAGGCATATGTCGCAAGTTAGGCAATCTTCACAACATCCCATGTAATATAGATCATAAAAGGGGAGATAACATAGTTGGCTTACACTCGCCACGTTAATCAAGTACATAAACAACATTACATCATTCAAACACTCATGGCCCGACTATGGCGCCAAAATAAAAGATAACCCAACATGCGACACGGTCCCGATCACCCCCAACTGGGCACCACTACTGAACATCAGGAAAGGAAACATAGTATCATTGAGAGTCCTCGTCTAACTCCCACTTGAGCTCGAGTGCGTCACCTGGAGCGGAATCATCAGGCCCTGCATCTGGTGTAATAGTAATCTGTGAGCCACAGGGACTCAGCAATCTCGCACCCTCGCGATCAAGACTATTTAAGCTTATAGGTAAGGCAAGGTAAATATGTGGAGCTGCAGCAAGCGACTAGCAAATATGGTGGCTAACTGTTCGCAAAAGAGAGCGAGAAGAGGAGGCAAAGCGCGAGCGAGTAACTAGAGCAACCTGCGCAAGCATTACTCCAACACGTGTCACTTCCCGGACTCCGCCGAGAAGAGGCCATCACGAGTAACTCACACGGTTGATTCATTTTAATTAAGTTAAGGTTCAAGTTATCTACAACCGGACATTAACAAATTCCCATCTGCCCCCATAACCGCGGGCACGGCTTTCGAAAGTTCAAATCCCTGCAGGGGAGTCCCAACTTAGCCCATGACAAGCTCTCACGGTCAACGAAGGAATAGACCCTCCTCCCGAGACGTTCCGATCAGACTCGGTATCTCGGTTCTTCAAGACACTTCGACAGGTTAAAACAAGACCAGCAACACCGCCCGAATGTGCCGACAAATCCCGATAGGAGCTGCAATATCTCGTTCTCAGGGCACACTCAGATAGGTCAAGCTACGAGTAAAACCAACCCTCGAGTTTCCCCGAGGTGGCCCCGCAGGCTGCTGGTTCGGACCAACACTCAGAGGAGCACTGGCCCGGGGGGGTTTAAAATAAGATGACCCTCGGGCTCCGGAAACCCAAGGGAAAAAGAGGCTAGGTGGCAAATGGTAAAACCAAGGTTGGGCATTGCTGGAAAAGCTTTAATCAAGACGAACTATCAAGGGGTTCCCATTATAACCCAACCGCGTAAGGAACACAAAATCCGGGAACATAACACCGATATGACAGAAACTAGGGCGGCAACAGTGGAACAAAACACTAGGCGAGAGGCCGAGCCTTCCACCCCTTTACCAAGTATATAGATGCATTAAGATAACATGGCAAAATAATGATATCCCAACAAGAAAATAATGTTCCAACAAGGAGCGGTCTCCAATCTTCACCTACAACTAGCAACGCTATAAGAGGGGCTGAGCAAAGCGGTAACATAGCCAATCAACGGTTTGCTAGGACATGGTGGGTTAGAGGTTTGACATGGCAATTTGGGAGGCTTTCAAGCAAGTGGTAGGCATCGTAGCATTGGCATAGCAAAAGAGCGAGCATCTAGCAAAGCAAAGATAGTAGTGATTTCGAGGGTATGATCATCTTGCCTGCAAAGTTGTCAGAGTTGACTGGATCCTCGAAAGCAAACTCAACGGGCTCCTCGTTAGCGAACTCGTCTCCTGGATCTACCCAAACAAGACAAACAAGCAAACGGAGCACAATCAACCACGTGCAAGGATCAACAGTATGATGCAAAGATGGTATGCTATGCGGGATGCGATGCGGGATGCATATGCAAGATGTGACAAGGGATGCATGAACCTGGCCTCAACATGGAAAACCAAGTGTGCCACTGAAAATATGAGATGAAATCGCTTGAAAACGATATAAAGAACGCCGGAATCGGAGTTACGGTTTGGAAATGGCAAGCGATTCAAATATGATGCCGGTCTGCGATTTACAGCAAGTAGCCATCTAAATGCAACGAGATGAACATGCTACACCACTCAACCATGACAACAAAATACATGGCAGGGATGCATTCATGATGCTTAACAAAAGTCTAGCACTGAGCTACGACCAATTCATCCATTAACAGGTTCAAACAAGCATGGCAAAAATGCATATGGCAAACAGATTTCAGACTTCGTGAAATTAACACTTGTCTGGAATTTCAGATCAGGTAGCACTCTTCGGAGCATCAATACTACATGCTACAGGACCTGAACATGTCAAAGTAAAGCATGGCATGGAGATACTCAAAGAGCTTAACAAAAGTCCCTTAGTGACCTTGAGCCAAAAGGGATCAGAAAATACGATTGCAAGCATGTGAACATGGCAAAAACATAATCAGTTCTTAGACTTTGTGAAAACTGGAGCATGCTGAAACAGATATCAAGTAGGCATGTTTACGAGCTCGATGCACTCACTAGAGAGCAAGTCATGGCAAACTAAGCATACACCGATCAATAATACACAAAATACAAGCTAGACATGGTAAGAACAATAGCATAGCATGCACGGATCAACTACAACATCCACGGCAAAATCGCTAACAAGTAGACAATCTGCCCAGATTCACGAAGTAGCAAAAGTAGAGCTCGATTGGCTCAAGCTAGGGTGCTCCATAATTGCAAACAAAGGCATGGATGGATAGAGCACTAAAAGATTAGCAAAACACCCTTACTGACCATCCTCAAAAGAGGCACGGATCACTAGGAAACAACATGAACATATGGCATCATGAGAAAAACAGATCAAGGACTTGGTGGAATTGCTAAGTCCCTGAAATCAGCATTACCACGTGCCTCACTTCGCAAGCTTGTGCTAGTCACGACACACATCACAAAAATACATGGGTTGCACCTCTGGAAAGATGGCAAAACCCTTAACAAAACATATGTAGAGCTCATGGGCATATCATGCACACAATAATCATGGCAAAAATGACAATTATCTAGATGGAGTAGCAGATCTGACAATTATCTCAAGTAGCACTCTTCTAACAGCATTTCGGGCATCAAGATGAACTCAAATGAAAATGATGCAATGGAATGAAATGATGTACTCTCTGAGATGAACATTTTGATATGCTATATGCCAAAAACGGAGCTACGGATGCGGAGATATAGCATGATGAACATGAGCAAATAATCTGCAGACTTAGGCGAAATAAAAAGGACAACCCTAGGGTTTGAATTCCAGATCTGAGATCCGGGGCACGTTTCCCGAGGTCCGCCGGAATCACTGTTCACCGGAGGAGCTCGTGGCGGCCGGAGCTCGTGGTCGTCGCCGGACTTGGCGGATCCGGCCGGAGGAGGACGGGGGCGGCACCGGCAAGGCGATGGCGGGCGGTGGCCGGACCGGGTGTGGCGGCGCGCGGGCGAATCGCCGGTGACGAGGCAAAGCCCGGCGAGGTGGGTCGTGGCGGCGCCGGCCGGCGAGGCGGCTCGGCCGCGGGGAAGAAGGCGGTGGGGATCCCAGGCGCGGGCGCGGGGCGGCTCGGGCCGCGGGGGCCTGCCCCGAGCCGCGCGGGCCGATGCGGTGGGAGACGGCGGCGGCGAACGGCGGCGTGCCACGTGGCGGCGGGGAGGCAGATCGGAAGTGTCCGGCGGCGGCGAGATCTGATTTTTTAGGGTTTAGGAGAGGGGATCCGCGAATTTGGAGGAGGGGGTCTTTATATAGGCATAGGGGGAGCTAGGAGAGTCCAAATGAGGTGCAGTTTTCGGCCACGCGATCGTGATCGAACGCTCTAGATGATGGAGAGGGTTTTGGTGGGTTTTGGGCCAAAGTGGAGGGGTGTTGGGCTGCAACACACACGAGGCCTTTTCGGTCCCTCGGTTAACCGTTGGAGCATCAAACGAAGTCCAAATGGTACAAAACTTGACAGGCGGTTTACCGGTAGTGAACCAACGTCGCTTGGCAAGTCTCGGTCCAATCCGGAATTGTTTAATCCCCACACATGAAAGAAAGGTAGAAATGACCACCGGAGGAGAACGAAGCGCCGGAATGCAAAACGGACAACGGGGAAAATGCTCGAATGCATGAGATAAACACGTATGCAAATGCAATGCACATGATGACATGATATGAGATGCATGACAACGACAACAACACACGGAGACAAAAACCTGAACCCGAGAAAATAAAATAACTTAACGCCGGAAACGGCAAGAGTTGGAGTACAAATTGTGTAAGTTACATCCGGGGTGTTACAACACTCCACCACTATGAAAGGATCTCGTCCCGAGATCTAGGACTGAAAGAACGCCGGGTATTCAGAATGGAGGTGATCCTCGCGTTCCCAGGTAGCTTCATGGTCGGAATGGTGTGACCACTTGACTTTGAGGAATTTGATTGACTTGTTGCGAGTCTTGCGTTCAGTCTCTTCGAGAATAGAAACGGGGTGCTCACGATAGGAGAGATCTTCTTGGAGCTCAATGTCCTTGAAGTTGACGGTGCGGTCAGGAGTCTTGAAGCACTTTCGGAGCTGAGAGACATGGAACACATCATGAACATTTGCAAAGTTTGAAGGAAGCTCGAGTTGATAGGCGAGATCGCCTCTCTTGCTGACAACCTTGAAAGGTCGCACGTATCTGGGGGCAAGATTCCCTTTGATACCGAAGCGACGAGTACCTTTCATAGGAGAGACGCGGAGGTAAACATGATCTCCGATCTCGAAAGCCAAATTACGGTGCTTACTGTCATAGTAGCTCTTCTAACGGGATTGGGCTGCTTTGAGGTTATCTTGAATGACTTTGCACATTTCCTCTGCCTCTGTGATTAAGTCATTACCCAAAAGCTGACGTTCACCGGTTTCAGACCAGTTGAGAGGTGTACGGCACTTCCTACCATACAGAATTTCAAATGGGGCCTTGCCTGAACTTGCTTGAAAACTGTTGTTGTAGGAGAATTCAGCATAAGGAAGACAATCGTCCCACTTCATGCCGAAGGAGATCACACAAGCCCTGAGCATATCTTCAAGAATCTGGTTGACACGCTCGACTTGACCGCTAGTTTGAGGATGGAAAGCTGTGCTGAAGCGGATGTTGGTGCCCATGGCCTTCTGAAAAGAATCCCAAAACTTGGAGGTAAAGATGCTGCCACGGTCTGAAGAGATCACTTGTGGAATACCGTGCAGAGAGACAATTCGAGAGGTATAGAGTTCCGCCAATTGAGCTGCAGTGATTGACTCTTTGATAGGCAGAAAGTGAGCCACTTTAGTGAGTTTGTCGATGACAACGAATATAGCATCATTGCCACGCTTGGACTTTGGAAACCTAGTCACGAAGTCCATTTCAATGTGGTCAAACTTCCATTCTGGAATGGCAAGAGGTTGGAGGAGACCAGCTGGCCTTTGGTGTTCTGCCTTCACTCTTCTGCAGACATCACATTCATTCACGAACTGAGCAATCTCGTGCTTCATCCGAGTCCACCAATAAGCCTGCTTGAGGTCCTGATACATCTTCGTGCTCCCAGGGTGGATGGAGAGGAGAGAATTGTGAGCCTCGTTCATGATCACTTTATGGAGGTCACCTTGGGAACAACAATACGATCCTCGAAGAAGAGAGTATCCTTGTCATCAAGGCGGTAGCACTTGTACTTGGGTTGACTCTTGGCAATCCCAATCTTCACCTTTTTCACCATAGCATCAAGAAGCTGAGCTTGGCGAATCTGGTCTTCCAAGGTAGGAGAGACTTGAAGGTTGGCGAGGAAACCTTGAGGAACAACTTGCAGATTAAGTTTGCGGAAAGCTTCACAAAGCTCGGGTTGATAAGGCTTGAGAATCAGACTGTTGCAATAAGCCTTTCTGCTCAATGCGTCAGCAAGCACATTGGCCTTGCCTGGAGTATACTCGATACTCAGATTATACTCTTGAATCATTTCGACCCATCGAGTTTGCCTGAGGTTGAGATTAGGCTGAGTGAAGATGTACTTGAGACTCTTGTGGTCAGTGAAGATGTCCACTTTTCTTCCCAATAAGATATGTCTCCAAGTCAAAAGAGCATGCACAACTGCCGCCAACTCGAGATCATGAGTGGGGTAGTTCTTCTCATTAGGCTTCAACTGGCGAGAGGTATAAGCAACAAATTTCTTCTCTTGCATCAATACTGCGCCAAGACCTTGGAGAGAGGCATCACAAAAGACCTCGTACGGCTTGGATTCATCAGGCGGAGTCAGAACTGGAGCAGTGATCAATTTCTCTTTCAAAGTGTTGAAAGCAATGTCACACTCCGGAGACCAAACGTACTTGACGTGCTTGTGGAGAAGATTTGAGAGAGGCTTCACGATCTTAGAAAAGTTTTCAACGAATCTTCGACAGTAGCTTGCGAGACCGAGGAAGCTACGAAGTTGCTTCACGTTCTGAGGAGGTTCCCAATTCACAATTGCAGACACCTTCTCAGGATTCACCGCAATGCCCTTGGCAGAGATGATATGACCAAGATAAAGAACCTCATCGAGCCAAAATTCGCACTTGGAGAACTTGGCGTAGAACTGGTGTTCCCTCAGCTTATCGAGTACCAAACGCAAGTGCTTGGCATGATCTTGCTTGTTCTTCGAGAAAACCAGAATGTCGTCGAGATAGACCAAAACAAAGTCATTGGTGTAGGCGTTGAAGATGAAGTTCATCATGCGAGAGAAAGTCGGAGGAGCGTTGACAAGGCCAAAAGACATGACAGTGTATTCATATGAACCATAGCTTGTTCTGAAAGCCGTCTTGGGAATATCTTGCTCACGGATTCGAATCTGATGATAACCCATACGGAGATCAAGCTTGGAGAATACTTGGGCGCCTTTGAGTTGTTCGAACAGCTCGTTGATGTTGGGAAGTGGGTATTTGTTCTTGATGGTCTTCTTATTCAATGGACGGTAATCAACACAAAGTCGGTCCGTTCCATCCTTCTTCTTCACAAAAAGAACACCACAACCCCACGGAGAAGAACTAGGCCGGATGAGACCCATTCTCTCTTGAATATCGAGTTGCTTCTTCAGCTCCTTCAACTCTTCAGGTCCGAGCTTGTAAGGACGCTTGCACACTGGTTCTGTGCCAGACTCAAGATCAATGACGAATTCAACTGGCCGGTGCGGAGGCATTCCTGGAAGCTCTTCTGGAAAGACGTCTTGATATTCGCAAACGACTGGAATTTGCGAGATAGCATCCAGTTCACCCTTCTCATTGAGAGAAAACAAACGAATGGTATCATCACGAGCGGCAAAGACAATTACATCCTCAGATGAATGAGTCAATTGAATCTGCCTGGATGCACAGTCAAGATGTGCCTTGTGCTTAGAATGCCAATCCATTCCGAGAATAAGATCAATATCCGAGTTGCCAAGAACCATTGGGGAAGAAAGAAACTTGCAGTCGCCCAAGGTGATAGTAACATCTGGCACCTCCAGACTTGCACTCAAACGTTTGCCAGGAGAAACGATATCCATTTGTTTACCCAAATGAGACAAAACAAACTCATGCTTGGTAAAAAAATGGCTTTGACATTAAACAATGTGATGCACCAGTGTCAAAAAGAACTCTTGCGAGAATATCGTTAACAGGAAGGTTACCCATGATGACATCTGACGAGTCCTCTGCCTGAGCTGCGTTCATCAAGTTGACCTTGGCATGCTTGGGGTTATGCTTGACCACAGCTGTACTTGCCGATCTGACAGGAGGAGGAGGAGGAAGACGCCTCTGGTTGAGACACTTGTTGGCATAGTGACCCTTCTGTTGGCACTTGTTGCACGTGACCTCTGAAAGCGGACGGTGGTATGGAGCACTCGATCTTGGAGCTTGAGACGAAGTCTTATTCTGAAAGCCAGGGTTGGGTGGGTGGGAAGATCCATTGCCACCTTTGCTCTTCTGCTGATACGGCTGACGGAACGGAGGAGGAGGAAGCCAATACTTTTGTTGCTTGGCCACTTGAGTAGAGGAAGAAGGAGTAGCATCCCTGACTCGCTTCTTGGAAGCATCACACCTCAGTTGAGCGGCCTCTTGCTTCAGTGCCATGTTGTAGAACTCATCGTACCTCAAGGGCTCAAAGAGAACAAGAGCTAGCTGGATTTCTTCTCTGAGACCACCCCTGAACTGGTATATCATGCTCTTCTCATCAGGGACGTCCTGCTTAGCAAAGCGGGCGAGCTTCTGAAACAACTTGTTGTAGTCATAGACAGACAAAGAGCCTTGCTTCAAGTTGCGGAATTCCTCACGCTTGCTTTCAACTGCGCTCTCAGGGATATGGTGAGCTCTGAAATCTTGACAGAATTCATCCCAGGTAATTACACGTCCACCTCTGGAATCCTTGTACTGCTGGAACCATTCTGAAGCTTGATCTTTGAATTGGAAGGAAGCGAACTTGACGAAGTCCTCAGGCCTGACGTTACTGCACTCAAAATGCTTGCACAGATCCACAAGCCAATCGTCAGCATCGGTTGCCTCAACACAATTGCTGAAAGTATTTGGCCCGTTAGCAAGGAACTAGTTGAGTGTAGCAAAGTGATTCTGATTGTTGCCTTGGTTCCCTTGGTTGCCTTGATTGCGCTCTTGGAGAATTTGCATGATCAACTGTGTGTTTGCATTGGTTGCGGCCATCACAGCTTGCCATGCCTCCGGAGGAGGTGGAGGTGGTGGCGGATCAGGATTCGGAGTCGTGCGCGTTGGAGGAGCCATCCTGAAGAGGTTGACATCCATTAGCACATTGATAGACAAATATTGAAGCTGAATCCAACGAATGAAAATTGCAACATATAGTCTTCACATCCGAACAAAATGAACGAATGCATTCCTCTTGAAATGGTCACATATCCATAAATTGAGAAGCCACTTACAATTAAGGTAGAGAAATAAATCAACAAGGTACGGATCAAGAACAAATACTCGGTAAGAAATCCCAATCTCAAACCAACTATCCGTGGAAGAAGAACTAGAGCTACTAGAATTCCCACCTATGAAACTCCCGAACCTTTCTGGTTATGCAATCAGGTGTTGGGGATACAAGGGAAGCATAATATCTCACCCAAATCTAGCAAATACTACAT
The DNA here is from genome assembly GCF_003073215.2 of Triticum urartu. NCBI lineage: Eukaryota > Viridiplantae > Streptophyta > Magnoliopsida > Poales > Poaceae > Triticum > Triticum urartu. Next base: position 161,132,605 of record NC_053027.1, on the reverse strand, counting down.
CCAACTGTATCCATCCTTCAACACATAACCCAGAAAAACTTCGGAAACCATCAACCTCAACCTTCGAAAAGCATCCGTTATACAAGTTATGGCGATACTCCCGAACTCCCGCCCCAGTACTGGGTGGCGTCAAGGTTATCTCACCAACGAACTACATAAAAGAGATTTTCAATGTCGGCGTACTAAACTCAGGTATTCCAGAACTGCAATGATAAAATTATGACGACAACACCTCAGAGCTCAACTCCCCGGGACACTTCCACAAAACCCCTGACAGGAGGCACCAAGACAATGTTCTCATCATAAAACCGTCGGAATGATTCCAAGATACCCGCGTGATCTTAAAAAAAAGTTTAGTGAAATTTGAGAAGAGAAGAGTCAAAACTCTACGTCAGGATGCCTTACCAGAGCGATGAGGAGACTGGGAAGTAAAAAGAATTCCTAAACTCTCCGATATATAATTCCTAAATGACTCAAAACATTTTTTTCTAGACACAACTCGGTTGCTAAAAACGATCAATCAGTGGGGGCTCCTAAGGTCGGGGAAGGCTCTGATTACCAACTTGTAACACCCTCGATGTGACTATATCTCCTCCCACGTGTCGAGGCACGACTTAGAGGCATAATCGCATTGAAGGCATATGTCGCAAGTTAGGCAATCTTCACAACATCCCATGTAATATAATAAAAAGGGGAGATAACATAGTTGGCTTACACTCGCACGTCAATCAAGTACATAATAACATTACATCATCCAACACTCATGGCCCGACTACGGCGCCCCAAAAAAAAGATAACCCAACATGCGACACGGTCCCGATCACCCCCAACTGGGCACCACTACCTGATCATCAGGAAAGGAAACATAGTAACGTTGAGAGTCCTCGTCGAACTCCCACTTGAGCTCGAGAACGCGTCTCCTGGAGCGGAATCATCGAGGCCCTGCATGTGTAAATAGTAATCTGTGAGCCACAGGGACTCAGCAATCTCGCACCCTCGCGATCAAGACTATTTAAGCTTATAGGTAAGGCAAGGTAAAATATGTGGAGCTGCAGCAAGCGACTAGCAAATATGGTGACTATTCCTGTTCAGCAAAAGAGAGCGAGAAGAGGAGGCAAAGCGCGAGCGAGAAACTAAGAGCAACCTGCGCAAACATTACTCCAACACCGTGTCCACTTCCCGGACTCCGCCGAGAAGAGGCCATCACGGTAACACACTCAGTTGATTCATTTTAATTAAGTTAAGGTTCAAGTTGTCTACAACCGGACATTAACAAATTCCCATCTGCCCAAAACCGCGGGCACGGCTTTAGAAAGTTCAAATCCCGCAAGGGAGTCCCAACTTAGCCCATGACAAGCTCTCATGGTCAACGAAGGAATAGACCTCCTCCCAAGACGTTCCGATCAGACTCGGTATCTCGGTAATTCAAGACACTTCGACAGGTTAAAACAAGACCAGCAACACCGCCCGAATGTGCCGACAAATCCCGATAGGAGCTGCACATATCTCTTTCTCAGGGCACACTCAGATAGGTCAAGCTACGAGTAAAACCAACCCTCGGTTTCCCCGAGGTGGCCCCGCAGGCTGCCTGGTTCGGACCAACACTCTTAGAGGAGCACTGGCCCGGGGGGGGGGGGTTAAAATAATATGACCCTCGGGCTCCGGAAACCCAAGGAAAAAGAGGCTAGGTGGCAAATGGTAAAACCAAGGTTGGGCATTGCTGGAAAAGCTTTAATCAAGACGAACTATCAAGGGGTTCCCATTATAACCCAACCGCGTAAGGAACGCAAAATTCAGGAACATAACACCGATATGACGGAAACTAGGGCGGCAAGAGTGGAACAAAACACTAGGCGAGAGGCCGAGCCTTCCACCCTTTACCAAGTATATAGATGCATTAAGATAACATGGCAAAATAATGATATCCCAACAAGAAAATAATGTTCCAACAAGGAGCGGTCTCCAATCTTCACCTGCAACTAGCAACGCTATAAGAGGGGCTGAGCAAAGCGGTAACATAGCCAATCAACGGTTTGCTAGGACATGGTGGGTTAGAGGTTTGACATGGCAATTTGGGAGGCTTGCAAGCAAGTGGTAGGCATCGTAGCATTGGCATAGCAAAAGAGCGAGCATCTAGCAAAGCAAAGATAGTAGGGATTTCGAGGGTATGATCATCTTGCCTGCAAAGTTGTCAGAGTTGACTGGATCCTCGAAAGCAAACTCAACGGGCTCCTCGTTAGCGAACTCGTCTCCCGGATCTACCCAAACAAGACAAACAAGCAAACGGAGCACAATCAACCATGTGCAAGGATCAACAATATGATGCAAAGATGGTATGCTATGCGGGATGTGATGCAGGATGCATATGCAAGATTTGACAAGGGATGCATGAACCTGGCCTCAACTTGGAAAACCAAGTGTGCCACTGGAAAGATGAGATGAAATCGCTTGAAAACTATATAAAGAATGCCGGAATCGGAGTTACGGTTTGGAAATGGCAAGCGATTCAAATATGACGCCGGTCTGCGATTTACAGCAAGTAGCCATCTAAATGCAACGAGATGAACATGCTACAGCACTCAACTATGACAACAAAATACATGGCAGGGATGCATTCATAATGCTTAACAAAAGTCTAGCACTGAGCTATGGCCGATTGATCCATTAACAGGTTCAAACAAGCATGGCAAAAATGCATATGGCAAACAGATTTCAGACTTTGTGAAATTAACACTTGTCTGGAATTTCAGATCAGGTAGCACTCTTCGGAGCATCAAAACTACATGCTACAGGACCTGAACATGGCAAAGTAAAGCATGGCATGGAGCTACTCAAAGAGCTTAACAGAAGTCCCTTAGTGACCTTGAGCCAAAAGGGATCATAAAATACGATTGCAAGCATGTGAACATGGCAAAAACATAATCAGTTCTCACACTTAGTGAAAACTAGAGCATGCTGAAACAGATATCAAGTAGGCATGTTTACGAGCTCGATGCACTCACTACAGAGCAAGTCATGGCAAACTAAGCATACACCCATCAAGAATACACAAAATACAAGCTAGACATGGCAAGAACAATAGCATAGCATTCACGGATCAACTACAACATCCACGGCAAAATCGCTAACAAGTAGACAATTTGCCCAGATTCACGAAGTAGCAAAAGTAGAGCTCGATTGGCTAAAGCTAGGGTGCTCCATAATTGCAAACAAAGGCACTGATGGATAGAGCACTAAACGATTAGCAAAACATCCTTAATGACCATCCTCAAAAGATGCACGGATCACTAGGAAACAACATGAACATATGGCATCATGAGAAAAACAGATCAAGGACTTAGTGGAATTGCTAAGTCCCTGAAATCAGCATTACCAAGTGCCTCACTTCGCAGGCTTGTGCTAGTCACCACACACATCACAAAAATACATGGGTTTCACCTCTAGAAATATGGCAAAACCCTTAACAAAACATATGTAGAGCTCATGGGCATATCATGCACACAATAATCATGGCAAAAATGACAAATATCTAAATGGAGTAGCAGATCTGACAATTATCTCAAGTAGCACTCTTCTAACAGCATTTCGGGCATCAAGATGAACTCAAATGAAAATGATGCAATGGAATGAAATGATGTACTCTCTGAGACGAACATTTTGATATGCTATATGCCAAAAACGGAGCTACGGATGCGGAGATATAGCATGATGAACATGAGCAAATAATCTGCAGACTTAGGCGAAATAAAAAGGTCAACCGTAGGGTTTGAATTCCAGATCTGAGATCCGGGGCACGTTTCCAGAGGTCCGCCGGAATCACTGTTCATCGGAGGAGCTCGTGGCGGCCGGAGCTCGTGGCCGTCGCCGGACTTGGCGGAACTGGCCAGAGGAGGACGGGGGCGGCACCGGCGAGGCGATGGCGGGCGGTGGCCGGACCGGGTGTGGCGGCGCGCGGGCGAGTCGCCGGCGACGAGGCAAAGCCCGGCAAGGTGGGCCGTGGCGGCGCCGGCCGGCGAGGCGGCTCGGCCGCGGGGAAGAAGGCGGCGGGGATCCTAGGCGCGGGCGCGGGGCGACTCGGGCCGCGGGGGCCTGCCCCGGGCCGATGCAGTGGGAGACGGCGGCGGCGAACGGCGGCGTGCCACGTGGTGGCGGGGAGGCAGATCAGACGTGTCCGGCTTCGTCCGGACGTGTCCGGCGGTGGTGAGATCTGATTTTTTAGGGTTTAGGAGAGGGGATCCGCGAATTTGGAGGAGGGGGTCTTTATATAGGCACAGGGGGAGCTAGGAGAATCCAAATGAGGTGCGGTTTTCGGCCACACGATCGTGATCGAATGCTCTAGATGATGGAGAGGGTTTTGGTGGGTTTTGGGCCAAAGTGGAGGGGTGTTGGGCTGCAACACACACGAGGCCTTTTCGGTCGCTCGGTTAACCGTTGGAGCATTAAAGGAGTCCAAATGGTACGAAACTTGACAGGCGGTCTACCGGTAGTGAACCAAGGCCGCTTGGCAAGTCTCGGTCCAATCCGGAAATGTTTAATCCCCACACATGAAAGAAAGGTAGAAATGACCACCGGAGGAGAACGAAGCGCCGGAATGCAAAACGGACAACGGGGAAAATGCTCGAATGCATGAGATGAACACGTATGCAAATGCAATGCACATGATGACATGATATGAGATGCATGACAACGACAACAATACACGGAGACAAAAACCCGAACCCGAGAAAATAAAATAACTTAACGCTAGAAACGGCAAGAGTTGGAGTACAAATTGGGTAAGTTACATCCGGGGTGTTACAAAAGTATGCTATGCTATGTACCAGACCTACTGTGTACCTTGCCATGAGTTTGGCAAGGGGGTTTGATAGTGATCTAGGAGTGGACCTCTGGACAACAGTCAAAGTTATCCTTAGTTACCTAAGAGGACTAAGGAAATATTTCTTAGTTATGGAGGTGATAAAGAGTTCGTCGTAAAGAGTTACATTGATGCAAGCTTTTACACCAATCCGGATGACTCTGAGTCTCAATCAGGATACATATTGAAAGTGGGAGCAATTAGCTAGAGTAGCTTCATGCAGAGCATTGTAGACATAGAATATTTGCAAAATACATACGGCTCTGAATGTGGCAGACCCGTTAACTAAACTTCTCTCACAAGGAAATCATGATCACACCTCAGTACTCTCTGGGTGTTAATCACATAGCAATGTGAACTAGTCTATTAACTCTAGTAAACCCTTTGGGTATTAGTCACATGGCGATGTGAAGTAATCACATAAAGATGTGAACTATTGGTGTTAAATCACATGACGATGTGAACTAGATTATTGACTCTAGTGCAAGTGGGAGACTGAAGGAAATATGCCCTAGAGGCAATAATAAAGTTGTTATTTTATATTTCCTTATATCATGATAAATGTTTATTATTCATGCTAGAATTGTATTAACCGGAAACTTGATACATGTGTGGATACATAGACAAAACATTATGTCCCTAGTAAGCCTCTACTAGACTAGCTCATTAATCAAAGATGGTTAAGTTTCCTAACCATAGACATGTGGTGTCATTTGATGAGCGGGATCACATCATTAGGAGAATGATGTGATGAACAAGACCCATCCGTTAGCTTAGCATAATGATCATTAAGTTTTATTGCTATTGCTTTCTTCATGACTTATACATATTCCTTTGACTATGAGATTATGCAACTCCCGGATACGGGAGGAATACCTTGTGTGCTATCAAACGTACAACATAACTGGGTGATTATAAAGATGCTCTACAGGTATCTCCGAAGGTGTTTGTTGGGTTGGCATAGACCGAGATTAGGATTTTCACTCCGAGTATCGGAGAGGTATCTCTGGGCCCTCATGGTAATGCACATCATGATAAGCCTTGCAAGCAATGTGACTAATGTGTTAGTTGCGGGATGATGCATTACGGAACGAGTAAAGAGACTTTCTGGTAACGAGAATGAACTAGGTATGAAGATACCGACAATTGAATCTCGGGCAAGTAACATACCGATGACAAAGGGAATTACGTATGTTGTCATTACGGTTTGACCGATAAAGATATTCATAGAATATGTAGGAACCAATATGAGCATCCAGGTTCCGCTATTGGTTATTGACCGGAGAGGTGTCTCAGTCATGGCTACATAGTTCTCGAACCCGTAGGGTCCGCACGCTTAACATTCGATGACGATCTGTATTATATGAGTTATGTGATTTGGTGACCGAATGTTGTTCGGAGTCCCGGATGAGATCACAGACATGACGAGGAGTCTCTAAATGGTCGGGAGGTAAAGATTCATATATAGGATGATAGTATTCGGACACCGGAAGTGTTCCGAGGGTACCGAGTACGTATCGGGTCACCGGAAGGGGTTCCGGGCATCCCCCGGCAAAGATATGGGCCTTATTGGGCCAAGGGCGGGACAGACCAGCCCCTAAGGGGCTGGTGCACCCCGATATGGCCGTCCTAAGTGGAGGAAGGAAAAAGGGGGGAGGAAAGAAAATAGAGGGAATAGGATTCTCCCTTCCTTTCCCCTCTCCCCTCTTTCCTTCACCCCTCCAGAGATAAGGAAAGGGGGAGGCCAGATTGGAGGAGGCCCCCAAGTAGGATTCCTCCTACTTGGGGCACCCCATGGCTGTCCTCCTCCCCCTCCCACCTATATATATATGTGGGGAGGGGGCGCCTAGAACACACAACAAACATTGTTAGCCGTGTGCGGCGCCCCCCTCCACAGTTTACGCCTCCGGTCATATTCACGTATTGCTTAGGCGAAGCCCTACGCAGATCACTTCACCATCACCGTCACCATGCCGTCGTGCTGACGAAACTCTCCCTCGACACTTTGCTAGATTAAGAGTTCGAGGGACGTCATTGAGCTGAACGTGTGTAGAACTCGGAGGTGCCGTACGTTCGGTGCTTGATCGGTCGAAACGAGAAGAAGTTCGACTACATCAACCGCCTTAAACTAGCACTTCCGCTTTAGGTCTACATGGGTACGTGGACACACTCTCTCCCTCTCGTTTCTATGCATCTCCTAGATAGATCTTGCGTGATCGTAGGAATTTTTTTTGAAGTTGAATGCTACGTTCCCCAACAGATTTGTCACTCCGAGTATCGGAGAGGTATCTCTAGGCCCTCTCGGTAATACACATCATAAGAAGCCTTGCAAGCAATGTGACTAATGAGTTAGTTGCGGGATGATGTATTATGGAAAGAGTAAACATACTTGTTGGTAACGAGATTGAACTAGGTATGAAGATACCGATGATCGAATCTCGGGCAAGTAACATACCAATGACTAAGGGAATAACGTATGTTGTCATAAGGTTCGAACGATAAAGATCTTCATAGAATATGTTGTAGCCAATATGGGCATCCAGGTTTTGCTATTGGCTATTGACCAGAGAGGTGTCTCGGTCATGTCTACATAGTTCTTGAACCCATAGGGTCCGCACGCTTAACGTTCGTTGACGATATAGTATTATATGAGTTATGTTTGTTGGTGACCGAATGTTGTTCGGAGTCCCGGACATGATCACACACATGACGAGGAGCTCCAGAATGGTCCAGAGGTAAAGATTGATATATGGGATAATAGTGTTCGGTCTCCGGAAAGGTTCCGGAATTCACCGGAAGGGGTTCTGGCTATTTCCTGAAATGTTTTGGCACGAGAACACTTTATTTGGGCCAAAGGGGAAAGCCCACAAGGTTTTTGGAAAGCGCAAAAGGAAGTTTTGCGGAGTCCAGGGGCCAGACGCCAGGGTCCTTGGCGTCTGGGTCCAGACATCGGGAACCCTGGCGTTTGGTGATACGTCTCCATTTTATCTACTTTTCCGAACTCTTTTCCCCTTGTTTTGGACTCTAACTTGCATGATTTGAAAGGAACTAACCCGGACTGATGTTGTTTTCAGCAGAATTGCCATGGTGTTATTTTTGTGCAGAAATAAAAGTTCTCGGAATGACCTGAAAATTCATGGAGATGATTTTTGGAATTAATAAAAATATTGGTGAAAGAATCAACCGAAGGGGACCAGACCCTAGCCACAAGGGTGGGGGCGCGCCCACCCCCTGGACCTCCACCGACCTCAATTCCAACTCAATATATTCACGTTCGGGGAGAAAAAATTAGAGAGAAGGTGAAAGGATCGATATAGTTGACTAGAGGGGGGGTGGTGAATAGGCAACTAACAATTTTTAGCTTTTCTTGACCAATTTAAATTTGCATCAAAGTAGGTTGTCTAGATATGCAACTAGGTGAGAAACCTATATGATGCAACAACAACAAGTGCACAAGCAAGCAAGGGATACAACACAATATAAGCTTGCACAAGTAAAGGTAAGAGATAACCAAGAGTGGAACCGGTGGAGACGAGGATGTGTTACCGAAGTTCCTTCCCTTTGAGAGGAAGTACGTCTCCATTGGAGCGGTGTGGAGGCACAATGCTCCCAAAGAAGCCACTAGGGCCACCGTATTCTCCTCACGCCCTCACACAATGCGAGATGCCGTGATTCCACTGTTGGTGCCCTTGGAGGCGGCGACCGAACCTTTACAAACAAGGTTGGGGCAATCTCCACAACTTAATTGGAGGCTCCCAAAGACACCACGAAGCTTCACCACAATGGAATATGGCTTCGCGGTGACCTCAACCGTCTAGGGTGCTCAAACACCCAAGAGTAACAAGATCCACAAGGGATTAGTGGGGGGAATCAAATTTCTCTTGGTGGAAGTGTAGATCGGGGCCTTCTCAACCAATCCCTAGAAAATCAACAAGTTTGATTGGCTAGGGAGAGAGATCGGGCAAAAATGGAGCTTTGAGCAACAATGGAGCTTAGAGAAGGAAGAGGTAGTCAACTTGGGTAAGAAGACCCCCCTTTTGTAGTGAGAGGAAAAATCCAACCGTTACCCACCTACTCAGCCCGCAACATGCGGTACTACCGCACACACCCACGGTACTACCGCAGAGGCATGCGGTACTACCGCTAGCACGATAGGAGCCACGTGAGGCCCTGTTGTACAGGGAAACGAGCGGTAGAACCGCCCGAGCGGTACTACTGCTCGCCCTTGCGGTACTACCACAAGGCAGGGCTCATCCTGGGCTAGGAAGGCACGGACTAATAAAATTACATCTGTGACTACTTCCGCTGAGTTTCGGTCAATGTAAAAATCTGGCACGGTACTACAACTCAAAGGGAGCGGTGAGGGAATCCTGGATTAGGGGGTCCTAGGACAGCCGGACTATATCCTTTGGCCGGACTGTTGGACTATGAAGATACAATATTGAAGACTTCGTCCCGTCTCCGGGTGGGACTCTCCTTTGCGTGGAAGGCAAGCTTGGCAATTCGGATATGTAGATCTCCTCCCTTGTAACTGACTCTGTGTAACCCTAGCACCCTCCGTGTCTATATAAACCGGGGGGTTTAGTCCGTAGGACAACAACAATCATAATCATAGGCTAGCTTCTAGGGTTTAGCCTCTACGATCTCGTGGTAGATCAACTCTTGTAATACTGAAATCATCAAGATCAATCAAGCAGGAAGTAGGGTATTACCTCCATCGAGAGGCCCCGAACCTGGGTAAACATTGTGTCCCCTGCCTCCTGTTACCATCCGCCTTAGACGCACAGTTCGGGACCCCCTACCCGAGATCTACCGGTTTTGACACCGACATTGGTGCTTTGATTGAGAGTTCCACTGTGTCATCACCATAAGGTTTGATGGCTCCTTCGATCACCGACAACGATGCGATCCACGGTGAGGTTTTTCTCCCCGGACAGATCTTCGTATTCGGTGGCTTTGTACTGCGGGCCAACTCGCTTGGCCATCTGGAGCAGATCGAGAGCTACGCCCCTGGCCATCAGGTGAGGTTTGGAAGCTTGAACTATACTGCCGACATCTGCGGAGACTTGATCTTCGACGGATTCGAGGCCATGTCAGGTGCGCCGCATAGTCACGACAAGCATGACTTATCTCTACCGTAGGATGGTGTTCGGGAGATCACACCTGTGGCTGCTCCGGCCCTCAATCCGGAGCAGATCGTGCCGTCCGATGACGGGTGGATGGATTCCGCCATGGAGGCCACACGCCCAGCGGCGACAGAGCCGAATACTAACTCCACCCCCTATGAGACATGTGTCGCCGGACCCTTGGATTCATCCCCAACCACAGGCTCCGAACCGCCTGCATCCGTGCCTATTGAATCTAATTGGGCACCGATCATGGAGTTTACCTCCGCGGATATCTTTCAGCACTCGCCCTTGGGCGACGTGCTAAATTCATTGAGATCTCTCTCCTTGTCAGGAGACCCTTGGCTGAACTATATCCGGCTCGAGTGGGAAGCAGACGACAAAGAAATTTGTCCCCCACCCACCACCCACTTAATAGCCACTATCGACGACTTAACCGACATGATTGATTTCGGCTCCGAAGACATCGACGGTATAGACGACGATGTAGGAAAAGAGCAGGAACCACCGCCCATAGGGCGCTGGACAGCCACTTCATCACACAATATATACATGGTGGATACACCCAAAGAAAACAATGACGAGGAATAGAGGGACGCAGCGGAGGATAATCCCCTCGAGAAGCAACCAAAGCAACGACGTAGGCGCCACTCCAAATCCCACCTCGGCAAAAACAGCGATAACGACACAAGAAAGAATAATATCTCGGTTGGCTCCAAAGCAAACGACGACCACATGGACCCAGCGACAGAGCAGGATGAACCAGCGAGCGGCGAACATAGTACGGAGCCACTGTCCGATCACGGCGACGCCGAGGGTAAAGCTCATCAACCTGTCTCCGGAGAGGAGAACAGTCCAGATGATGATGCACACATCATCCCAGAAAGGCACTTGGAGCAAGAGGACCTCCATAGAAGGTTTATTGCCACCGCGAGGAGTCTGAAGAAGAAGAAGCAAAGGCTTAAGGCCACACAAAATACACTCAACAGTAGATGGAACGAAGTGCTCGACACTGAAGAAAAGTACGGTGGCAGCTGCCACACAAAGAGCTATCCAAAGCGCAAGCTGCTGCCCGAATTCGATGACGAGGCTCTAGAGCCTATACGGCCGAAAAATAAAACGACCGATCAGCCAGATCGACCACCCTGTGGCCGCGATAGGGCAGCTAACGATGTCGCACATAAGTCAGCACACGATTTACGTAAGGACTCAGACCAAAAAGCCGGTATGACCAGGTCCATCTACAGATCTAGGAAGAGCGCTCCGACACAGAATCAAAACTGAACACTACAACCGTCAGAATGCTATGACACATCCAAATACAGGGGTGCCGCGCACCCCCTATGCTTCACCGATGAGGTTCTGGATCACGAATTCCCAGAAGGATTCAAACCCGTGAACATAGAGGCATACGACGGAACGACAAACCCTGGGGTATGGATTGAGGACTTTATCCTCCATATCCACATGGCTCGCAGAGACGATCTCCATGCCATCAAATACTTGCCCCTCAAGTTGAAAGGACCAGCTCGACACTGGCTGAAGAGCCTCCCCGAAAATTCAATTGGAAGTTGGGAAGAGCTTGAAGATGCTTTTAGAGCTAATTTTCAAGGGACCTATGTCCGACCTCCGGATGCAGACGATTTAAGTCATATAATTCAACAGCCCGGAGAGTCATCCCGGAAGGTTTGGAACATATTCCTCACTAAGAAGAATCAAATTATCGACTGCCCGGATGCCGAAGCCTTAGCGGCTTTCAAACACAGCGTCCGGGATGAATGGCTCGCTAGACACCTCGGCCAGGAAAAACCGAGGACAATGGCAGCCCTAACAAGCCTTATGACCCGCTTTTGCGCGGGCGAAGACAGTTGGCTGGCCCGTAGCGGCACCAGCAACCCAGGCACATCCGAAGTCAGGGATGGAAATGGAAAACCACGACGTAATAAAAGCAAGCGTCGAAACAATGAAGACAACCCAGACAACACACGGTAAACGCCGAATTCAGGAGCTCTCGACCCGGTCAACGGAAAAATCCATTTAAAGGCAGCAGAGATGGACCGTCCAGCCTAAACAAGATTCTAGACAGACTATGTCAGATTCATGGCACCTCCGACAAACCCGCAAATCACACCAACAGAGAATGTTGGGTCTTCAAGCAGGTCGGCAAGCTAAACGCCGAACACAAGGGAGGGAGACACCAAGCGAAGACGAGGATGAGCCTTGTCAGCCGAACACGGGGGGACAGAAAAAATTCCCACCAAAGGTCAAAACAGTCAACATGATTCACGTAACGAAGAGGAGGAGCAAACACGCACTCCAAGACGTATGCACCGTGGAGCCCTCTACCCCCAAGTTCAACCCTTGGTCGGCCTGCCCGATCACTTCTGATCGCGGGGATTACTAGACTAGTATCCGGCATGGAGGATCGGCTGCCTTGGTACAAGACCCAATAATTGATGGATACCATCTCACTCGAGTCGTTATGGACGACGGCAGTAGTCTTAATCTGATATATAAAGACACAGTCCGCAAAATGGGGATAGACCCGACAAGAATCAGCCAAATCAACACCACCTTTAAAGGAGTAGTACCAGGCCAGAGGCCCGCTGCACGGGCTATCTAGTACTAGAGGTTGTATTCGGTTCCCCCGACAACTTCCGAAGTGAAAAGTTAACCTTCGACATCGGTCCATTTCGAAGCGGCTATCAAGCACTACTCGGAAGAACGGCCTTCGCCCGTTTTAATGCAATACCGCATTACGCTTATCTTAAGCTTAAGATGCCCGGTCCACGTGGCTTCATCACAGTCAGTGGAAACACAGAACAATCCTTACGTGGTTACGAACGTTTGGCGGCTTTAGCATCCAAACACTGAACGCCCTCTCCAACCAAAATAAACAATCGGTCGTCAAGACCGCGGACACGGCTAGACGAGTCCGGTGCACCACTAGCTGTAACAGCTCAGATAAACCTAAGACTGGGTCGATGGATATACGCCCATAGGTGGTGCTAGGGGCTTCCCCACATGTAAAAAGGACTACAGTTCGACTTGATCTTATTCAAATTGAATTTTAATGGTTTATTAAGAATAACCATGTTTTCGCACGAAAACTTTCACCCGGGCTTTTCTCTCTTACAGATGGTCATCGTGCTACACCCTTCCAGGATACGGCACAACGGAGACACAGGCGCAGACGTGCAGCAGGGCCCCGTTCAAAGGTTTCTTTTTAGATTAAGACCCTGTGTAAACCTCTTTTACTCTCTCTTGTTGCTTCACACCCTCAGGATACTCAACATAACCAAGAGGGATGCTGGCGTTATTGAAATTTCGTCACGTCAGACCAATGCACATACCTGGAAATTCAGGGCTTATTATTGAGGGTGTTACTCAGCCCAGTATATGTTGTAAAGACCGAATACCTTAGGGAGTGTTCGGCGTCGCGAGTTTGGCCTTATATGCATCACCTCCGAATCATGTCTTTGGTCAATAGTTGGGTTTGCCCGGCTCCCGTGTTTTGCTACCTTACGTTCCGCTCTATCGGCTAAGGTGGCACCGGGAGAACTACTGCGATTGTGCCCTGGTTCATCTGGATGGGCACCTCAGTAGAGAAAGCCGAAAACTGTCTATCATGATAAAGCGCGAGACTGGTTAACCACTTGAGGACTCAGCGGAATCTTCACGATTCCTCCGCATTAATGAAGGACCGCGTTTCCCGGTCATGTATGTACGCGCACCGTATTCTAATAAGCGCGGAAGTATCAGGGGCTATATAGTAGCCCCACTGTCAAACTCCTATGGCTAATTGAAAGTGTTAAAGCAATATAGTCCAATTGCCTTGTTCGCCGCGCTATCACCTCCTTAACGGACCAAGACATTAGGTCAAGTGTGAATATGCGCTTTTCCGAACACCCCCGCATTATATGCGTGGGGGCTGAAGCCGACGACTGCAAACTTTCAGATTATATACATACATAAAATGGCTGCACAAGAGGCATCATAATACTTTCAGACAAAAGTATAAACACAACCTTTATAATCCAAATAGCATTGTTTTTACAATGGGGATACATGTCACTCGAACATGATACTCTTCGAGCACTAAGCCTCTATTAAATGAGCGCCTTCTGGGACTTCTACAAAATAGTGCTCGACCGAGCCCTGCTCTACAGTCGGACCCCGGGTTGCAATAGCGGTGGCATCTATCTTTGCCCAGTATGTCTTAACACGGGCAAGAGCCATCCGCGCACCCTCTATGCACGCCGACCTCTTTACAATGTCGATATGCGGCACAACACCAAGGAATCGTTGCACTAAACCAAAATAACTATTCGGCCTTGGTCCTTCCGGCCAAAGATGATCCACAACATACCTCATGGCAAGCCCGGACACTGTGAGTGAGATGGAGCTCAGCCCACTCGGTCATTTGCTCATTTAACAGCAGCGGACGCGTTGGAGCACTGAATTGCGACCAGAACAACTTTTCCACTTCATGATTTTTTGATCTTTGAAAAACGCAGTCACATCAGCAGGACTCATTGCCAAGTCCGAATACGCGTCTGCAGCACTCCATAATTGATCCAGAGGGGCATACTTCGGATCTCCGAACTTCGTCGGCAACAAAAAGGGCTTCCCAGCCATGATATCTCCGGCTTGACGAAGCTCCTCCTTCGCCACTCTGATTTTAGAGCAGGTCTCCTTGGCTACTACCATGGCTTTCTCCAGGTCCGCCGCTTTCGCTTGGCTTTCCTTTTCAAGAATCTCATACCGGTCAGCGGCATCCTTCAGCTCAACGGCCATCTTGGCTATTTTATCTTCGCTCTAGCGATGAGCAGCCCATTCGGCTCTTAACTCTTCGGCCACCTTTAGGGCGGCCGCATCACTTCTCCTGGCTTGTTCCTTGGCTCGGGCAAGCTCCGCCCGAAGGGTCTCCACGGTGGCAACTCCACCTGCAGTCATAGCATGTTATAGATACTAGCATCATGCTCCTCTAAATATCTGTTAACCACCAGAGAATACATACCCTATGCCTCGTCAAGCCGCTTGTTCACAAGCACAATGTCGGCATCTGCCATATCAAGCTGCCGCCTCAGTTTGGCAAACTCACCAGTCCGGCCAGCCACCGGACCCTCAGCCGCCTGCACATGTGAGCAGCATGATCATTACATGGGACTATGATCCTCTGTTTGCCGCCTCTGGACAGCAACCAGAGTCTTAGGGGCTGCTATATGTATACAGCACACCTAGCGTGTGTGGTACCATCAATTTTTTTTATATATTACTTTGCGTACCTCAAAACCTCTTAGCAGGCTCGTAAAAGCTTCATGCAACCCACTTTTGGCGGATGAGATCCCCTCAACCACCGTACCCATTAAAGTACGATTATCCTCCGAGATAGCCGCTTGCTCCAGAATACCCATCAGTACGTCCGGTTGTGCACCAGACAATCCCAGACTCTTTGTGTTTCTCTCCTTAGGAGCCGAATACTCCGGACTTTGGGTGGCCGAAGGGTTACCTTCTGGCCCTGGCGGATCAGGAGAAATCCTCCGTGATGACACCTCAGGGTCGTTCGCCCCAGGAGATTGGGAGACAGGGGGAGGCGTTTCGCTCTCCATCATCTCCGGAAGAAGATCCCCTGAAGACGAACTCTATCGAGAAGGGCTACGATCCGGACTGCAAGACATATGTCTCGGTTATTGTCCTCGGAGATAAAGCAGGATTTATTTATCAAAAGTACTCTGGTTCACTTACAGCTCGATGGAGGGCTGATCCCCTTGCGGGCACTGTGCGGCAAGGATGCCCTCCGGGGCAAGGCCCCCTGGCGAAAGATTCTTCCCTCATTTGGAAACTCTCATTTCCAAGTCCTCACAGGCGGTCCTCTTCTTTCCTTGGGGAGAGGGAACTTTAGATTCTTCTCCCCGGTTATCCTCCTTCGCGGAGACACCAATTCCCCCGGTTTGGATGAGTAATGCGTGAGGCCCACTTTCGGCTTCCTTATTCCTCCCTTTATCTTCCCCTGATGGCGCTTGGTAAGGTGCGAGCTCAAGCATCCTGGCTAGTACATGATCCGGTGAACCTTCAGGAAGGGGGGCCGAACACCTGATCATATTCGCCTTTCTTATCCAGTCCTGGCCAAGATTGATTTTTTCAGAATGATGTTGTGATAAATAAAAAGACAGCATGTTCGGCCGCAGAATTACTTACATGGGTATCTGGACGATTGCAGTTTAGACCCGCATCCTCTATGGTGTCCGGACACTTTATTCGTGATCCGAAGAACAATCTGTACATCCCTTCGAGCGTCATGCCGAAGAATTGCTGAATAGTTCGCGGTCCTTCCGGGTTGAACTCCCACATAGGGAGAGATCGGCGTTGGCATGGCAGGACCCGACGAACTAGCATAACCTGCATTACCTTGACGAGACTGATATCCCTCTTGAGGAGATCTCGGATGCGACTTTGCAATGTCAGCACGTCATTAACTGGCCCCCAGTCCAGCCCCTTGTTAACCCATGAAGCCAGTTGTGGCGGGGGGGCCGAACGGAAAGCGGGGGCAGCTACCCACTTAGTACTTTGGGGAGTTGTGATGTAAAACCGCTCCCGCTGCCATAAGTTGGACACCTCCGGGAAGGAACCCTTTGGCCATGGAGCATAGGCGCCTTTGCTTATTACGGCGCCTCCGCATTCTGCGTGTCGCCCGTCGATCATCTTCGGCTTCACATTGAAGGTATTGAGCCGTAAGCTGAAGTGTGGGGTGATGCGGAGGAAGGCCTCACACACAACGATAAACGACAAGATGTCAAGGATGGAATCTAGGGCTAGATCGTGGAAATCGAGCCCGTAATAGAACATAAGCCCTCTAACAAAGGGATCAAGACTAAGGCCTAGCCCTCGGAGGAAGTGGGAAACAAATACGACACTCCCGTTTGGTTCGGGAGTGGGGATGACCTGCCCTTGAGCAGGCAGCCTGTGCTAGATTCCGGCGGTCAGATACCTGGCTTCCCTTAGCTTCTTGATGTCCTCCTCTGTAATAGAGGAGTCCATCCACCGGCCTTGAAGGTTGGATCTGGAAATGGTTGAAGGTCCGAAGCGCTTAGCCTGAGCCTTGGGTGTTGGAACTTGGGGTGGGGGAAGGGAAGGATTGAGCGGGAGAATAAAAGGACAAGCCTTGGCCCCTTTATAAAGAGGGCGAATATCAAGCGTCCTCCGCGTGCCCGTTTGGAACTTGCCTAAATCGAGGAGTCATATTAACAAGCACGATTGGGTTACCCACCCCATATTGATGAGACTCCCGTGATAAGGGGAACACGATCTCTGCTTCGACAAGACATGCCGATAAAACCGCCTCGCAACATGTGCAATGGCAGGCTGGGAAAAACGAGCCGGACACGATCCTTGTGTTCAAAATCTTCTATGGAGTATTCGAAGGAAGAACCCGCCTTGCAATGCCGAAGACAATCTGTGCGCCGGACTCATTGTCATTGAAGCCTGGTTCAGGGGCTACTGAGGGAATCCTAGATTAGGGGGTCCTCGGACAGCCGGACTATATCCTTTGGCCGGACTGTTGGACTATGAAGATACAATATTGAATACTTCGTCCTGTGTCCGGGTGGGACTCTCCTTTGTGTGGAAGGCAAGCTTGGCAATTCGGATATGTAATCTCCTCCCTTGTAACCGACTCTGTGTAACCCTAGCCCCCTCCGGTGTCTATATAAACCGGAGGGTTTAGTCCGTAGGACAACAACAATCATAATCATAGGCTAGCTTCTAGGGTTTAGCCTCTACGATCTCGTGGTAGATCAACTCTTGTAATACTCATATCATCAAGATCAATCAAGCAGGATGTAGGGTATTACCTCCATCGAGAGGGCCCGAAGCTGGGTAAACATTGTGTCCCCTGCCTCCTGTTACCATCCGCCTTAGACGCACAGTTCGGGACCCCCTACCCGAGATCCGCCGGTTTTGACACCGACAAGCGGTACTACCGCGTAGGGTACAGAAGTAAAAAATTACTTCCGCTCACGCCACTGATCTAGGCCAGAGGCCTTGGTAGTACCGCAGGTGTGACGCCCCCAATTTGATCATACACTAATCATACATGCAAATGTGTACGATCAAGATCAAGGACTCATGGGAAGATATCACAACACAACTCTAGACACAAATTTAAACAACACACGCTTTATATTACAAGCCAGTGGCCTCGAAGGCTCGAATACAAATGCTCGAAGATACAAGAGTCAGCGGAAGAAATAATATCTGAGTACAAATGTAACACCCCGGATGTAATTTACCTTATATGTATCCCAACTCTTGCCGTTTCCGGCACTAAGTTATTTTATTTTCCTCGGGTTCGGGTTTTTTTCTCCGTGTGTTTTTGCCTTTGTCATGCAGCTCATATCATGTCATCATGTGCATTGCATTTGCATACGTGTTCGTCTCATGCATCCAAGCATTTTCCCCGTTGTCCGTTTTGCATTCCGGCGCTCCTATCTCCTCCGGTGGCCCTTTCTACCTCTTTTCATGTGTGGGGGTTAAACATTTCTAGATTGGACCGAGACTTGCCAAGCGGCCTTGGTTTAATACCGGTAGACCGCCTGTCAAGTTTCGTACCATTTGGACTTCGTTTGGTACTCCAATGGTTAACTGAGGGACCGAAAAGGCCTCGTGTGTGTTGCAGCCCAACACCCTTCCAATTTGGCCCAAAACCCACCTAAACCCTCTCCACCATCTAGAGCGTTCGATCACGATCGCGTGGCCGCAAACCGCACCTCATTTGGAGCTTCCTAGCTCCCTCTACCTCTATATAAAGGGATCCTCCCCGAAATTTTCGGATCTTTCCTACCCTAAACCCTAGCCCCCTTCTTCCTCCGCGTGCCGGACAGCGTCCGCCGGTGCCAAACGTGTCCGACCTGACCGCACCGCCGTTCCGCTCCAGTGGCATCCCGCCACGTGTCCCTCCGTCCTCTCCCGCCGCCCACGGCCCGCCGGGCCCGAGGAGAGCCCCCACGGCCCGGGTCTCCTCCGCCACCGCTCGGGTCTTCTTCTTCCTCTCGCGCCGCCCGACGCCACTTTGCCGCCACGCCGCCCCATCGCCGGCCCCTTGCCGGAACCCGTCAGCTGCCACCCCGCCGCGCCTAACAGCGCCGCTCGGAGCCACCACCACAGCGAGCCTCTCCGTCATCTCCTCCTCCGGCCGGGTCTCCAAGTTCCACAACGAACTCCGGCCAACTCCGGCGCCAAGTACCACTCCGGCCGCCGTCGTCCACTGTTCCGGCGAAGTTTTCCGCCGATCCTCGAAATCCGCGCCAGATCTGGATCTGGGGTGAAGGGTTGACTTCTTCTCCGAAAACCCTAGCTAATTTGCATTTTTCCGCATGCCGTATCTCCGCATCCATAGCTCTGAATTGTGCGTGCAGCATATCAAAATGTTCGCTCAAAGAGTACATCATTTCATCTCATTGCATCATTTTCATTTGAGCTCATCTTGATGCCCGAAATGCTGTTGGAAGAGGGCTCTGTGATAAAATTGTCAGATCTGTTTCATCAAATAGCTATTTGTCATTTTTGCCATGATTAATGTGTGCATGATATGCTCCTGAGCTCTACATAGTTTTGTTATATGCCATGCCATCTTTACAGATGTGCTTACCATGTATTTTTGTGATATGTGTGGTGACTAGCACAAGCTTGCATAGTAGTGCAATCGGTAATGCTGATTTCAGGGACTTAGAATTTCTCTAAGTCCTTGTCCTGATTTTGTCTTTATGCCATATGTTCATGTTGTTTCCTAGTGATCCATGCCTCTTTTGAGGATGATCAATAAGGATGATTTGTTAACATTGTGGTGCTCTATCCATCCATGTCTTTGTTTGCATTTATGGAGCACCCTAGCTTGAGTCAATCGAGCTCTACTTTTGCTATTTTGTGAGTCCTGGCAGATTCTTGACTTGTCAGCGATTTTGCCGAGGATGTTGCTATTGATCTGTGCATGCTATGTTGTTGTTCTTGCCATGTCTAGCTTCTATGCCATGTATTCTTGATGGTTTTATGATTAGTTTGTCATGACATGCTCTGTAGTGAGTGCATCGAACTCGTAAACATGCCTACTCGTTAATAGATTTGCATGCTCCAGTTTTTCACTTAGTCTGTAATCTGATTATGTTTTTGCCATGTTCACATGCTTGGAATTGTATTTTCTGATCCCTTTTGGCTCATGGTCACTAAGGGAATTTTGTTAAGTGCTTTGAGTAGCTTCATGCCATGCCTTGATGTGCCATGTTAAGTTCCTGTAGCATGTAGTTTTTATGCTCCAAAGTGTGCTTCCTGATGTTAAATTCCAGACTTGTGTTAATTTCACAAAGTCTGAAACCTGTTATCATTTGCACTTTTGCCATGCTTGTTTGAACCTATTAATGGATAAATTAGTCGTAGCTCAGTGTTCATCTTTTGTCAAGCATCATGAATGGATCCCTGCCATGTATTTTTTTGTCATGTTTGAGTGCTGTAGAATATTTATATTGATGCATTTAGATGGCTACTTGCTGTTTATCGTAGACCGGTGTCATATTTGTTTTACTTGCCATTTCCAAACCGTGCATCTGATTCCGGTGATCTTTATAATGGGAACCCCTTGACAGTTCGCCTTGAATAAAACTCCTCCAGAATGGCCCAACATTGGTTTTACCATTCGCCACCTAGCCGTTTTTTCCCTTGGGTTAGGCCAGCCCAAGGGTCATCTTTATTTTAACCCCCCCGGGCCAGTGCTTGTCTAAGTGTTGGTCCAAACTAGAGCCCCTTGCAGCGCCACCTCGGGGAAACTCGAGGGCTGGTTTTAGTTGTACAGATTGCTTATCCGGTGTTGCCCTGAGAACGAGATATGTGCAGCTCCTATCGTGATGTCGGCGCATCGGGCGGTCTTGCTGGACTTGTTTTACCATTGTCGAGGATGTCTTGTAATCGGGATGCCGAGTCTGATCGGATTGTCTTGGGAGAAGGAATATCCTTCGTTGACCGTGAGAGCTTGTGATGGGCTAAGTTGGGACACCCCTGCAGGGATTTGAACTTTTGAAAGCCGTGCCCGTGGTTATGGGCAGATGGGAATTTGTTAATGTCCGGTTGTAGAAAACTTGACACTTAACTTAACTAAAATGCATCAACCGCGTGTGTAGCCGTGATGGTCTCTTCTCGGCGGAGTCCGAGAAGTGACATGGTGTTGGAGTTATGCTTGACGTAGGTTGTTCTAGGATCACTTCTTGATCATAGTTTCTCGACCGTGCCTTGCCTTCTCTTCTCGCTCTCATTTGCGTATGTTAGCCACCAAATATGCTAGTCGCTTGCTCCAGCTCCACCTCACATACCTTTTCCCTACCTATAAGCTTAAATAGTCTTGATCGTGAGGGTGTGAGATTGCTGAGTCCCCGTGACTCACAGATACTTCCAAAACCAGTTTGCAAATGCCGATAATACCGTGCAGATGGCATAACCAAGCTCAAGGAGGAGCTCGATGAAGACCTTGTTTGTAGTGTTGTTTCGTTGCCGTTGATCAGTAGTGGAGCCCAGTTGGGTCGATCGGGGATCTGTGTAGCATTTGGGGTAGTGTTCTTTTGTTTTGGTTCCGTAGTCGGACCTTGATTGTATCTGGATGATGTAATGTTCTATTCATGTAATTGTGTGAAGTGGCGATTGTAAGCCAACTATGTATCTCTTTCCCTTATGTATTACATGGGTTGTGTGAAGATTACCTCACTTGCGACATTGCTTTCAATGCGGTTATGCCTCTAAGTCGTGCTTCGACACGTGGGAGATATAGTCGCATCGAGGGCATTACATACTGCTCCCTTGAGCAGTACTACCGCACGCCACAGATCAGTAACACTAGAAAGCCTTCATCTTTGCAATGACAAGGGGAACAACCGGTGCTCCAATGAAGCAAGGAAAGGTGGTGCAAAGGAACAGATGTGTATGTGTTGATTCCACCCTAACCTTTCCAAAGGGACCCCCTCTTAATTGTGCGGCTTTCCTACGACTCAAATCCACCGAAAAGAAACATAGAGAAACACCGCCTTCGATAGGTTCCGAGGGGCACCGAATCGTCTTGTGCGTAGACATGAGATATCTAAAATGCTCAATGCACATGATTAGTCCGCAAATGAATTGTCATCAATCACCAAAACCACTTAGGGAGAAATATGCCCTTACAACTCCCACTTTTTTGTGGATTGATGACAATACGAGATTTGCACATAGGGATAAAAAAAGGAACATAAGCAAACCCAACATCTATAAAATATAGACAGGCTCCCCCTAGATGTGTGCACTCTATAGAAGTGCTTTAGAATGCACGGCACTCATACTAGGACCAACACTCCCCCTATATTTTATAAACAAGGCAATCCTTGCAACAATATGAATGACAAAAAGCAAGGATGCAAGGTATAGAAATGAGCATGAAGTAAAGGGCACATGACATAATAAGCTCACAATCTACTAAACATGCTAGACAATAGGATAAGACAGTAAAATAAGCTGGGGACATATGTCTTACACCATATGATAGTCTCCTGGACTCACACGAACACAAGAGCAGACCAAAGCAAACGAGGTTCAACAAAATGAAAGCAAAACGAACGAAAACACGACACAAGACACAAGACTCGCAAATCCTACACTCCCTCCCCCTTTGGCATCGAGACACCAAAAAGGAACAGAGGACACCTACGACACATGTGGAGGCACGGCATCACCAGTCATGTTCGTCCTCATCAGACTCCTCGGCAGCGCGGGATGTATAAGGAATTCTAGTCTCCTCCTCTGACTCACTGCTACCTCTTCAGCATGCGTTGGTTTTCCCTTGAAGAGGAAAGGGTGATGTAGCAAAGCAGCGTAAGTATTTCCCTCAGTTTTAGAGAACCAAGGTATCAATCTAGTAGGATACCTCGCGCGAGTCACCTCGTACATACACAAACGAATAAGAACCTCGCAACCAACATGATAAAGGGGTTGTCAATCCCTTCTCGACCACTTGCAAGAGTGAGATCTGATAGAAATATTAATAATAAGATAAATATTTTTGGTATTTTTATGATATAGATTGAAAGTAAAGATTGCAAAATAAAATAGATTGGAAACTTGTATGATGGAAAATAGTCCCGGGGGCCATAGGTTTCACTAGTGGCTTCTCTCAAGATAGCATAAGTATTACGGTGGGTGAACAAATTACTGTCGGGCAATTGATAGAATTGAGCATAGTTATGAGAATATCTAGGTATTATCATGTATATAGGCATCATGTCTGTGACAAGTAGACCGACTCCTTCCTGCATCTACTACTATTACTCCACACATCGACCGCTGTCCAGCATGCATCTAGAGTATTAAGTTCATAAGAACGGAGTAACGCTTTAAGCAAGATGACATGATGTAGAGGGATAAACTCATGCAATATGATATAAACCCCAACTTTTTATCCTCGATGGCAACAATACAATATGTGTCGTTTCCCTTTCTGTCACTGGGATCGAGCACCGCAAGATTGAACCTAAAGCTAAGCACTTCTCCTATTGCAAGAAAGACCAATCCAGTAGGCCAAACCAAACTGATAATTCGAAGAGACTTGCAAAGATAACCAATCATACATAAAATAATTCAGAGAGGATTCAAATATTGTTCATAGATAATCTTGATCATAAACCCACAATTCATCGGATCTCGACAAACACACCGCAAAAGAAGATTACATCGATTCTCTTGGAGAACTTTGTATTGAGATCCAAAGAGAGAGAAGACGCCATATAGCTAATAACTATGGACCCGATGGTCTGAGGTAAAATACTGACACATCATCGGAGAGGCTATGGTGTTGATGTAGAAGCCCTCCATGATCAATGCCCCCTCTGACGAAGCGCCCGAAAAGGCCCCAAGATGGGATCTCACGGGTACAGAAGGTTGCGACGGTGGAATTAGGTTTTCGTGGTACCCTCTGATGTTTTCAGGGTACGTAGGTATATATATAGGAGGAAGAAGTAGGTCGGTGGAGCCACGAGGGGCCCACGAGGGTGGAGGGCGCGCCCAGGGGGGTAGGTGCGCCCCTGCCTCATGGCTTCCTCGTTCGTTGCTTGACGTCCACTCCAAGTCCTCTGGATCACGTTTGTTCCAACGCTCCCGGAGGTTTCATTCCGTTTGGACTCCGCTTGATATTCTTTTTCCGCGAAACGCTGAAATAGGCAAAAAACAACAATTTGGGCTGGGCCTCCGGTTAATAGGTTAGTCCCAAAAATAATATAAAAGTGTATAAATAAGCCCATTAAACAAACAAAACAGAATATATAATAGCATGGAACAATAAAAAATTATAGATACGTTAGAGATGTATCAAGCACCCCCAAGCTTAATTCCTGCTCGTCCTCGAGTAGGTTAATGATAAAAATAGAATTTTTGATGTGGAATGCTTCCTAACATATTTCTCAATGTAATTTCCTTTATTGTGGCATGAATGTTCAGATTCGAAAGATTCAATATAAAAGTTTAATATTGACATAAAAATAATAATACTTCAAAGCATACTAACTAAGCAATCATGTCTTCTCAAAATAACATGGCCAAAGAAAGTTATCCCTACAAAATCATATAGTCTGGCTATGCTCTATCTTGATCACACAAAATATTAAATCATGCACAACCCCGATGACAAGCCAAGCAATTGTTTCATGCTTTTGATGTTCTCAAACTTTTTCAACTTTCACGCAATACATGAGCGTGAGCCATGGACATAACACTATAGGTGGAATAGAACGGTGGTTGTGGAAAAGACAAAAAGGAGAAGATAGTCTCACATCAACTAGGCGTATCAATGGGCTATGGAGATGCCCATCAATAGATATCAATGTGAGTTAGTAGGGATTGCCATGCAACAGATGCACTAGAGCTATAAGTGTATGAAATCTCAACAAAAGAAACTAAGTGGGTGTGCATCCAACTTTCTTGCTCATGAAGACCTAGGGCAATTTCAGGAAGCCCATCATTGGAATATACAAGCCAAGTTCTATAATGTAAAATTCCCACTAGTTTATGAAAGTGACAACATAGGAGACTCTCTATCATGAATATCATGGTGCCACTTTGAAGCACAAGTGTGGAAAAAGGATAGTAACATTGTCCCTTCTCTCTTTTTCTCTCATTTTTTTATTTGGGCCTTTTTTCTTTTCGCCTCTTTTTTCTTTTTTTGTCCGGAGTCTCATCCCGACTTGTGGGGGAATCATAGTCTCCATCATCCTTTCCTCACTAGGACAATGCTCTAATAATGATGATCATCACACTTCCTTTTTACTCACAACTCAGGAATTACAAATCAATACTTAGAACAAAATATGACTCTATGTGAATGCCTCCAGCGGTGTACCGGGATATGCAATGAATCAAGAGTGACATGTATGAAAAAATTATGAAAGCTGGCTTTGCCACAAATACAATGTCAACTACATGATCATGCATGGAAATTTGACAATGATGAAGCGTGTCATAACAAACGGAATGGTGGAAAGTTGCATGGCAATATATCTCGGAATGGCTATGGAAATGCCATAATAGGTAGGTATGGTGGATGTTTTGAGGAAAGTATATGGTGGGTGTATGATACCGGCGAAAAGTGCGCGGTAATAGAGAGGCTAGAAAATGAGGAAGGGTGAGGGTGTGTATAATCCATGGACTCAACATTAGTCATAAAGAACTCACATACTTATTACAAAAATCTATTAGTTATCGAAACAAAGTACTATGTGCATGCTCCTAGCGTGATAGATTGGTAGGAAAAGACCATCGCTCATCCCCGACCGCCACTCATAAGGAAGGCAGTCAATAAATAAATCATGCTCCGACTTCATCACATAACGGTTCACCATACGTGCATGCTATGGGAATCACAAACTTCAACACAAGTATTTATCAAATTCACAACTACTCAACTAGCATGACTCTAATATCACCATCTCCATATCTCAAAACAATTATCAAGTATCAAACTTCTCATAGTATTCAATGCACTTATATGAAAGTTTTTATTATGCCTAAAAGCAAATTACCACGCTGTTCTAAAGGACTCTTAAAATAATATAAGTGAAGCATGAGAGATCAATTATTTCTATAAAATAAAACCACCACCGTGCTCTAAAAGATATAAGTGAAGCACTAGAACAAAAACTATATAGCTCAAAAGATATAAGTGAAGCACATAGAGTATTCTAATAAATTCTGATTCATGCGTGTCTCTCTCAAAAGGTGTGTACAGCAAGGATGATTTTGGTAAAATAAAAATCAAAGACTCAAATCATACAAGACGCTCCAAGCAAAACACATATCATGTGGTGAATAAAAATATAGCTCCAAGTAAAGTTACCGATGAACGAAGACAAAAGAGGGGATGCCTTCCGGGGCATCCCCAAGCTTAGGCTTTTTGGTGTCCTTGTATTTTACCTTGGGGTGCCTTGGGCATCCCCAAGCTTAGGCTCTTGCCACTCCTTGTTCCATAATCCATCAAATCTTTACCCAAAACTTGAAAACTTCACAACACAAAACTTAATAGAAAATCTCGTGAGCTCCGTTAGCGAAAGAAACAAAAACACCACTTCAAGGTACTGTAATGAACTCATTCTTTATTTATATTTGTGTTAAAACTACTGTATTACAACTTATCTATGGTTTATAAAGTCCATTACTAGCCATAGATTCATCAAAATAAGCAAACAACACACGAAAAACAGAATCTGTCAAAAACAGAACAGTCTGTAGTAATCTGTATCAAACGCATACTTATGGAACCCCAAAAATTCTAAAATAAATTTCTGGACGTGAGGAATTTATCTATTAATCATATGCAAAAATAATTAACTAAATAGCACTCTCCAATAAAAAATGGCAGCAATTCTCGCGAGCACTAAAGTTTCTGTTTTTTACAACAAGATCAAAAAGACTTTCCCCAAGTCTTCCCAACGGTTCTACTTGGCACAAACACTAATTAAACACAAAAAACACAACCAAAAAAGATTCTAGATAAATTATTTATTACTAAACATAAACAAAAATCAAGTAATAAAAATAAAATTGGGTTGCCTCCCAACAAGCGCTAGCTAGGCATACAAGCGAGGATAGATCTAGGTATTGCCATCTTTGGTGGGCAATCCATAAGTGGCTCTCATAATAGATTCATATGGTAATTTAATTTTATTTCTAGGGAAGTGTTCCATGCCTTTCCTTAACGGAAATTGGAATCTAATATCCCCTTCCTTCATATCAATAATTGCACCAATCGTTCTAAGGAAAGGTCTACCAAGAATAATAGGACATGAAGGATTGCAATCTATATCAACAACAATGAAATCTATGGGCACATAATTCCTATTTGCAATAATAAGAACATCATTAATCTTTCCTATAGGTTTCTTAATAGTGGAATCCGCAAGGTGCAAGTTTAAAGAGCAATCATCAAATTCACGGAAACGTAGCAAATCACACAAAGTTTATGGGATCGTGGAAACACTAGCACCCAAATCACACAAAGCATAGAATTCGCCCTATAGTGAGTCGTATTACAATTCACTGGCCGTCGTTTTACAACGTCGTGACTGGGAAAACCCTGGCGTTACCCAACTTAATCGCCTTGCAGCACATCCCAACGATATGTTTAGTAAAAGCTTTATTTTGACTATAAGCATGAGGAGAATTCAGCACGGATTGCAACAAGGAAATACAATCTATCAAAGAGCGATTATCACAATTAAATTCCTTGAAATCAAAGATAGTGGGTTCGTTGCTATCTAAGGTTTGACCTCTTCAATCCCACTTTTAACAATTTTAGCATCAAGATCTAAAAACTCCGAATATTTGGGACGCCTTCTAACTAAAGTTGACTCATCTCCAGCCCCATCATTATCAAGATATTTAATAGGGGACACATCAATTACTTTTAGATCTTCATCTTTATTATCATAAAAACTTTCCGGTTGAGCAGCCATCTTATTAACTAAGGTGACCTGCTTATCCGAAATTTTAGCAATTAATTTTTGAAAATGAGCAATCTGAGGTTTCAAACCATAAAATTCCTTAGACATGTCATCAAGCTCTTTATTCGTGTACTCCATAAAGCCTTTTTGTTCCTTGAGCTCATTTCTAAAGAAATTATTATGCTCAAATTGTAAAGTTATAAAGCTTCTGACATTGCTTTCAATCTCTTCTAACCTTTTAAGGTGAGGATCACCAAATCTAGGCAGGGCCATAAGGGCAACAAGCAACAAGAGGCAAGCAAAAAAGAGGCGAACGGAAAAGAGGGTGAATAAAACGGCAACGGTGAAGTGGGGGAGAGGAAAACGAGAGGCAAATGGCAAATAATGTAATGCGAAGGGTAAGACTTGTGATGGGTACTTGGTATGTCTTGACTTAGCGTAGATCTCCTCGGCAACGGCGCCGGCAATCCTTCTTTCTACCTCTTGAGCATGTGTTTGTTTTCCCGTGAAGAGGAAAGGGTGATGCAGCAAAGCAGTGTAAGTATTTCCCCCAGTTTTTGAGAACCAAGGTACCAATCCAGTAGGAGACCACGCGTGAGTCACCTCGTACCTACACAAACAAATAAGAACCTCGCCAACCAACGCGATAAAGGGGTTGTCAATCCCTTCTCGGCCACTTGCAATAGTGAGATCTGATAGAGATAATAATAATAAGATAAATATTTTTGGTATTTTTATGATATAGATTGAAAGTAAAGATTGTGAAATAAAATAGATTGGAAACTTGTATGATGGAAAATAGACTCGGGGGCCATAGGTTTCACTAG
This sequence comes from Triticum urartu, assembly GCF_003073215.2. NCBI lineage: Eukaryota > Viridiplantae > Streptophyta > Magnoliopsida > Poales > Poaceae > Triticum > Triticum urartu. Next base: position 161,103,804 of record NC_053027.1, on the reverse strand, counting down.
TGGCTTCTCTCAAGATAGCAAAAGTATTACGGTGGGTGAACAAATTACTGTCGAGCAATTGATAGAATTGAGCATAGTTATGAGAATATCTAGGTATGATCATGTATGTAGGCATCACATCCGTGAAAACTAGACCGACTCCTGCCTGTATCTACTACTATTACTCCACACATCGACCGCTATCCAGCATGCATCTAGAGTATTAAGTTCATAAGAACGGAGTAACGCTTTAAGCAAGATGACATGATGTAGAGGGATAAACTCATGCAATATGATATAAACCCCATATTTTTATCCTCGATGGCAACAATACAATACGTGTCATTTCCCTTTCTGTCACTGGGATCGAGCACCGCAAGATTGAATCCAAAGCTAAGCACTTCTCCTATTGCAAGAAAGATCAATCCAGTAGGCCAAACCAAACTGATAATTCGAAGAGACTTGCAAAGATAACCAATCACACATAAAAGAATTCAGAGAAGATTCAAATATTGTTCATAGATAATCTTGATCATAAACCCACAATTCATCGGATCTCGACAAACACACCGCAAAAGAAGATTACATCGAATAGATCTCCAAGAGAATCGAGGAGAACTTTGTATTGAGATCCAAAGAGAGAGAAGAAGCCATCTAGCTAATAACTATGGACCCAAAGGTCTAAGGTAAACTATTAACACATCATCGAAGAGGCTATGGTGTTGATGTAGAAGCCCTCCGTGATCAATGCCCCCTTTGGCGGAGCGTCGGAAAAGGCCCCAAGATGGGATCTCACGGGTACAGAAGGTTGCGGTGGTGGAATTAGGTTTTTGTGGTGCCCTCTAATGTTTTCAGGGTACGTAGGTATATATAGGAGGAAGAAGTAGGTCGGTTGAGCCACGAGGGGCCCTCGAGGGTGGAGGGCGCGCCCAGGGGGGTAGGCGCGCCCTCTGCCTCGTGGCTTCCTCATTGGTTTCTTGACGCCCACTCCAAGTCCTATGGATCACGTTTGTTCCAAAAATCATGCTCCCGAAGGTTTCATTCCGTTTGGACTCCGTTTGATATTCTTTTTCCGCGAAACACTGAAATAGGCCAAAAAACAGCAATTTGGGCTGGGCCTCCAGTTAATAGGTTAGTCCCAAAAATAATATAAAAGTGTATAAATAAGCCCATTAAACATCCAAAAAAGAAAATATAATAGCATGGAACAATAAAAAATTATAGATACGTTGGAGACGTACCACTCACTCCACCGGCAGTGCTGTCTGGTCCACTGCTCCACATCTGTGATCCGCTCCTCAGAGCCACTCTGGGCCTCAAGGCCAACCTGCCTCATGATGGCCTTGTCACGACGACGAGCCATCTTGGCGTTCACATGAGCCTGGTACTGACCCTTGGCCTGCATGCAGAAAATAGCCTTCATCTTGGCCTTGAGCTTCTTGGCCCAAGTTGGTTCAGAAGAGGGAGGAGTGTATCCATTAGAGCTGTCCTCAGCTGTCTCCTCCTCCTCCTCAAACTCATCCTCATCCACATCCATCCTAGTAGCCTCAGCCTCAGCCTCAGCCCAGTAGTGGTGTTAGCCCGCTTGCTTTGATGCGTAGCTTGATAGGCTCATGGCGGGGCCAGTCGGGAGCATGAAATTCTTCACCTAGAAATAGCTTCTCCCAAGTCTTTGAGGTCAAGAAAAATAGGTAAGGTCCATAGATGGGCACCTTACGGTTGAACAAAACAAACTGCAGCTCACACCACATGATATGAGAGACATCAAGTTTAGCCGTCTATTGGAGACGCGCCTTCTCGCAGATGAGCATCATATCCACAAGATAGGCATGCACCTTGTCCTTGTCGCCTATGCGAGCAAAGAGTGTGTTGCGGAAGATCTGGTGCATGATGTCAAGGAATGGGTTCTGCACCCAAGTCTTCTTGTCATTAGCAAGCTTCTTCTCAACGAGGTAGGGTTGAAGCTTGTTCTTGTTGGCCGACTCGGCGTTGGCATGTGGGCAGACACCAACGGGCACATTGAGCCCCTCATCACAAATGTTCAACAAGTCCATGAAGTCCTTCCATTTAGCATACATCCTCTTCCCATTGGTCATCCAAGTCATTGTCCGCTGCTCATCCGTGTGGAAGTGGACAAAAGCGAAGAACTGAGCCACAATCTCCGGGTCAAAGTCCAAGTGAAAGGTGATGATCTCCTCAATACCAAATTTCTCCAACAAGTCCAGAGGCTCACCAAAGTATGCCCAGTTGCTCTCCTTCTTCATATGATGCATGTCTCCACTACACTGGCACATAAATGTTCTGCTTGGACTTGATCACATCCAGGAAGATAAAATTTTGTTGCTTGGTCCAAAACAAGTCATTGCCCCTTGTGACCTCCCTAGGGTTGACGTAAGGGTTGAGCTTCCTTCGCAACAAAAACTCCGCTTGAGGTATCGCATCCATTCCCATCGTTGGCTCCTTGGTTTTGGTAGCTGTGGACTTGGTTTTGCATTGTGGGGCACTGGAGCCCTTTGGAGCCTCTTGGTTGCGAAGGCGCTTCGCGCTTGTGTCACGGCTGGCATTCGAGCGCCGAACATTGGAACCGGAGCCACCACCTATGACACACAACACAAACACGAGAAAACCAAGAAGGATTATTGCAAAGACGAGGGCCAAAACCAAATGAAACAGGAAGACATGAGATTTGGAAGGACAAAATAGCATAATTTCCAACTCTACGGCAGTACCGAACCAGCGCACGAATGTAAAAAATTACAGCCGCTCAAGCCGCGGTAGTACTGGGCCGGGGTGGCACGGTACTACCTCGCCTGGAGCGGAAGTAATGTTTTTACTTCCATGCTCCGGGCAATAGTACCGCTCCAGCGGAGCGGTAGTATCGCACGAGTACGGTTCTTGGGCGAGCAAGCGGTAGTACTGCTCCAGGAGGAGTGGTAGTACCGCATGGATTCGAAACCCCCAAGAACAGTATCTCCGGATCTAGAAAGATCCGCAAAAATAGATCGATACTACCGTTGATCAAAACTACACTGGTGTATCACTCCAAATAGCATATCTACTGCACTAGCACTCTCCTAAAACCTCCTCTTGCAAAGATTTAGGCAAAAATCACATGAACTACACATGCATCTCCCCAAGACCTAGAAGCACAAGAACGGGACAAAAGGAGATGGACTAGGGGAGATACCAGGGTCCATGGCAAGAGGGCGAGGTGGGGAACGATTCCATCGGTCGGAATGCGAGGAGAGCGGCCAGAGACGGAGATCCGGCGAGGTCCTCCGACGCCATTCTTGGGCAGGAGAGAGAGACGGAGTGGGGAAAAGAGATGAATGGGTACGGGGGAGTTGGAACTCCTCTGCCCTGCTCTTAACCCCCACCCGCTCGCAACGACGCGGTAGTACCACTGGTCCTCGCGGTAGTACCGCCTGGGCAGAAGTACCGCCCGCAGGGCGGTAGGACAGCTCTTCCAGCAACAGTAAACAAATACTGCCGCGATGGAAGTGGTAGTACCATGCCTGGGATGCAGTTGTGCATGCACAGGTCAACCCATCTCCTGCGGTAGTACCATGGCTTGCCACGGTAGTATCGTAACCCCAAGAAAGTGCAAGTTTCGACAAGAAAAATAAGAACACGACCTTTGCAACACAGCCTTCAAGCAATCAGACACACAAAATAGCTCACACACGAGGCAAATCAAACACAAGCTTGGCACAAAGGAAAAAGGCAAAATACAACAAGGACAAAACATGAAACACAACCTCTCCAAAGAGAGGGCGGTGGCCGGAGCCACCTATGTTTGAGTCAATTGGTATGGCACCGCGAAGAATTATCCTTGGGCCCATGACCAAAACTCGTCTATGAAGCACAAGTATCATAAAAATGGTTAATGTGAAAGACTTGATCAATTTATGCATAATGGGGGGAGGGAGAGTTCATTGAGAGAACAACACTCCCCCTATGTCCATGCCTACACGTAAACAAGACATCAAGGTGAGTATGGTGGGGTGTGCAAGGGTTCAAGCCACATTGCTCGAATTAATGATATTTAGCTCATGCCTTAACTTGCGAAATCTTGCTTCATCCAAGGGCTTCATGAAGATATCTGCAAGGTTATCATGAGTGTTGACATAGTTGAGCTCGATCTCCCCTCGCCTAATATGATCCCGGATAAAGTGATACTGAATCTCAATATGCTTCGTCTTGAAGTGTTGCACCGGGTTGAGAGAGATCTTGATGGCACTTAAATTGTCACACCAAAGAGGCACTTTGTCACAAATGACACTCTAATCCTTTAAAGTTTGCTTCATCCAAGGAAGTTGAGCACAACAACTACCGGCGGCCACATACTCTACTTCGGTGGACGAGAGAGACACACAACTTTGCTTCTTAGAAGACCAACTCACCAAAGAGCAACCAAGAAATTGGCACCCTCCGGGAGTTGACTTCCTATCCACTTTGTCTCCTGCCCAATCTGAGTCTGAAAAGGCCACAAGTTTGAAGTTCGCTCCTCTTGGGTACCATAAGCCAAAGTTTGGCATATGAGCCAAATATAGAAAGATTCGCTTGACCGCCACATAGTGGCTTTCCTTAGGTGCGGCTTGAAACCGTGCACAAATTCCGACACTCAACATGATATCTGGTCCAGATGCACAAAGGTAAAGCAAGGAACCAATCATGGAGCGATATACCTTTTGATCCACCGCTTTACCATTGGGATCTATGTCAAGTTGCCATTTGACGAGTAGAAGCCGTCTTGACATCACTTAGCTTGAATATCTTTATCATGTCTTGAGTGTATTTGGCTTGGTTGATGAAGGTTCCTTCTCTTCTTTGCTTGATTTTGAACCCGAGAAAGAACTTCAACTCTCCCATTGATAACCCACAAGTATAGGGGATCGCAATAGTTTTTGAGGGTAGAGTATTCAACCCAAATTTATAGATTTGACACAAGGGGAGGCAAAGAATATTTGAAGGTATTAGCAGCTGAGTTGTCAATTCAACCACACCTGGAGATTAATTATCTGCAGCAATATGACCAGTAGCAAAGTAGTTTGATAGTTTTGATAGTAGTGACAGCAGTAATAGTAACAGTAATAGTGATAGCAGTAATGTGTAGCAAGTGTAACAGTGATGATAGAAATAGTAATGCAGCAAGATCAATAAGGATAAATTCGTAGGCATTGGATCGATGACTTGTTGGATGATATTCATCATGTGACAGTTATAACCTAGGGCGATACGGCACTAACTCTAGTTCATCGATATAATGTAGGCATGTATTCCGTAAATAGTCATACATGCATTATTTAAAGAACTTGCATGACATCTTTTGTCCTACCCTCCCGTGGCAGCGGGGTCCATATTGGAAACTAAGGGATATTAAGGCCTCCTTTTAATAGAGAACCGGAACAAAGCATTAACACATAATGAATACATGAACTCCTCAAACTACGGTCATCACCGAGAGTGGGCCCCGGTTTTTGTCACTCCGGGGTTGTTGGATCATGACCGTAGTAGGTGACTACAACTTGCAAGATCGGTTATAAAACATGGATATAATGATGAATTCATATAAGGATCAGATCTGAAATCATGGCACCCGGGCCCTAAGTGACAAGCATTAAGCATAGCAAAGTCACAGCAACATCAATCTAAGAACATAGTGGATACTAGGGACCAGGCCCTAACAAAACTAACTCGATTACATGATGAATATCATCCAACTCCTCACGACCAGTGAGCCTACGAAGGAATTACTCACTCCCGGTGGGGAGCATCATGGAGTTGGCGATGTAGAACGGTTGGTGATGACGAAGAACGAAGATCGCCCTCTCCGAAGCCCCAAACGGACTCCAGATCTGCCCTCCCGAGGAAGAACATGGCTTGGCAGCGGCTTCGATTCGTGGACCGCGATAATTCTTTCCCCCTGATATTTTTATGGAATAATGTGATTTATAGTATCAGGGGGGTCATCAGTGGGGCCACCAGGTGGGTATAACCCACCTGGGTGCACCAGGAGAGGGGGCGCGCCCTGGTGGGTTGTGCCCACCCAGGGGCCCCTCTCTGGTGGGTCTTGGCTCCAGAAATTCTTATTATTGGTATAAAAAATCCTCGCAAAGTTTCCTTCCATTCCGAGAACTTTTATTTCTGCACAAAAACAACACCATGGTAGTTCTGTTGAAAACAACGTTAGTCCAGGGTTAGTTCCATTCAAATCATGCAAATTAGAGTCCAAAACAAGAGGGAAAGCGTGAGAAAAAGTAGATACATTGGAGACGTATCAACTCCCCTGAGCTTAAACCTTTGCTTGTCCTCAAGCAATTCAGTAATTGAAAGTGAGAAAGAAAAACTTTTACGAACTCTTTTGCTCTTGTTTGCATAAATAAGCTTAAACAACACCCAGGTTTTCAGCCAACATTATAACTAACCATGTCAACAATAACTCTTAAAGATTATAATGATTCATATCAATGGAATAATCATCTAGCGAGCAATAATAAGATATCTCAAATAGCAACACATTGTTAAAACAACCATTATATAATAGGACAATAATGGTATCTCGCTAGCCCTTTCCGAGACCGCAAAGCATAAATGCAGAGCACCTCCAAAGTTCAAGCAGTGACTGAACATTGTAATTCATGGTAGAAAAGATCCAGTCATGATGCACCCAACACTAGCTATACACAATGCATAAATCATGACCGATGTGCTCTATTCAGTTTCTGGCACTTGTTTATAGAAGGTGATGACACAACATAAAAGTAAATAGATAGTCCCTTCGCAGAGGGAAGCAGTGAATTGCAGAGGTGCCAGAGCTCAATTTTTTAAAACAGAGATAAATGAAATTTTGATACATGCACCCTTCTTATTCACTTCACGGCCATCAGTTATCAACATCTTCCATGCTAAGCACGCTAGTGGCGGTTCCCAAGCAGAAAGTAAAGTTTTGACTCCATTGGGAGTTTTGTTTGATTATTCAAGAGAAGAACTCTTTTTTATGTTTGCAGTTTGGGACTGGGCATCCCTATTACCGCCCATTTCCTCGTGCAACAGCGAGTGAATACACACTCGACCTGAGGATAACATGCTTAGCACAGAAGATATCGACCACCTCCTGTCGTTCCATGAACGATCCAGGCACACAAAAAGGATAATTTTTAGAAGTTTTTAGAGGTGGCACATGCAAATTTACTTAGGACGGCAGGGTAATACCCTATATAGGTAGGTATGGTGGATTCATCTGGAATAACTTTGGGTTCAAGGTTTTTGATGTACAAGCAGAATTCCCACTTAGTACAGGCGAAGGCTAGCAATTCAAGATTGGGAAGCGGCCAGCTAGAGAGCAACAATGATCATAACCAGGCATTATGCATAAGTAACATTGGACACTAGCATGAGTAGGATATGAACACCATGAACATAAATATTATAGAGGCTATGTTGGTTTTGATTCAACTACATGCATGAACATGTACCAAGTCTAGCTACTCGAACATTCAGAGTAGGATACCATATCATCATACTACATCACAATCATTTTAATGCTATGTTGATATCCAAGATAAATCGTTATCCACTCCTAGCTACTTATGCATGGCATGAGAAACTATAATCTCTAATTGTCATTGCAAACATGTTTAATCATAATGGGCTGAAGCCTGGATACTAGGTTAAACATATTTACATAGATAGAACAAGTCGAGTTCATACAAGTTTCTCCTTGCCACGACCAGCTCATCGAATATCGTCATTATTGCCTTTCACTTGCACGACGGAATGATATGAAAATAATAATAGTGCAAGAGTGCCATGGACTAAGCTGGAATCTGCAAAACATTTTATTCAACAGGAGAAGACAAGGTAAAATGGGCTCTTATTAGTTCAACGATTATTCATATGAGAGCCACTCAACAATTTCATCATAGTCTTCTCGTCGGTACAACTCGAATAAAAAGAAAAGAAATTCAGAGAAACACACTAAAATACTTTTGGAGTTTTTGGTTTTCTTCAACAAGCAAATAAAAAGCAAAAACGAGAAAACTATTTACACGGGAAAGCTCCCAACAAGCAAAGGAAGAACAAGGAAATCTTTTTGGATTTTGTTTTTAGTACTAATACTAAGCATGCATAGAAAGTAAATAACTACAACTAGTTTTTTGGTTTTTCTAAAGTTTTTCAAGAACACAAGAAGAAAGCAAGAAAAATAAATCTAAGCATGGATAATACAATGAAAAAGTGTGAACACCGACATATAGAATGATATGTGAGCATGAATATAATGTCGATGAGAAACACGTACCCCTCAATCTTAGGCTTTTGGCCTAAGTTGGTAATCGATCAGTAGCCTGGAGGGTAGTAATCAGTGTGGTAGCTCACAGAGGCTCTCGGTGCGGAGGCCTCAGCACGCCGTGCCACCAACACTGCTGCATTGTGAGCTCGGGCCTCGCTCTCATGAACAAAATATCTTTCCTTGCTGTGATAATCAAAGAGAGCAGGCGCAGGCCAATATGTGTCCACAACATGTGATTGGTTAAACAACAAATTATAAGTGAAGTTATCAGCCCTTCCCGAGAGAATCTTATGCTCTTTTAAAGCATCAAAATCTAAATACTGAGTGGGAAGGATAGGATCAAAAGGCAAAGGTGAAACACTCAGCCCTCGCGCTAAACGCGTGGCATATATTCCACCATAGAACCAGTCATTTTTGGCGTTATGCTGAAGTCTACGTGCAAAAATCTCTCCAAGGTTATAATCCCTTTCACCAGTGAGAGCGGTGTGAATGAGGCTCAAGTCTGGAGCACAAAGTATGCTACAGTCTAGCTTGCCTACTATGCATTTCCCGTTAAATAATGCAAGGTACTGAATTGCGGGAAAGTGAATGCTCTTTATTCTTCCTTGTCTCACTCCCCTATTTTCACCGTAACAAAGGCTAGTCAAGAAAGACTCATACTCAACCTTTGCTGGCTCATCAAGTGAACCCCAAAATGGAAGTTTGCAATGGTAAGAAAAGTTCTCTAGTGAAATAGTATATGGGTTATCATAAACCATAAATGACACCCTAAACTCACGAGGAAAATATTTAAATTCTTTGACAAATGATTCAATGATAAGATGGCGTTGTTCACACTTATCTAAGAGCTAGGGACCAAGACCGGCATTATGAACATATTGCTCAAATTCCTCTTTGATGCCCACCTGCATCATATACTCATCGCAAGGCCATAAGCAAGTTTTGGTGGCAGCATCTCGCGTGGAACTTTCACTTGGCTCAACGTAAGACCGGCGAGCAGAGCTGTCACTAGAGGATGCCCCCGAGGATCGTCTCCTCGCAGAACTCCTTCCAAATAGGTTCATCATGTCCGCGTAAATTTTTCTGAAAATAAAATTTTTGAGGGGACAAAAATTTGTCAACAAAACTTCACAAAACTAATAGCAACTACTCATAGGGATACATAGAGGCCATAGCAAACATTCAAACTACTTAGAACACTAAAAATTGAACATGCAAGCACATCTACAGCAGAAGCAAGAGTAGCTATTTATTCAAAGTATAAACCACAAAACAAAAACTAATTGGACAAATGGTGGAGTCACATACCAAGCAACAATCCCCCGAAACAGTTTCGGAAACGGAGCTTCGAGCAAAGAGATCGAAATCCGCGGGTTTGAGCTAAAGAACACGGGAGAGAAAGCAAGTGATTTTTTTCTAGAGGTAGGTGACAATGTGGGCTAAAGAGATAAGTGAGGGGGCCCATGTGGGGACCACAACCCCCAGGGCATGCCAGGGGGTGCTGGCGAGCCCTGGTGGGTTGTGCCCAACTGGTGCACCCCCTCTCGTTATTTTTGCACCAAAAATTCTTAAATAATCAGAAAAAAATCATATAAAAATTTCAGAGCATTCTGAGAACTTTTATTTTTGGGTCATTTTTTATTGCACGGGAAATTCAGAAAATAGACAAAACATGGCATTTATTTTATTTAACTAATAAAACAGAGAATAAAAAGTAGGGACAAAAAGTAGTGCTTACTAAATTCATCAACTTCATATCGCTCAAAAATGATTCATTAATAAGGTTGATCAGGTCTTATTAACAACCACTTTCGATTAGCATGAAACCGAAGAACTTTCGTAAATCGCTAAGTTACCTCAATGGGCATATGCATTTCCCCAACAATAAGCGTTTCATCTTTATTTTTGACAGTAGGTAGAGGTATTTGAAAACTTCCAATAGTGATTATCAGAGATTTTTCAATAACATTAATACCATTCACTTGGAATTGTTTCTTCAGAAAGTGCACCGTATGCTCATTACCATTGATATGAAAAGTGACCTTGCTTTTATTGCAATCAATAACAGCCCCTGCAGTATTCAAGAAGGATCTACCAAGGATAATCGACATGTTGTCGTCCTCGGGCATCTCAAGTATAACAAAGTCAGTCAAAATAGTAACATTAGCAACAACAACGGGCACATCCTCACAGATACCGATAGGTATGGCAGTTGATTTATTAGCCATTTGCAAAGATATTTCAGTAGGAGTGAGTTTATTCAAGTCAAGTCTTTTATATAAAGAGAAAGGCATAACACTAACACCAGCTCCTAAATCACACAAAGCAGTTTTCAACTAATTCTTTTTGATGGAGCAAGGTATAGTTGGTATACCCGGATCTCCAAGTTTTTTAGGTACTCAATCTTTACAAGTGTAATTGGCAAGCATAGTGGAGATTTCATCTTCCGATATTTTTCTCTTATTTGTGATGATGTCTTTCATATACTTTTCATAAGGAGGCATTTTAAGGATAGCAGTCAAGCGAGTACGCAAAAAGACTAGCCTCAGCATTTCAGCAAAGCGTTCAAATTCTTCATCATCATTCTTTTTAGTTGACTTGGGTGGAAAAGGCATAGGTTTTTGAACCCACGATTCTCTTTCTTTACCGTGTTTCCTAGCCACAAATTCTCTTTTATCATACCTTTTATTTTTAGGTTGTGGGTTATCAAGATCAACGGGTGGTTCTGTCTAAACATCATTATCTGGTTCTTTATTATTTAGTTGAGTGTCTTCATGAACATCAACATTATCTTTTTCATTATCACTAGATGAGTGTTCATTAACAGATTGAGTTTCAGCATCAGAGATAGAAGTTTCATTTTCATTATCAAGAGGTTTCTCTATTTCAGGTTCATTAGAAGTGTGGAAAGTCCTATCATTTTTCTTTTTCCTTTTCTTTCTAGAAGGACTAGGTGCACTAGTGTTTTTTCTTTGTGAATCTTGTTCTATTCTTTTTGGGTGTCCCTCAGGATAAAGTTCTTCCTGAGTCATTTTACCTCCTCTAGTTGCAAATCTAACAGCAAAGTCATGCCTATTATGATTCATTTCATCAAGTAATTCTCTTTGTGATTTAGCAACTTGTTCTAGTTGGGTTTGAAACATAGAAGCATGTTTTCCAACACCTCTAACACCATTTGATATTCTAAATAACAAGTCACTCAAGTGAGTAATCATATCATCATTATATTTCAATTGTTTCGTAACATTTGCATTGAAGTGATCTTGTTTCCTAATATAGTTTTCAAACTTATAAAGGCATTGACTAGGATGCATATTGTGAGGATTATCATTTTCATTAAACTTCATAAGAGAATTTACCTCTACCACCTTAGGCATTGGTAGTGTATTAAGCCCATGTATTTCTTCAATAGGAGGTAAATTTTTAACATCCTCAGCTTTAATACATTTTTCCTTCATAGACTTCTTTGCCTCTTGCATATCTTCGGGACTGAGATATAATATACCCATCTTCTTCGGAGTGGGTTTAGGCGGTGGTTCAGGAATAGTCCAATCATCATAATTTTTCAATATGTTATTCAATAATTCTTTAGCTTGAGCAATAGTTCGTTGCCTTAAAACACAACCAGCACAACTATCTAGGAAGTCCCTAGAAGCATCAGTTAGTCCATTATAGAAGATATCAAGTATTTCATTTTTCTTAAGAGGATGATCAGGCAAAGCATTAAGTAACTGGCAAAGCCTCCCCCAAGCTTGTGGGAGACTCTCTTCTTTAGCTCGCCCAAAGTTAAATATTTCATGTAAGGCAGCTTGTTTCATATGAGAAGGAAAATATTTTTCAGAGAAGTAATAAATCATATCCCAGGGACTACGCACACAACCAGGAGTAAGAGTATTGTACCATGCTTTAACATCACCCTTTAATGAGAAAGGAAATAATTTGAGAATAAAGTAATAACGAGTTTTCTCATCATGAGTAAAAAGGATGGCTATATCATTCAACTTAGTAAGATGTGCCACAATAGTTTTAGTTTCATAACCATGGAAAGGATTAGATTCAACCAAAGTAATTCACTCTGGGTCGACAGAGAATTCATAATCCTTATCATCAATACAGATAGCTGAAGTATCAAACTTAGGATCATATTTCATTCTAGCACTCAGAGATTTTTCTTTATACTTGCATAGTAATTTCTCTAAATCATCTCTATCATTACAAGAAAGGATATCTCTAGTTGCTTCTTCACTCATAACATAACCTTCCGGTACCTTAGGCAATTCATATCTAGCAAGGCTAGTTCTAGAAGGTGTTTCAAGAATTTCAGTTTCAAGCTCATCATCAGATTCAACAGCATCATGTTGTATAACTCTAGCAATTTGTTCATCAAGAAAATCACCAAGTGGCACATCATCATTATCAAGGAAGGTACTAGCATCATCATAAGCATCATTCATAGTAGAAGTAGCATCATCAATAACTTGCAACATATTAGCATTGATAGCACGTGGTGTTGTTGCAAGCTTACTCATAACAGAAGGTGAATCTAAAGCAGAACTGGATGGCAGTTCCTTACCTCCCCTCGTCTTAGAGGGATAAATCTTAGTCTTTGGATCCCTCAGATTCTTCATAGTGATAATATGATAATAATCCCAAGTGAATCAAAAAATATAGCTATACTCCCCGGCAACGGCGCCAGAAAAAGGTCTTGATAACCCACAAGTATAGGGGATCGCAACAATTTCCAAGGGTAGAGTATTCAACCCAAATTTATAGATTCGACACAAGGGGAGCCAAAGAATATTTGAAGGTATTAGCAACTGAGTTGTCAATTCAACCACACCTGGAGATTAATTATCTGCAGCAATATGATCAGTATCAAAGTAGTTTGATAGTTTTGATAGTAGTGACAACAGTAACGGTAATAGTAACAGTGATAGCAGTAATTTGTAGCAAGTGTAACAGTGATGATAGCAATAGTAACACAGCAAGATCAATAAGGATAAATTCGTAGGCATTGGATTGGTGACTTGTTGGATGATATTCATCATGTGATAGTTATAACCTAGGGCGATACGACACTAGCTCCAGTTCATTGATATAATGTAGGCATGTACTCCGTAAATAGTCATACGTGCTTTATTAAAAGAACTTGCATGACATCTTTTGTCCTACCCTCATATGTCAGCGGGGTCCATATTGGAAACTAAGGGATATTAAGGCCTCCTTTTAATAGAGAACCGGAACAAAGCATTAACACATAATGAATACATGAACTCCTCAAACTACGGTCATCACCGAGAGTGGGCCCCGGTTGTTGTCACTCCGGGGTTGTCGGATCATGACCGTAGTAGGTGACTACAACTTGCAAGATCGGATCTAAATCATGGATATAATGATGAATTCATATACGGTTCAGATCTGAAATCATGGCACCCGGGCCCTAAGTGACAAGCATTAAGCATAGCAACGTCACATCAACATCAATCTAAGAACATAGTGGATACTAGGGACCAGGCCCTAACAAAACTAACTCGATTACATGATGAATCTCATCCAACTCCTCACCGACCGGAGAGCCTACGAAGGAATTACTCACTCCCGGTGGGGAGCATCATGGAATTGGTGATGGAGAAGGGTTGGTGATGACGAAGAACGAAGATGCCCCTCTCCGGAGCCCCAAACGGACTCCAGATCTGCCCTCCCAAGGAAGAACAGGGCTTGGCGGCGGCTCCATCTCGTGGATCATGATAATTCTTTCTCCCTGATTTTTTTTCTGGAATAATGTGATTTTATAGTATCACGGGGGTCATCAGCGAGGCCACCAGATGGGTACAACCCACCTGGGCCCGCCAGGAGACGGGGGCGCGCCCTGGTGAGTTGTGCCCACCCAGGGGCCCCTCTCTGGTGGGTCTTGGCTCTAGAAATTCTTATGATTGGTATAAAAAATCCTCGTAAAGTTCCGTTCCATTCCAAGAACTTCTATTTTTGCACAAAAACAATACCATGGTAGTTCCGCTGAAAACAACGTCAGTCCGGGGTTAGTTTCATTCAAATCATTCAAATTAGAGTCCAAAACAAGAGGAAAATCGTGAGAAAAAGTAGATACGTTGGACACGTATCACCCATCATGGACATTTTGAACTTTGAGGTCATGAGAGCGGAAAATTCCTCATTGAAAGCTTTTTTAGGGGAACCAAAGATAATATCATGAACATATAGTTGGCATACAAACAACTCCCCTTTGACCTTCTTAGTAAAAAGAGTGGGGTCGATTTTCCCAATTTCAAACCCACGATCTTGCAACAACTTGGTAAGGTGCTCATACCACGCACGTGGGGCTTGTTTAAGGCCATATAGTGCCTTATCGAGTTGGTGCACATGATCGGGGAAATAGGGATCCTCGAACCCCGGGGGTTGTTTGACATACACCAACTCATTAATAGGACCATTAAGAAAAGCACTCTTCACATCCATTTGTTGAAACTTGAAGTTATGATGAGAAGCATAAGCAATCAACAAACGAATAGATTCAAGGTGAGCAACGGGAACAAAGGTTTCACCGCAGTTGATACCCTCGACTTGGGAGTAGCCTTGTGCTACCAAACGAGCCTTGTTGCGAATGATAATTCCATGAGCATCTTTCTTGTTATTGAATATCCACTTGGTTCCAATGACATTATGGTTCCTCGTTGGCCTTAGCACCAATCTCCACACCTTGTTGTGCTCAAAGTTGTTGAGTTCTTCATGCATGGCATTAAGCCAATCCAAATCCTCGAGCACCTCATAGACCTTTTGGGTTTCAACACAAGAAACAAATGCTTGATGTTCACAATAGTTTGCTAATTGTCTATGAGTGCTTACCCCCTTTATTAAGCTTCCAAGCACATTCTTCATGAGATGATCTTTGGTAGTGAGCTTGGATGTAACCTTGGCGGCACGACTCTCCAATTCCTCGTCAGGAGTAAGTTGAGGAGTGGTAGCTTGATCGTCCTGAGCGTCGTGTTGAGCATGTTCTTGATCTTGAGCTTGCTCTTCATCTTGAACTTGCTCGGAGGTGTGAACTTGACCTTGGGCATCACTTGGTGGTTCACCACCATCTTGAGGTTGATCTTGCCCTTGATCTTGTTCATTTGGTTGAGGGCCTTCATTTTGTTCTTCGGAAGCGTGTGGGTCTTGGGTTGGTGATGGTTCCACTTGAGTGGAACATTGTCCTTCTCCTTCGGCTACAAGGGGTTCCTTAATGGGTAGGATATAACCAACACCCATTCTTCTTATGGCTTGGGGAGGAATTTCATCACCTACATCACAAGTACCACTTTGCTCCACTTGGGAGCCGTTATTCTCATCAAACTCCACGTTACACGTCTCCTCAATAAGTCATGTGGACTTATTGAGGACACGGTAAGCATGAGAGTTTGTAGAATAACCAAAAAATATGACCTCATGAGCTCTAGCCTCAAATTTAGACAAACAAACACCTTTCTTGAGAATGAAACACTTACTCCCGAACACCTGGAAGTACTTGAGGTTGGGCTTGTTACCGGTGAGTATCTCATATGGAGTCTTGTTCAAGCCTTTGCAGAGGTAGAGCCGATCGGATGCATGACACGCGATGTTGATGGCTTCGGCCCCAAAGTTGTATGGAGACTTGAACTTCGCCATCATGGTCCTTGACGCATCCATCAACATCCGGTTCTTCCTCTCCGATACACCATTTTGTTGAGGGGTGTAAGGTGCGGAATATTGATGCTTGATCCCCTCATCACTAAGAAACTCATCCAAGGTGTAGTTCTTGAACTTGGTGCCGTTGTCACTTCTTATCATCAAGATCTTTGCATTGTGTTGGCGTTGAGCTTCACTTGCAAATTTGATGACGGTTTGTTGGGTCTCACTCTTCCTCTTGAAGAAATATACCCAACTGTATCTTGAATAATCATCCACAATCACCAAGCAATACTTTCTACCCCCAAGACTATCAAAGGATGGAGGTCCAAAGAGATCCAAGTGAAGGAGCTCCAAGGGCCTCTTCGAGTAGATGATAGTCGTGGGAGGGTGAGCCTTCTCATGTAGCTTTCCTTCTATACAAGCACTGCAAGCATGATATTTGGCAAAGCTAACATTTGTTAGTCCACGGACATGGTCCCCCTTGAGAAGACTTTGCAAAGATCTCATATTGACATGGGCTAAACAATGATGCCAAAGCCATCCCACGTCAACTTTAGCCATTAGGCATGTCGCGGTCTTAGTGGGTCGCTCCGAAAAGTTAATCACATAAAGACCGTTCTCGACATGCCCAACAAAGGCTACTTTAAGAGTCTTGCTCCACAAGAGGGCCACGGTATCAATATCAAAGAAAGTGGAAAAGCCCATGAGTGCAAGTTGACAAACAGAGAGTAAATTGTATGCAAGGGACTCAACAAGCATGATTTTCTCGATCATGAGATCATGAGAAATGACAACCTTGCCAAGACCCAATACCTTAAAAGACAAGGCATCACCCCACTCGACATTGGTGGGCATGGATAAAATCTTGTGCACGTCCATGATAACCCACACGTATAGGGGATCGCAACCGTTTTCGAGGGTAGACTATTCAACCCAAATTTATTGATTCGACACAAGGGGAGCCAAAGAATATTCTCAAGTATTAGCAGCTGAGTTGCCAATTCAACCACACTTGGATAACTTAATATCTGCAGCAAAGTGTTTAGTAGCAAAGTAATATGATAGTAGTGGTAACGGTAGCAAAAGTAATATTTTTGGGTTTTGTAGTGACTGTAACAGTAGCAACGGAAAAATAAATAAGCGAAGAAAAATATATGAAAAGCTCGTAGGCATTGGATCGGTGATGGAGAATTATGCCAGATGCAATCGATCATGTAACAGTCATAACCTAGGGTGACACAGAACTAGCTCATTTTCATCAATGTAATGTAGGCATGTATTCCGAATATAGTCATACGTGCTTATGGAAAATAACTTGCATGACATCTTTTGTCGTACCCTCCCGTGGCAGCGGGTCCTATTGGAAACTAAGGGATATTAAGGCCTCCTTTTAATAGAGTACCGGACCAAAGCATTAACACATAGTGAATACATGAACTCCTCAAACTATGGTCATCATCGGTAAGTATCCTGATTATTGTCACTTCGGGGTTAACGGATCATAAGACATAATATGTGACTATAGACTTGCAAGATAGGATCACGAACTCACATATATATTCATGAAAACATAATAGGTTCAGATCTGAAATCATGGCACTCGGACCCTAGTGACAACATTAAGCATAGCAAAGTCATAGAAACATCAATCTCAGAACATAGTGGATACTAGGGATCAAACCCTAGCAAAACTAACTCAATTACATGATAAATCTCATCCAACCCATCACCGTGCAGCAAGCCTATGATGGAATTACTCACGCAAGGCAGTGAGCATCATGAAATTTGTGATGGAGGAAGGTTGATGATGACGATGGCGACGGATTCCCCTCGCCAGAGCCCCAAATGGACTCCAGATCAACCCTCCTGAGAGAGTTTAGGGCTTGGCGGCGGCTCCGTATCGTAAAACGCAATGAATCCTTCTCTCTGATTTTTTTCTCCCCGAACACGAATATATGGAGTTGGAGTTGAGGTTGGTGGAGCGTCAGGGGGCCCACGAGGAAGGGGAGCGCGCCAGGGGGTAGGGCACGCCCCCACCCTCGTGGATAGGGTGTGGGCCCCCTGATGTGGATCTTTCTTCCAGTATTTTTTATATATTCCAAAAATAATCTCCGTCGATTTTCAGGTCATTCTAAGAACTTTTATTTCTACACAAAAATAACACCATGGCAATTCTGCTGAAAACAGCGTCAGTTCGGGTTAGTTCCATTCAAATCATGCAAGTTAGAGTCCAAAACAAGGGCAAAAGTGTTTGGAAAAGTAGATACGACGGAGATGTATCAACTCCCCCAAGCTTAAACCTTTGCCCGCCCTTAAGCAATTCAGTTAATAAACTGAAAGTGATAAAGAATTTTTTTTACAAACTCTGTTTGCTCTTGTTGTAAATATGTAAAGCCAGCATTCAGGTTTTCAGCAAAGATTATGAACTAACCATATTCACAATAACACCCAGGTCTCATGTTTACTCATATCAATGGCATAATCAACTAGCGAGCAATAATAATAAATCTCGGATGACAATACTTTCTCAAAACAATCATGATATGATATAACAAGATGGTATCTCGCTAGCCCTTTCTGAGACCACAAAACGTAAATGCAGAGCGCCTTTAA
This sequence comes from Triticum urartu, assembly GCF_003073215.2. Taxonomy (NCBI): domain Eukaryota; kingdom Viridiplantae; phylum Streptophyta; class Magnoliopsida; order Poales; family Poaceae; genus Triticum; species Triticum urartu. The sequence continues at coordinate 161,085,254 of NC_053027.1, read as the reverse complement.
AGATCAAGGACTGACTAGACATTGTAATTCATGGTAAAAGAGATCCAGTCATACTCAATGTAAACTAACATTAATGGATGCAAATGACAGCGGTGCTCTCCAACTGGTGCTTTTTAATAAGAGGATGATGACTCGATATAGGTAGGTATGGTGGAATCATATGGAACAACTTTGGGGTTTATGGAATTGGATGCACAAGCAATATTCCCGCTTAGTACAAGTGAAGGCTAGAAAAAGACTGGGAAGCGACCAGCAATAGTCATGAACATGCATTAAAATTAATCAATACTGAATGCAAGCATGAGTAGGATATAATGCGCCATGAACATAAATATCGTAGACGCTATGTTGATTTTGTGTCAGCTACATGCGTGAACATGTGCCAAGTCAAGCCAGTCGAACCGTTCAAAGCAGGATACCACCCTATCATACCACATCACAACCATTTTAATAGCATGTTGGCACGCAAGGTAAACCATTATAAGCTCCTAGCTAATTAAACATGGCATAAGCAACTACAATCTCTAATTGTCATTGCAAATATGTTTCTTTCATAATAGGCTGAATTAGGAACGATGAACTAATCATATTTACAAAACAAGAGAGGTCGAGTTCATACCAGCTTTTCACATCTCAATAAGTTCATCATATAATCATCATTATTGCCTTTCACTTGCACGACCGAATAGTGTGGATAATAATAATAGTGCACGTGCATTGGACTAAGCTGGAATCTGCAAGCATTCAATTTCAAGAGAGAAGACAAGGTAATATGGGCTCTTTGTTAGATCAACAATAATGCATATGAGAGCCACTCAACATTTTCATTATGGTCTTCTCCTCTCGACCCCCAAAGAAAAGAAACAAAACTATTTACACGGGAAAGCTCCCAACTAGCAAAAGAAGAAAGAGAAATCTTTTTGGGTTTTCTTTTTAATTACTACTACTATAGCATGAAAAGTAAACTAACTAAAAGCTACAACTATTTTTTTGGTTTTTCTTAAGGTTTATCAAACACACAAGAAGAAAGCATAAAAAAGGGAAAAAACTAGCATGGATAATACAGTGAAAAAGTGTGAGCACCGATGACTAGCATGAGTGTGTGAACATAAATGTAATGTCGGTGAGAAATACGTACTCCCCCAAACTTAGGCTTTTGGCCTAAGTTGGTCTATGGCCACGGTTGGCCTGTCGGATATCCAAAGTTGTAACTGGGGTCGTACTGAGATGCAGCGGCAATTGCCTGATGAGCTACAGCTTGGAGGCGAGCTACCGCACCTACCTATGAAGAGAGCAAAATAATGTATAGCAGGAAAATGAATGCTCCCTATGGTAGCTGGCGTGATTTCTCTAGATTCCCCCACAGTTATACTAGCAAGAAAGTCTCTATATTCAGATTTGCGAGGTTCACTAACATTACCCCACTGTGGAAGTTTACAAGTAGTGTTAAAATCTTCTAAGTCCATGGTATAAGATTTATCATAAAGATCAAATAGGACAGTGTGAGAATTACGTGAAGATGAAAATTTGAACCTTCTCACAAAGGAATCAGTTAGGTGATAGTATTGAGGGAACTTATCTAGCATGAAGCCCTCGAGTTCAGCATTACGCACATATGCATCAAATTCCTCCTTAATTCCTTCTCGGATCATGAAACCGTCTGACGGCCATTCACAAGGCCGCACTTGAGCTTCTCTTGGTGGTTCCTCGCCCGCATCGCGTATTGTGGGCCTGGGTCCTTGCTTTCTTGAAGAACCACCTTGGTACATTTTCGTAAACATATTTCTTCCTCTGAAAAATTTCTGAAATTTTTAGTAACTTCAAATGAAAGTGAACCAAACTCAACAATACTGATAGCAACTACTCCTACAAGTGCCTAGAGGCAATATCATGCATTAAAACTACTTTCGACCATATAAATTTGACATGCAAGCTCAAGAACAGGGTCACCTAAGTAGCAAAAATTTGCAATGAATAAAGCACTAGAACAAAAACTAATTGGACCAATGGAGGAGTCACATACCAAAGAATAATCCCCCAAAGCAGTTTTGTGAATGGAGCTTTGAGCTAGGAGATCGAAAATGGCAGCAAGATGAGCTAGAACTCATGCTTGAGCTAGTTATTGATTTTTTTTGGGAGGAAGAAGGAGTGTGTGGTGGCTGGAATAAGTGGAGGGGAGCCACCATGGGCCCACGAGGCAGGGGGCGCGCCCAGGGGGTGGGCGCGCCTTGGACCCTCGTGGCCAGGTGCTTGCTCCTCATGGTGTGTTCTCAGTGCCAGATATTCTCAAATATTCTAAAAAACATATTTAATTTTCAGGGCATTTGGTGAACTTTTATTTTTGGGGTATTTTTTATTGCATGGATAATTCAGAAAATTGACATAAATTATTATTTTTGCTTTATTAATATAAATAACAGAAAGTAAAAAGAGGGTACAGAGAGTTGTGTTTACTAAATTCATCCATCTCATGCTCATCAAAAGGAATCCACTAACAAGGTTGATCAGGTCTTGTTAACAAACTCATTTCGAATAACATGAAACCGGAGAGTTTTCGAATAGCACTAGGTTACCTCAACGGGGATATGCATGTCCCCAACAATAAGAATATCATATTTCTTCTTGACAGTAGGAAGAGGAAATTCAAAACCTCCAATAGTAATTGTTGAAAATTTGCCAATAGAATTGATACTGTGGACTTGAGGTTGTTTCCTCGGAAAGTGTACTGTATGCTCATTACCATTGACATGAAAAGTGACATTGCCCTTGGTGCAATCAATAACAGCCCCTGCAGTATTCAAAAAGGGTCTTCCAAGAATAATAGACATACTATCGCCTCGGGAATATCAAGAATAACAAAGTCCATTAAAATAGTAACGTTTGCAACCACAACAGGCACATCCTCACAAATACCGACAAGTATAGCAGTTGATTTATCAGCCATTTGCAAAGATATTTCAGTAGGTGTCAACTTATTCAAATCAAGTCTACGATATAAAGAGAGAGGCATAACACTAACACCGGCTCCAAGATCACATAAAGCAGTTTTAACATAGTTTCTTTTAATGGAGCATGGTACAGTTGGTACTCCTGGATCTCCAAGTTTCTTTGGTATTCCACCCTTAAAAGTATAATTAGCAAGCATGGTGGAAGTTTCAGCTTCCGGTATCTTTCTTTTATTTGTAACAGTATCTTTCATATATTTAGCATAAGGATTCATTTTAAGCATGTCAGTCAAACGCATACGCAAAAATATAGGTCTAATCATTTCAGCAAAGCGCTCAAAATCCTCATCATCCTTTTTCTTGGATGGTTTAGGAGGAAAAGGCATGGGTTTCTGAACCCATGGTTCTCTTTCCTTACTGTGCTTCCTAGCAACAAAGTGTCTCTTATTATAACGTTGATTCTTTGATTGTGGGCTATCAAGATCAACAGCAGGTTCAATTTCTACATCATTATTATTGCTAGGATGAGCATCATCATGAACATCATCATTAACAGTATCACTTGGTTCATGTTCATTACCAGATTGTGTTTCGGCATTAGAGATATAAATATCATTAGGATTCTCATGTGTGTCTACAACAGGTTCACTAGAAGCATCCAAAGTCCTATCATTTTTCTTTCTCTTCCTTTTAGAAGGACTAGGTGCATCTATAGTAGTTCTCTGAGAATCTTGCTCAATTCTCTTAGGGTGGCCCTCAGGATACAAAGGCTCCTGAGTCATTTTGCCTCCTCTAGTCATAACTCTAACAATATTATCATTCTTCTTATTATTTAATTCATTGAGCAAATCATTCTAAGCTTTAAGCACTTGTTCTACATGAGTGGTAACCATAGAAGCATGTTTACTAATAAGTTTAAGTTCACCTTTAACACTAGCCATATAATCACTCAAGTGTTTAATCATATAAGCATTATGTTTCAGTTGTCTACCAAAATAAGCATTAAAATCTTCTTGCTTAACCATAAAGTTATCAAATTCATCCAAACATTGGCTAGCAAACTTAGCAGGAGGGATTTCAGATTTATCATATCTATAGAGAGAATTTACCTGTGTCGGGTTATCGAGACCGTGTGTTTCTTCAATAGGTGATGAATTAAGACCATGTATTTCTTCAACAGGAGGTAAATTCTTAACATCTTTAACTTTTATACCCTTTTCTTTCATAGATTTCTTTGCCTCTTGCATATCCTCAGGATTGAGAAATAGAATACCCCTTTTCTTCGGAGTTGTCTTAGGAGTTGGTTCAGGAAGTGTCCAATTATTTTCATTAGTCAACATATTATTCAATAGAATTTTAGCTTGATCAACTGTTCTGTCCCTGAAAACACAACCATCACAACTATCCAACTAATCTCTGGAACAATCAGTTAGTCCATTATAAAAGATATCATGTATTTCATTTTTCTTGAGAGGATGATCAGGCAAAGCATTAAGTAATTGGAGAAGCCTCCCCAAGCTTGTGGGAGACTCTCTTCTTCAATTTGCACAAAATTATACATTTCCCTTAAAGTAGCTTGTTTCTTATGAGCGGGGAAATATTTAGCAGAGAAGTAGTAAATCATATCCTGGGGACTACGCACACAACCAGGATCAAGAGAATTAAACCATATCTTAGCATCACCCTTTAATGAGAACGGAAATAATTTAAGGATATAATAGTAGCGAGTTTTCTCATCATTAGTGAACAGGGTAGCTATGTCATTTAATTTAGTAAGATGTGCCACAACAGTTTCAGATTCATAGCCATAGAAAGAATCAGATTCAACCAAAGTAACTATATCAGGATCAACTGAGAAATCATAATCCTTATCAGTAATAAAGATAGGTGAAGTAGCATAAGCAGGATCATATTTCATTCTAGCATTCAGAGATTTTTCTTTAAGCTTAGCTAATAACTTCTTAAGATCACTTCTATCATTGTAGGCAAGAAAGTCTCAAGAAGTTTCTTCATCCATAACATAACCCTCAGGCACAACATGCAATTCATATCTAGGGGGAGAATCTTCATCATCACTTTCATCAATATTATCAGTTTCAATAATTTCATTCTCTCTAGCCCTAGCAAGTTGTTCATCAAGAAATTCACCTAGTGGCATAGTAGTATCAAGCATAGAAGTAGTTTCATCATAAGTATCATGCATAGCAGAAGTGGCATCATCAATAACATGCGACATATCAGAATTAATAGTAGAAGCATGTTTAGGTGTCGCAAGCTTACTCAAAACAGAAGGTGAATCAAGTGCAGAGCTAGATGGCAGTTCCTTACCCCCCCCCCCCCTCGTAGTTGAGGGAAAAATCTTGGTTCTTTGATCTTTCAAGTTCTTCATAATGGTAAGCAGATATAAATTCCAAGTGACTCAAATAATAGAGCTATGCTCCCCGGCAACGGCGCTAGAAAATGTTCTTGATAACCCACAAGTATAGGGGATCGCAACGGTTTTCGAGGGTAGAGTATTCAACCCAAAATTATTGATTCGACACAAGGGGAGCCAAAGAATATTCTCGAGTATTAGCAGCTGAGTTGTCAATTCAACCACACTTGGATAACTTAATATCTATAGCAAAGTGTTTAGTAGCAAAGTAATATGATAGTAGTGATAACGGTGGCAAAAGGTAACGGTAGCAAAAGTAATATTTTTAGGGTTTATAGTGGTTGTAACAGTACCAATGGAAAAATAAATAAGCGAAGAACAATATATGAAGGCATTGGATCGGTGATGGAGAATTATGTCGGATGCGATCGATCATGTAACAGTCATAACCTAGGGTGACACAGAACTAGCTCTAGTTCATCAATGTAATGTAGGCATGTATCCGAATATAGTCATACGTGCTAATGGAAAAGAACTTGCATGGCATCTTTTGTCCTACCCTCCCGTGGTAGCGGGGTCCTATTGGAAACTAAGGGATATTAAGGCATCCTTTTAATAGAGTACCGGACCAAAGCATTAACACATAGTGAATACATGAACTCCTCAAACTACGGTCATCACCGGTAAGTATCCTGATTATTGTCACTTCGTGGTTAAGGGATCATAACACATAATAGGTGACTATAGACTTGCAACATAGGATCACAAACTCACATATATTCATGAAAACATAATAGGTTCAGATCTGAAATCATGGAACTCGGGCCCTAGTGAAAAGCATTAAGCATAGCAAAGTCATAGCAACATCAATCTCAGAACATAGTGGATACTAGGGATCAAACCCTAACAAAACTAACTCGATTACATGATAAATCTCATCCAACCCATCACCGTCCAGCAAGCCTACGATGGAATTACTCACGCACGGTGGTGAGCATCATGAAATTGGTGATGGAGGAAGGTTGATGATGACGATGGCGACAGATTCCCCTCTCCGGAGCCCCGAACGGACTCCAGATCAGCCCTCCCGAGAGAGTTTAGGACTTGGCGGCAGCTCCGTATAGTAAAACATGATGAATCCTTCTCTCTGATTTTTTCTCCCCAAACATGAATATATGGAGTTGGAGTTGAGGTCGGTGGAGCGTCAGGGGGGCCACGAGGCAGGGGGGTGCGCCCCCACCCTCGTGGACAGGGTGTGGGCCCCCTTACGTGGATCTTTCTTCCAGTATTTTTTATATATTCCAAAAATAATCTCCGTTGATTTTTAGATCATTTCGAGAACTTTTATTTCTGCACAAAAATAACACCATGGCAATTCTGCTGAAAACAGCATCAGTACGGGTTAGTTCCATTCAAATCATGCAAGTTAGAGTCCAAAACAAGGGCAAAACACTACAAAAAAATACACTTCCGTGATGGTACGTGTTTGTCACAGTAGGTCGCTTTTTTTGTCATGCATGTACATCCATGACAAATTTATGACAGAATCAAGATAGTCATACCTGTGCTGTCGTAGAAGTGTTCCATGACATTACCAAAATTATCATCATGGAAGTGTCCACTTCCATGACGATAAATCGCGTGTCATAGAAGTGCTTTCGTCAAGGGTGACCGACACATGGCATCCACCGTAACGGAACGCCGTTAAGCTATCGGGTCGGGTTTTGGATCCGATAACCCATTAACAGCCCCGACCAATGGGGATTTTCCACGTGTAAAATCATCATTGGCTGGAGGAAACACGTGTCGGCTCATCGTTCGGACAGATGTCAACCACTCATTGGACAGAAAGGCGCCTATGATATGTCGACACGTGGCACGGCCCAACAGAGGCCCATTCCTGTGAAAAGGCCGGCCCATTTGTCTTGGTCAAAAGCTGTTGGGCCAGCCCATGGAAAGCCTGTTAATGGCCTGTTCCAATATAGCCCATTTATAGCCCGCTAACCCAAGGCCCGTTACACCCTATCCGAATTAGGCCCAGTAGTGTCGTCTGGGCCATCCAATATGATTCCAGCCCGTTTACACATCTGGACCATGTATGGCCCATGACGTCTTTCGACCCATATGAGGCCCTATGTAACTCTTGGCCTACTAACGGCCCGTGGTGAAACTGGCCCATAATGAACAGTGTATCACTTTACACCCATTAACGGCCCGTGGTGAAACTGGCCCGTAATGAACAGTGTATCACTTTATACCCATTAACGGCCTGTTATTCCGTTGGGCCATTTCCAGCCCATGTTATCTTTCAGCCTTCTCAGAGCCCATTTATTCTTGGGCTCATTTCTAGCATTCGTTTACTTACGGCCCGTTACTGTCATTTTCTGCTTGTGGGCCAAATTCAGCCCGTGGTTACAGTCAGCCCGTTTGTGGTCCATTAATACGTTGGGCCGATTTCATAGCGTCATCAAATACAGCCTATTAACGATGGCCCGTTATGGTCGGCCCATGAACGGACGATTCCAACTCTAGCCCGTTTACGGCCATAGTGCGGTCTGTTTGGCCCATGTTTGGCCAATCGATTATATGGCCCGTATAAGGCCCATTGATAATACAGCCCGTAGAAGGCCCATTGTTTCTACAGCACGTAGAAGGCCCATTGTTTCTACGGCCCATAGAAGGCCCACTGTTTCTATGTCCAGTAGGAGGCCCAGTGTCACTACAGTAAATATTAGCCCATGGTTATTGTGGCCTAGTTTTAAAAAATAGGTTATTGCAACCACTAGCTAACCGCGGAAAAAGAACTGCAATGACTACAAGCAAACAAATAAACAAGACAACAAGGAAATAAATAAGCAAGCAACTAATGCTAGGCTATCACGGCTATTACACATATTACATCCACTGGGCATCAAAGTTCATCACCAGTGCAAATATAGGGAACAAAGCAGCATATCATACACACTGGTTGTCAAAGTAGGCAACCAGCACAAATAAACGCCGCAGCAAAACAAATCCAGAACTGAAACCACTTCAGAAGATCTCAGGAAACAATATCCTGGGTACCCATAATGGTGGCAAGATGCTTAGCAAGCTTATTAACTTTCTCTTGTTTGGCGCTTAAATCCTCCAGCGCTTGCTGTTGCACCAGAAAATATGCATCTGAATTCTGCAGGGACTTCCTCAGTCCTTCAGCTTCCTATCGCAGCACGTCTGATCGATGTCTTTCAACTTGAAGTTGAGACTCAAGAAGACGAACTGATTCAGGCAGCGAGTTCGAAGAGCTTGTGCCAGCAGTAGTGGCCAGTAACTCGAACACTAAATCAAGACAGGACTTTTGGGTTCCCTCACTGTCGTCAAGATAGTTTTTATCAGCTTTCTTGGAGACCAACAGGGATGTCTCACTTTCTTGAACCTTATTTGCATTACTTCCTTTACCATTGGATAACGCGGTACTGTTCTCCAATATTTTGTCCGCATTCTAAAAGAGAAACAAGCAGACACATCACATGTTTACCATGTTGTATATGAAACTCATTTTGGTAAATGAGTTCAGTAGTAAAGTGGACAGGATAACAACATGAAACAAACATATATATCTATGTACCATGGTCACTTTATGGTCTATACCATTCTAGTTTTTATTGCCAAATCAAGATAGAGACATAGTTCAAATAATATTTGTTCAAGACAAAGCAGAATAGACAGAATATAAGTGTGGGTAACTATAGAGCAATAACAACACTGGTAATGTGCATGACATGAGAACATAACTGTTTATTCAATTGAAACTGAAATCAACATAGAGCAGCTTACAATAGCAAACCAGTTAAAGAAACAGGTTTAAAACATACCTGTTGCGCCATTGGAGTTTCAATTCCATCCTTCAAATTTGAAAATAGTTGGTATGAGTACATACAGTCATGCAAGAGCAAACTAGTATGAACCATAGCTATAGAACCTGACCTGAGAACAAATCTTCTTCTCCTTTAAGTGTTGAGTTGGGATTCAGAGTGGTGGTCCTCGTGTTTTGGGCACTGCAGTTCCCTTACTAACTGCTCGTGTTTGGGTGCTCTGTGGTGGAGACGATGCTGTGTCAACTGGAACTGGGTTACTATCTGCCGGGGTTGGAGTTAGAAGGGGTGTAGCTGGTTCTCTATCCAACTGGGTAGGGGTACAATCTGCGAGAGTCTGGGTTATGTGTGGTGGATCTGGCCCTTGGGCAAGTACAACCGTGGTTCTATCTGCATCAACTGGTAGCACTATCTTTTCTGAAGACCATGTTGTTACTCCCTTAGATACTGCTATCACGCTCTCCAATTCAAATGGCTGATAAACAAGAAGAGTAATTGAAAGTATAGACATTGTATGATAGACATGGGCAATGGATAGTGGGGAATAAAAGAGGGCATGAAATAATTCATATTTATGTTGTCTAACCAAATAGGATAGCATGACACAATTTCACATATATGATGGCTAACTAAACAGGATAGCATGACACAATTTCGCATTATGATGGCTAACTAAAAAAGATGGAAAGACATAGTTCAAAATATGAGACTATGTAAACAGGATGACATGACATAACTATATAATGTGTTTATTAAATAGGTTGGTATGCCATAATTCACATACATTCACGGATAGAATGCCATAATTCAAAATATGATGACTGTAAACACTAAACAGGATGAGATGATATAACTATATGATGTCTTTATTAAATGGGTTGCCATGCCATAATTCAGATAGATGATGTGTATGTACTATGTAAACATGATGGCATGATATAATTCAAATATATGATTTATATAGTAAGCAAGTAAGCATATGGCAATCCATATATGATGTAAAAACTAAGAAATTCAAGACAACATGCATGACATGGGTAATATAACCCTGCCAAGTTTGAGCATAGACCACAGGGGGGAAATAGGACTGGTCATCAGTCTCTGAATCCTCCTCTGAGGAGCTCTCTGTAACCAGCAAGATGTCTGCTTCAGCAGGTAGCATTGTCTACTCTGAATACCTTGTTTTCACTCCAAATACTTCCATCGCCGCTTCAAATGGTTGATGCACAGGAAGAGTAGTTGAATATACAAATGTTGTCGCCAAATGGAACACGTAATACAAAAAAATGATAGCATGATATAATTCACATACATGATGATTGGCTAAACAACATGGCATTGCATAATTCACATATATAATGCCTTTGCAACAAGATAGCATTGTATAATTCACATATATAATGTCTTGCAACAAGATGGCAATGCATGATTCACATATATGGTAATTAGACACTAAACAGGTGGCATTCACACAAAGCATGTCTAAACTAATCAAATGACATAGCAATGTGAGACACCATACACATGATATGAGCAACATAACCCTGCCAAGTTAGAGCATACACCTCGGGGGGGGGGGGAATAGGACTGGTCATCTATCTCTAGATCCTCCTCTGAGGAGCTATCCATAACCAATGAGTTATGCGCTTCATCAGATAGCGTAGTCTGCTCTGAAGACCTTGTTTTCACTCCAGAATTTGCCATCACCGAGTCAAATGGCTGATGCACACGAAGAGCAATTGAATGTAATAACATTGTTGACAAATGTAACGGAAAAAAGGATGGCCTGATATAATTTACATATAAGATGACTGGCTAAGCAGGATGGCATTGCAAAATTCACATATATGATGCCTGGCTAAACAAGATGGCATTGCATAATTCACATAAACGATGAATAAATTAAACAGATGGCATTCGCACAAAGGATGTCTAAACTAAGCAGATGACATATTTGATGTATAAAGTAAGAAATGCAAGACACCATATGCATGATATAACCAACATCAGCATGCCAAGTTAGAGCGAAGACCTCAGGGGGTAAATAGGAGTTGTCTTCTCCTTCTGAATCCCCCTCAGAACAGATATCTTCCTCTCGATTACAATCCGAAATGCGTGGAGGGGGGCTGCCTTTGCGCCTACCACAGAGCGACGTCTGCATGAAATTTTATTGCCACACAAGGCTCGTCTCTTTTGCTCTACATGTTCAGTTCCATTGTTTACAATAACTGTCATGCATAGGAATAAAACATAGTGAGATTATGTAAGGAGTGCATGCAGAAATCCAGAGTGATGATAGCAACCTGTGGATAGACCCAAAACCAATAATAGCAGGTAGATAATGGCTTCAGTTAAAAAATACAGATAATGGCTTCTTTACTGTTTGTTTCCCACCCAAAATGAAACTCATAGTAGACACCGGAGATTAACCAGATAGTAGATAGATACTATTGATAGCGGCCCCGATATGTACCCCACAACCATTTAAAAACTTAAATTTGACCATTAGTTTGGAGCTGACTCAGAGTCTAATCGGTGAACAGGACGATAAAGTAGCATGTAATATTAAGCGATGCATAACGTAAGCAGACACGAAAGAGTGTGATCTCTCTTGCGGACCTGTGTAGTCCTCGAGGTCATCTGCTCGGTTGATGATGGTAGTGCAGTTTTCATGGCTGCCAACGGCGGGGAAGAAGATCTGAGGCGGCGAAAGACAGTCTGGAGGTCGGATCCCTGCTGTGCTCGACCCTTCTGTCGTTGGAGCAGCTGAGCTGGGGTGGACGACGGTGCAGTAGGAGCGGGACAAACCACGCAAGGTTTTCTTTGACAACTATCTGTAAGAGAAGTAATTCTGTAAGGGCTCGTTTGAATTGGAGGATTCCAACAATGCAGGGATAGGAAATAGACAGGAATAGGATAGGAATGCACGTGCAAAATAGAGAATTTAAAAACATAGGATTTCTGCCAATTTGGGTGTTTGATTCACAACAATTGGAAGATCACAGGATGCAAAGAAGCATGGTGAGATTAAGTCAAACCACAAGAAAATGTACGGTTATAATGCTATTATGCTACTATCTCTTAGTCTTGCGCTTCATGAATAGGAAAGGAGGACAAGTGAAAATTAAAATTCCTACATTTTTTCTTTCAAGGAGACACTAAAGGAACAAATCTGTGTGCTCAGTGGACAATATATATAACATGTAGAGTAAAAAAGAGATGCAACAAGTGTACAACCTCTTTGGCGAAGCCATGTCGATCTCAGCGTGATTGGGTTGGCCGGTGAGGATGCTCCGGCTGACTTGGCTGTCGGAGGAGGGGAAGAAGATCTTAGGCGTATGGAGATGGAGCCCGAGGTACTGCTCCGCTGTGATGGAGGGTTTCGTCATTGGAGCAGCTCCGGTGAGTTGTACGACACCGAGGCTGAAGCAGGACAAGAGAGACAACGAACAACGTTAACCTGAGTGGAATTCTAATAGCATCTCCAATACATGACGTAAAATACATAACCACAAAGTGCTAGATGTAAAATACATCAGCCGCTCATCTCTGAACTTAACTATCGAAACTGAATTTAACTGTCGAAACTGAACTTAACTATCGAAACTGAATTTTGCTCTCGAAACTGAACGCACTAGCAAGGTGAGGCTACACGTCGGTCGACTGAATTTTTCATCTCTGGTCAGTCGATTTTGCAGCCGTTGGATACGATATCAAGGGCCTGCGGTTCATCTTCAACCTCCACCCCCCTGAGCCGGCCAAACAGCAGCCCCCGCCACCCGCGATGCGCCGCCCCGCCCGCCCCGAAAACACTCCCCACCGCCGGTCCGTCGCCGCCCCGGCCGTACCTCTAGGCCCCCCCCCCGTGCCGAGCTTTTTCTCCGGCGATCCCCACGCCACCGCCCCGCCAACGCCTTGCCACCGCCGGTGACCACCGCCCCATCCTGAACCCTAAGATAGATAGTGGGTTACCTCTCCAGTGAGCCCCCCTCCCCGCTGCGGCTGGTTCTTCCTTCACCCCGGCGGCATCGGAGTGAAGTGTAGCTAAACCGGAGTAGCATCACAAGCAAGAGCAAGAGAGAGAGCAGCAGCGCGAGCAAGAGCAATAGCAAGAGCAGACCAGGCAGGGGACCGAGAGCAAGAGTAGAGCAGCTGCGCGAGCGAGAGCTAAAGCAGCAGCAGGTCCTACTGATGTGGACATCGCCGCCGAGGGAGCGACCCCGTGGAGGAAGTGGCCGGCGACGCCAGCATGGATGGAGCCGTGCCGTGTCGGCTCGGGACCGAGCGCCGGCAGCACCGTGAGATCGAATCAATAAGAAAATGCGGCAATTAGTGTACAACCTCTTTGGTGGCGCCGATTAGGCCGCAGCTTCATCCAAAGAAACGGTGATGATGATGCTCTTCTGGTGGTGCAGGTGAAGACGACGGTGTGGGAATGGAGGTGGCGCGAAAGACGAGGGGAACATCAAGGCAGCTCCTTGGAGGTGGAGGACGGGGTGGCTGAACCGGCGGGACGATGAGATCGATGACGAATCCTCATCCGGTACGATGGATGACGGACGTCAAGGTGTTGTTGTGGACGACGTCATCGGGGAAGAGGCTCTGGCTGGGTGGCGGACGGAGCACGGTGTGGGGTTTCGTCGCGGGTTTTGGCGGCCTCGGTGTACGAATGGGTGGGCGGATGGGATGGCAGTGGGGAACCATGGCTTAGAGACGCGCTTGTCTGAAATGTGGGGTAAGTTACAAAAGTACCCCCACCGATTTGAGGCGGTTCTTTTGGTTCAGGGGTACCACGGGCATTTCATGTGTCGGGATTTCACCGGAGGTGGGAGTTTTCGCGCGCGTTGTAATTTCGGAATAGCAAGGCGCGGGTTGAGATGGAGGGAGTTGTCGGAGCACAATGAGACAAAGATATATCTTAAATATTTCGAGCTAACAAGGCGCGGGTTGAAATTTCCGGACAAGCCTAACGTGTACTGTACCAAATCAATGCGCCCTACAAATGGCATTCAAAACTTTGAATTCATGTTATGTTCAATTAAAATATTTTGCTACGTGTATAATGCATGCAACCTACTACTCAGATGAACGTTTTAGTGCATTCCAAATGTATATACTACCGCTTCAATATGAACTAAATTTGAATATCTACAATCATCATTATTGTCAAGTTAAACCATCGTTTGTGTATTATCTTCACAGCACACCACATGATTAGTCTCGAGTTACATATGAACTATGTGTACTATATGAACTCGAACTAGATTTTTTGAATCCACTTTATTTCGATTTCAAATCACATTACATTTCTAGCTCTAGCTAGATCTTCATAATCTAAACCATGTCTCATATGTATAATGTGTTTATCACATTATGTATGGTGCCCCGCCACCTACACCTACAAGTATTTAGATGTGAGTTGCAAACACCACACATTACCACAAATTCAAATAAAACTTGAGAATGTTCGATATATAGTATTGTTTAGATTGTTCGATATTTAGTTGTAAGCTGCAAAGGCCACACATTATCACAAATTCAAATAAAATGTGAGATTGTTTGATGTATAGTATGGTTTAGATTGTTCGGCATTTAGCTGTGAGTTGCAAACACCATGCATTATCACATTATGGTATAACATGTGCACAGCACGTGTATCACCGCTATATTCATGCATGCAATGTTTAAAACACTATGATCTCCTATTCAAATATATGAATCTGCTTTCATATCAAATTATGATCTTTGTTAGTCTCTTACACCCACACAATCCTCTAACCTTTGTAGCTACCACTAACTTTCTCTCGTGCATGCACACGCCCTCCTCGCCCTCCCCCTCCCTTGGCATTATATCCACCGTGCACATTCATTTTTTTTCCTTAGGTCGTTCTCCCAGAGTCTCCACAACTCCTTTCCGACACACACCGATCGATAAACCTCTCCAGCGATGCCTGCCTACAACATACAAACACACCTTCAATCTCCTCCTTTATGTGTCCTTGCCTCGTGTCTCTCATACGGTCAGACACACGTGTAAACTCTCACCCCTCTTTTCATCGCTCTCACAACCGCACACTCCTCCCCCTATCTAGCTAGTAGTTGGGCCTCTCGCACCACCTCCTAGCTCCATTCTCTCTGTCTATCCGTCTCGCTGGGCCTTATTTGCCTCTAACGAATGGACGTACACCGACCGATCTCTCGCTATACATATAGCTAGCTAGGTCCTCATAACTCGTTTTTACCCACACGTCAATCGATCTACCTCATTAGTTGTCTCTCTCCCTTCCTCCGACAAACAACAATTGATCTACAGATCTAGTTAGGTTTGCTTACCAAACACATGGTTCCCCTTCATCATCCATGGATGCGTCCCGACAGATCTATCACGCACAGGCACACACAGAAACACATCCCCACTCTTATTGATAACATTGCAGTTCCACCCTCAGTCTGTCTAGTAGGCCTCTCCCACCATCTTCGAGAAGCAACTCCATCACCCATCCAGCATTCTACCCTCTCCCTCCCTCTCTCTCTCTCTCTCTCCTCTCTCTCTCCCATCATATTTCCCGTCCTTCAGTTATGTATGGATGTCGACCGATCTCCCTCAAGACATAGTTGGGTCTCTCCTTCTCAACACATATACGAGTCGTTCTACCTCTATAGTTAGGCCTCTGCCTACCCCCCCCCCCCCCCACACACACCGATACATCGAGCGCTCTAGTCATGTCTCCCTGCCACACACAAACTTGATGTGTGCCCTCTAACGTTCTGGTAGGCCAGTTGCCCTATATCTTTGACTTGTACACACACACAATTTCGATGGCTCTCTTCATCGATCTCGCACCCACCCACTTGATCCTCTCTTCGACTCTATCGATAGCTATGACCCCTCCCTCTCTTCTCGTGGATTGCCCGACCCTCTATGTATGATATGGACAGGCCTCCATTTCACACACATTGCATGCAAAATTTTGTTTGAGATGTCATCGACACATATTCCCACAAATAATTCATGAAATCAACCCCCACCCCACCCCCCCCCCAAAACAAAAAACACTCACGAACGCGGTTTGTATCTCTCTCACACACCCACGTAGGTGGGGGACGTGCACAAAGAGAAGAGGTGCATGCACGGCGCACGTACTCCCGTCTCTTTCCCAACCACATCCGCGCGGGTACACGGTGGAGCTCATTTCTGTACGAAAAAGGCAGCCCACGTGGTAATTTGGCACGTGTCCACTTGGTGGAGGGAGGATCGTCTACCACGGGTGAACAAACAATTTGCGACTTGACGTGTTATGTTAAAAAAAGAGGCAAACCATGTGGGGCCTACCTTAGAGGCAAGGCTCTATACACTGGACTACTTTTGATGTGTCCCGTCAACTCACAGAACGAGGAGAAGCTTGCTTAGTACGCTGTCTCCCCCGCCCATGGGCGCGGTGGCTCGCAGGATGAGGTGAAGCTTGCTTACTACGCCTTACGCCCGCTCCCTCGCCCATGCGCGCGGTGGCTCGCAGGACGAGGAGAAAAAATTACTAGTCCCTCCATTTACTCCTCATCCCTACTAGCTTGGTTATAGAGATTATATCATATTGTTTGGAATATATATGTCCTTTAGTAGATTTCAATATGAACTACTAGTACATACTCCAAACACTGATGTATATAGACGTATTTTAGAGTGTAGATTCACTCATTTTGCTCCATATGTAGCACTCTCCCTCGCCCCTCGACCCTCGCCCACGTGGTGGACGTGCAGCAATTTATTCGGTCTCATATAGCCAGAACGATATATACTGCACTACCATTATTGCTTGACTTCCCGAAGAGGCGAAGAGCCAATCGCAAGGACAATATTTTGAAGATGCCAAGCGCAAGGTTATAGGAGAACGAGTAGTAGGTGTCGCGTCATTTATAAATAAAGTTTTTTTCTTCAGTGGCACGTACGCAATATGATAGGTTCATATGGAGAGAAAAGGAGTACATAGTCAGGACGGGCCAGCCTACACGGTTGCTTGCTGGGGTTGCTCTCTTCACACTCTCTCGCACAAAATGACTGTGGCCACATCTCTAACATCCCGGTGGATCACATCCTCTTGGGGAACGGGTGGATGCTTAGTGTATATGCGGTGGCCGTCACCGACGGCGAAAACCCACTGTCGGCACGTCTCGATCAGGAGTCCCCGCCATTCTCTCTCACAAAGCCGGTGAGGTTGCCTTCGTCCCTTGCTCACTACCGCGACGTGGGCAGTTGCCGCCTCCCGCCGCCCTACTCAAGGTTGAGCTACGTCCCTCAGGTACAACTCCCTTTACAGCCGGCTTGCACCACTGCTCCAGCTACCCACATCACTCCCTGTGGATATTTCTCAACTTCTTTGCCCCGCGCATACCTCTACTGGCTTCTACATACTATATTTGTGATGAGTTTATGTCTCATCAACTACTCCTAGTAATCTTATTCTAATCACGCTTGTTCAATTTCTTTGCCACAGGGATGCTCATCTCGATTTTGGTGAAACTGCACAAAATGACCCGATGGTCAAAAGGTTGCAAACTTCATTTATTAGGAAGATCGAACGTTGCTAGCAAATTGAAGCCCGGTCAGGGTTCACGGTTCAAGGGCTAGGGACTGCATGGATCGTTTTTTTCTTTAGCTGCCTCTGTTCCAAAATAAGTGTCAACTTTAGTAGTAGTACAACTTTGTACTAAAGTTTGCACAAAGTTGAGAAACTTATTTTGGAACGGAGGGAGTACATATTTGCTATGATCTGTCAATCATTGAGATGCAATAGCATGCATGTTAGTCTCCTTTGTATTTGATGAAATGTTGCAACGGGCAACCTTGTACGCAAGATACATGTAACAGAAGCTGGAAGCTTCATAGCATTGTACAAATTTATCTCGCTGATAAATTACAGTATGTACCATACTAGTACTTCCTCCGTTCCTAAATATAAGTCTTTGTAGAGATTTCACCATGAACCACATGCGGATGTATATAGATGCATTTTAAGTGTAGATTCATTCATTTTGTTCCGTATGTAGTGGAATCTCTACAAAGACTTATATCTACTAGTAATAGCTAGCCCCCACTACTAGGAATTCTCTATCCTCTCCTTGAGCCACGTCATCAAAATTGATGTAGCTGTTAGATGAAGTAAATCAGTCCATAATAGCCGTCTGATCTTGATGTTGAGAGGCTCCGCACCAAGCCACATGCAAGCATGCAGAAATACCGTTCCACATGCATGTGAGTGGGTTTTAAATCACATCAACATGTCTACATGCAAGCATGCACCGGTAGCATGCATGTAAGTGAGCTTTTAAGTCCAATTAACATGTCAAAAAGAAACATATAATCCCATTATGCAGTGGGAGTTCAGTTGGCTGATCTTTTTTCCTTATGTGGGATGATCTAAATGATGATGGGAGTTTATTTAGTTTGGCTACCATATTTGTCATGCGGTTATAGAGTTTTTTTTGTTCTATGAAATCGATAATTTTGCGCAGAGAGATATACCATTGTTCCGCGCCAATGTGCGGGGACTCATCTAGTAATATTTAGGAACGGAGGGAGTACTATGTAAAGAGTTAGGTGTCGCACGGTGATAGTGTGAGGTGGGCCATGTAATCACTGAGCCTGCGTGTTTTCACTACTCTTGCACGCCTCCACTGTAAGAATGGAGAAAATCGTAATCTAGTAGTAGTAGTAGTAGTATACCTCCTTTCGCCGAAAGCGTGGGACATCCAGCAGTCCTACCACCTCAGTAATAAAGACCAATGAGCCGTCAAATCACATAGACCCAGCAGTAAGTTGGACGGACGAAGCAACCATCACTCTTGCGCCAGTGAGAGGTCGCATCCGCTCTGCCCGGGCATGAATGTGGCACCGATTCTTTGGAGCGGCGCTGACCATTCCAGGCGGGAAGCGCGCGCGGGTGATGGAGGGCTTTGGGTGGGCCAGGCTGGTCAGGAGCGGGCGTGGCATCTGTCCGCATGTCCCTACCTGACACGCCCGGAACAAGAGGATGCACCGACTCTCGCGGCTAAAATCATACACTACACAACATCTCTCTATAGGAGTAGGTCGATCTGTCGCTCTCTCTAACACACACATGGTGTTAAACACGGACACACACACACACACACGCACGCACCTTGGTCCCGTTGCACCTTCTGACATGACTTATTACACCTAGACGGAGGGAGTAGTAAGTATACGAGATACGGTGGCACACTGACTTAAGTCGAATACAAGTGGCCAAAATTTGTGTGCATGTTATAATAAGGATTCACTTAAAATAGTACATGAGTGAATAGAGGGATCAATTGGACAGTGTTCCTGAGCAGTAGCGAGATGTGTGAGGTAAGATACACCGCTGGCGCTTTTAATTTTTCTTATTAATTTGTTTGTTTCACCCTCTGACTGGTGGGACCCAACGTACTACATGGAGAGAGGTAAGGTGACTAAGGCTGCATTATTTCTGCACCACTGTGGATAGTCTTACCACCAAAGCAACATGACACGATTATGATTGAAATCCCAATGACTCCCACACACACAAAAAAACACGGCATGCTTGTCACACGAATGCAGGAATGTATAAAAGGTTATTTCCCTCTCGTTGAACATCACGGGAGGGTTGTGTAGCTGGTTAGCCTGTTCGCTCACTCTCTCGCCCTCTCCCGCTGGAGCCTCAGTGCTTGTAGTTGCTCTCTTCACACTCTCTCGCCCTCTCCAGATCTAAACAAGACTTCGTTGGCCTCTCTCTCCCCTCACTGCTGCTCAAAGAGCCGGCAGGATTTGTTCGTAGGGAAGGGAAGGAGGGTTAACGCTGTCGTCGTCGGCGAGGGACTACCAGCGCACCTGTTCACTTTCCACCCAGCGGCGACGTGGGAGGGCCTCCGACCCCTTCTTCTTCGCTGACGTCCCGTCGCCCACCGAACCACGCCCCAAGAACCTTAAGGTATAATTTACTTACTCCACATGCATTGCTCTAGCTGCATGTATACCATGAATCTAGGACGTGGTTCAAAGAGGAAAGGAGTGGGGGAAAGTAGTGGGAAAAGTTGTATATAGCATGAATCTAGGATGTGGTTCAAAGAGGAAATGAAGGGGTAAAGTTGTATAGCATTAATCTAGGACGTGGTTCAAAGAGGAAAGGAATGGGGGAAAGTAGTGGGGAAAGTTGTATCGCATAAATCTAGGATGTGGTTCAAAGAGGAAAGGAAGGGGCGAAAGTACTAGTTCAAAAAGGAAAGGAAGGGACAAGGCTGTAGAGTTTGAGCAGGACTAGATTTGCTGCACTCACATAGGGAAAGGCATCTAAAGATAACAAAACTGGGACCAACACAAATATGCTCCTTGGTTGCTTGTTCTTTGTTGCAACAGACTGTGCATGACCACAGTACATCAGTAGATGCACATGGTGCTGGTGCGTCCACTGTCCCGTGCAACTCATTAGCTGTTGTTAATCTAAGGCCCTGTTTGGTTAAAAACTCCCTAGTCCCTACCCGCTGGGTTCCAGGGACTAAACATGGACTAGAGGTTATTAAATGACGTGCTAAAAGACCATGTTACCCCTAGTAATGAACTAATAGAGACAAGGTGCGATGCGTGGCAGGGGCAATTGTTGGAAAAAGTCCCAAAAGACTCCCTCAGGGTCTTCTTTCTTTAGTCCCAAATGCCCACTTTTAGTCCCTAAAAGTCCCTCCTCTTTGGTTTAGATGGGACTGACACGGAGTTTTTTTAGTCCCTACACCAAAATGTCCCTGTAAACAAACACCCTCTAATAATGCTGTTGGAAAATTGATGCAATGCCAAAGATAAAAGCAAATTACATGTTTAACGAATTTTTTGTTAATATAATCTCTATGTTAATATTAATCAATGCCACCGTTTGAGAAATGCTACTGTCTTGCTTTCTTTCCCATTTAGATAAGGTAGATGCTTCTTTTTGTTGGCTTCCATGTCATCCACCGTTATTGACCACTAATTGTTTCCTTTGCACCTCTGTGTAAACAGGGTTATCTGCTTCACCTCATTGCCATTGTGACCTTTTGTTGCACTGCACAAAACACTTTTGTTTTAAGAGTGTTTTGTGCAGTTCAACCAAAATGTCACACCGACAACGTTGCTTGATTGCTTGATCTTAGTGGAACTGCACAAGAGAAGATCTTACTTCCTATCTGTTAAGGCGAATTTGGTTCAGATCTTCTTCTTGTGAGTTGTTTGAATTCCGCATCATGAGAGGTCAGTACTAGCCTTCTTTCACATGATTCTGCAGTGTGCATTCATATGTTGTGCTACTTGTACGATAATGTTGCTTGATTTTAGTGAACTGCACAAACGGAGACACGACTTCCAATCTGTATGTGCACCGTAATATCCCATTGAGGTAAGATAAGGATATTTCACAACTGCTGGCCTGTATTTTGCCACTTCCATCCGAAAATTAAGTTTAGTACTATACTTGTGCTCCCTAATTGACATGCCAAATCTTACATTGAAGGCGAAGCTTGTTTGTTATTGAACCAAGTGATGAAGGGGAAGAACAAGGGGAAGAAAAACAAAAATCAACTCCCGGTGCTATAATGAAGCACTGGAACTGTGATGACACAAGTAATGATATAGTTTTGCATCTTAATTTATTGTTATGGCTGGAACGAGCAATTGTTTTGCCACTGATTTGATGCCACTCTTAATGTAATATGTAATTATCTCTACTTGTGCAAACAGGGATCTTCTTTGAAGATACCATATATTTTAGTGGAACTGCACAAGAAGATGTTGGAAACACTAAACTAATCAAGGAGTATATAGTAAGCATGTCCACCACCGTAGACTGCAACAGATGGTTCTGGAGAATTGCTTCATCTGTAGGCTCTACACAATAAGCCTCCTGACAAAGGTTGGTACTCGCCCACTGATTTCATCCATATGATTGAGCTTTGTCATCTCTATTGGTGTTGTGCTACTATTTAGATACTGTCATGAAAAAGTGGTATTGTCCTTGAGAAGTGCTTCATCTGTGCTGTTTTAAATATTTCCTTTCCTTTTTTTCGAGCAAACAGTGATGCTAGAATTTAGTAGTCCTCTTGTCTTTGCACAACAGGATCATCTTCCTCTGAAG
This sequence comes from Triticum urartu, assembly GCF_003073215.2. Taxonomy (NCBI): domain Eukaryota; kingdom Viridiplantae; phylum Streptophyta; class Magnoliopsida; order Poales; family Poaceae; genus Triticum; species Triticum urartu. The sequence continues at coordinate 161,062,948 of NC_053027.1, read as the reverse complement.
AAGAATATGGAGTACGTGAAGTGACTAGTTCCGATTATGCCAGGATGAAGAAGCCCTGTCTATCTTATCATCAGAAGGAGCAGTTGAAGGATGGTTACATTACTCCCTACAAGACCAAACTAACTTCAGCTCAGAAGGACTGACAAAATCTCCATTTTTTTGTTGTGATGCGCGAGTACAATGTTGTTCTAGGATTCTTTCTGGTGAGTTCCATTTTTCTAAAAGTGTGCTCTACATGGACCATGTATGTGCCTGTAGAAACTGTCAATTCATAGCACAGTTTGCTCTATACTAATCACTTTTTTGTATTTGTGCAAACAGGGGTGCTCAACTTGATTTCAATGGGAACTGCACAAAATGTTCATGAATACATCGAATCATTCATTTCCACCACAAGAAAGGAGGTGCCGATAAGTTCAAGGCGTTGCAACATATAAGGGCGAAATCATATAAGCTACGCGCGAATTTGGTTGATTTTGGTGGAACTGCACAAAAAGAACAGCTGGTTTATTTAGCACGAGGTGCCATGTCAATGTCTGAACTGATGGCAAACCCTGCCCATTCCACAATCGTAGGCGTTTGATATTTTGGAATGGGACAACCTTGTCAAATTTTGCTCATTTATTTTAGCAAGACATGCGTTTGATATTTTCGAATGGGACGCCCTTGCTGTCAGCAGCGTCGATCAATTTTTACATTATTCTTTAGTTGTGAAGTAAATATTGCCTCTGACATGTGAGTCGCTGAGATGCATAACCATCGATTGTTTTGAATGTTCTCTATGAATTGCCAGGCCTGTGTGTTTGATTGCAATGTACAAAAACGCTAAAAACCTTCTCAAACTCTTTGTACTCCTTCTGTTCCTTTTTACTTCGCACATTGTGAAAGTGCATACTTTGACTGCAGACAAAACTTCTATGCAGACTAGAAAGGACCGGAGGGAGTACATGTGAAACTGCTACAAACGAGGTGGTCACCCTGGGAATAATGCTAGTACATATTGTTTTGCATGTTCATCCAATGCCAGTGATACAGGAATTCGAACTAATCGAAATAAATTCATTCATACACGGCCGGATTTCATACAAACATGCCAGATTTCATTACATTTCATACATTCTTCAACTAAAAAGTGGTGCGCTGGAGGTATAATTAATTAACTGAAGCAACCCACCTGTGTCCCGCTGAGCCGAGCAGAAGCTTCAGTGACTTAACTGCAGGTGCAGTTGCGTAACTAACATGTGGCCTGTTGGGCCCAAGTGTCAGTCAGCCAACTGCACCAGACGTCGCGATATTCTCCAGCAGAACTCGCCGACTCCACGTCGCTGCCAAGAAGCTAACCGGACGTCAATGGTCAACCCGCCTAGCTTGGCTTTAACAGGAGGGTAGCAGCGGTGGCCTTACTTGGACCCGAGCGGCGGCGACCTACCGTGTTCTACTCTTCCTTGTTTTTTGTGTGGCGCGGCCTCGTTGGCAGCGGGGCGGGGCCTCGGCGGAGCCGGCGATGTCCTCTATCTCGTTGCCGGCGGGCGGCGCCTTAGCGGAGCGGTGGAAATCCTCCCCCGCGTTGCCAGCAGGGTGGGGCCTTGACTGAGCCGGCAATGTCCTCCCCCGCGTTGCCGGCAGGGTGGGGCCTTGACTGAGCCGGCAATGTCCTCTGCCTCGTTGTTGGCGCCGCGGGGCCTCGGCGGAGTAGGGCCTCGTCGACGCCAGCATTGCCCGCTTCATCACCCTCTTTGCTAGTCTCTTTGTAGGCGGCCGCAGCCTCCGCCACCCGCATGCGCTCCCGCCAGCGCTCGAGGCGGCCCTTGCGGGTGGAGCGGTACGATTCGAGCAGCGCCTCCTGGTCCGCCCGCCCCGCGGCGATCTGCTCTTTCGCCTGCAGATGCTCCTGGAGGAGATGGTGGTTGTAGGAGGTGTCGGCCTGCGCCTCCCGGAACTGCTCCTGACGCATCTGCCTCACACTGTCCGTATATTGGGCACGGGCCTCGCCGATGGTCATGGTGCAATGCACCAGCGAGGATGGCGCGGAGGAGGGGGTTGGCGCCGGATCGTCGACTACCATGTTCTCCATTGGGACGTCGTCGTCCTCCGGCTGCCTGCCGGCCAGCCGGTCGGCAGCAATGGCTGCCATCTCCTTGTTGTCCATAGTCCGCCCTTCCCGAAGAGCGCTGGAGCGCGAGGAAGCCATGGTGGGCAGTAGTGGTGTGGACAGGAGAAAAGGAACGGATGTGGATGACTGCGGCTATGGCCGGCGCAGCAGTTAATATAGCAATGGTGGGCGGGCGGAGGGACAGACGTGTGGTGCCGGAGTAGCCGCCTCGGCAACCGCGTATCATTAATGTGGGCGGCAGATGGACGGACGGATGACACTTGTGTCGTTTGAAGGCGGAGCAATCGCCTGCACTGGGAAGCGGGGCGGGCGGCGCTGACTGTTTCAGGCGGAAAGCATGCGCGGGCGAGGAGATGACTTTACTTGGAGAGGATGACAATGGGGACCCACCAGGTCCATAGCCTACGTACGCAAGTGCCTCCTTATTATATATATATATATATGTATATATGTATATGTATAAAACTATACTCCCTCCGTCTAGGTGAATAAGTTGTATGAGAAGGTGCATTACGACCTAGGTGCAAGCAGATTGGTGGAAAAGAAGAATATTTCTCTCTTCTAAACACAACATTTAATCACAGCAGTTAAGAGGATGCCTTATTAGCTACCCATGCAGGCCATCGTAATTCATAGCATGCAAAGCGCTTTTATTTCTTTCCTAATAACCGCATGGACGTGCTGCATGCATTGGTCCTTGCCTGAGCAAAAAAAGAGAGGAAAGCGGTTTCCACGGGACACAACGAGGCAGAGCTGGAAGCGCTCGCTGGAGTTCATTTATTTTGCTTCCCCCTGGTTTCCTGACATCACGGTCCCACACCATTGTCAACCTATGTAGTACTAGTCAATAAATGAGAGAATTGCACAAGAAGCGGGCGACAGCTGGGACCAAGCAGCTCGAGCAGTATTTGTGTTTTTGAGGTGTGAGCACTGCAGAGTTTTTCGATGTTTAGCCCAGATATTAATTTTTCTCCTCTGAACAACAAGAAAACATCGCTGCAGGTATTAACTGGGCGAGCTGTGGCCCGTCTAGCCCAGGCCAGATATCCAGCCCAGATATTAATTTTTTTCAAGCTGAAAATGGCTAGCCCAGCTATACTTTTTTTAGGAATACCTAGGCAAGGTCAAGTTGTTATTCTCTGCCCCGCTGGGTTGCATATCTTTCCTAGGAGGGATGCATTAGGCTTAACAAGAAAATGGGCTTTAAGAAATAATAAATGGGATGTAATTATAAAAACTGGACAGTAACTGTAAAAAATGCACCAAACACGTGATTACTTTATAAAATATTATTTTTCGATATTGAAAATGTTAATTTCATTAATTGTTGCGAGCGCAATGTTTCGTTGGATTTTTACGTAATATAAATTTATACTGAAATTGTATTTAATCTGACTAGAAATATCGGGATAAAAATATTTCGGATCCCATCAAAATGTGGGAAATTTTATTGAATTCTGTTTTGAACGGTTGGTTGAAATGAGCTTTACTTTTAACAAACTGTAAACGGGCTGTAGTAAATTCCATTAGAATTCAAAAATGGGCTACACATTCTTACAAATCTCAAATGGGCTATAAGTTCTTTGCCACACACTTCTGGCTTTACTAAGTTGACGCGTCCCCTAGAAAAACAGAGTTGATGCGTATGCAAGGCTTTGTCAACTTAGAGTCAACACACGGTTCTAGCAGCAGTGGCCGTTGGATGTCCATCCAACGGATGCCATGCTTCTTCTTCAATCTTGGATATTCTAGCTTCACCCGCCCAAAAAATGATTCCTCCCCCTAACATCTGGGGCGCACCGTTTCGGAAGCTGACCTGTGGGCCTACTAAGTTGACGTACCAAGGGCTTTGTCAACTTAGTCAAAATAAACGATTCTAGCTGCAGTGACTGTAGGATGTCCATCCAACGACCGTAGTGCTTCTTCAACCTCTGGTCTTCTTACTCCAGCCGCCCAAAGCAGTGTCGGTCGTGCCACCTGCTCCTGCCTCCCGTGGCCGGTTGTGCTGCCGTGGAGGCCTCACTGCCCCCTACTATTCCCACCACTGGCCAGGCCCTGCGGTGACGGCAGCCTCACACCGCAGCCGAACGAGTGAACCCTCACACTCCTCTCCGCGTGGGCATCCACTGTCACATCTTCACCGGCTCTGTGTCGTCCCCTTCCTAGGCCTCGTTGTCGTCCACAGCCCTGGTGCTCTCGGCCCGGCGTCGTCAACATGGAAGGAACGACTTCCATTGGACATGGACTATACGGGGAGAGGTTGACAGCTGGGTCCACGGCGGCAGCAAGGAAGTGCCTCCTTATTACGCGGAAAATAATGATTCCTCCACCTAACCGCAGGGACCCATCGGACGGGCCAACAGTATTTTGCGAAAAAAATCGTTTCCCCCTGACTGCTGGGACCCACCGGACAGGCCACCGTATTTCATGAAAAAAACGTTCCCCTCGCTGTCAGCTCAGACGCACCGGAAGTGCCTCCTTATTACGCACAAAAAAATGAATAGTCCCCCGGCTAGCTGGGACCCACCGTGCTGGGAGGCTGACTTGTGGGCCTACTAAGTTGACGGGGACGAAGGGCTTTGTCAACTTAGTCAATATGAACGATTCTAGCTCCAGTGACCGCACGATGTCCATCCAACAATCGTAGTGCTTCTTCAACCTCTGGTCTTCTTACTCCAGCCGCCCAAAGCAGCGCCGGTCGAGCCACATGCTCCTGCCTCCCGTGGCTGGCTGTGCTGCCGCAGAGGCCTCACCGCCCCCTACTATTCCCACTACTGGCCAGGCCCTGCGGCGACGGCAGCTCACACCGTAGTCGAACCAGTGAACCCTCATAGTCCTCTCCACGCGGGCTTCCTCTGCCGCGTCGCCCCTTCCTAGGCCTCGCCGTCATCCACCGCCATGGTGCTCTCCACGCGGCGTGGTCAACGTGGTCAAGGAACGACTTCCATCGGAAGAGTACAGTACATGGAGAGGTTGACAGCTGGGTCCATGGCCATAGCACAGTTTTTTTGTGATTTGCCAAGTAAGTCGCTTTGTCAGGCCTGTTGGGTTGTAAATCTTTCAAGATGAGGAGAGCTTTCATTCGGCTGGCCGAGAAAATGGCCCATCAGTAATGAGAAATGAGTTGTACATTTTTAAAACACATCAAACCGGCAAGTAGTTTCAAATATCTTTTTTTCATTTCAAGCTTTTAAATTACATTAATTTTTATGCGTGGAGAATTTGTTGGATTTTATATTGATATAAATTTATTTTTAAAATCAGTTTGAATGTGAGTCGAAATTTCGGGATTAAAAACAGTTCGGACCACACCGAAATATGCAAAATTTCATACAAGTTTTTAACCGTTGCCACAATATGGGCTGTAATGCTAACAAAAAGAATATGGGCTCAAAAAAACCTTAAGAATTAGCAAATGGGCTGTAAATTATTAGAAATAATGGCAGATGGGCAGTATGCTGCTTTCCACAGATTTGAGGCTTTCCTAAAAAAAGGTTGACGCAGAAGCATTGACTGTTGGATGTCCATCCAACGGCCGTCGTGCTTCTTCAATCTCTGCTCTTCCTGCTCCAGCCGCTCAAACAAGGGCCAGCGGGACTGCCTGCTCCCTCCTCCTCGCGGCTCGCTGTGCTGCCGCGCAGGCCTCACCGCCCGACGTACTCCCATCGCTGGCCTAGCCATCCCTCTACTCACCCACACCTGTTGTTATTCTCCGGCGACGACAGACGAACCAGTAAACCCTCGTACAATCGTACTCCCCTCTGCGTGGGAAACAACTGCCGAGTCTTCCCTGCCTCCGTGACGTCCCCTTCCTAGGCCTCGCCGTCGTCCACTGCCCTGGTGCGCTCGCAGCGACGTGGTCAACGTGGTCAAGGAACGACTTCCATCGGACGTGGACTGTACGTGGAGAGGCTGATAGCTGGGTCCACGGCCGCAGCAAGGAAGTGCCTCCTTATTACACAGAAAATAATGATTCCTCCACCTGACAGCTGGGACCCACCGGACGGGCCACTGTATTTCACGAAAAAAATGTTTCCCCCTGACTGCTGGGACCCACCAGCTACATGTTCACACGCAAGGAAGTGCCTTCGGGCAAAAAAAAACGATTCACCCCCTGACTGCTGGGACCTTCCAGCTACATCTTCGCAGGCAAGGAAGTGCCTGACAGTCGGGACCCACCTGGTCGAAGCGTACGTAGCGTTGCCATTCTGGTCGCGAACGTGTCATAGTAGAGGCGCGCACATGTCGTAGTAGAGGCGCGCACGTAGCATGTACACGTACGTACAGTGGTCAGGGTGCAAGAAGGAAAATACGGCCACGTATGTGTACATACGGGCGAGGTCTCGAACGCCTACTCGCGCATACGTACGGCCAGGGCTCGTGTACATTGCTGGGTCAGAACAGAGAAACAACGTCGTCGTCATGTTCATGGGGAGGCAACGGAATGCGTCGTGTTCATTGGGAGGGCTTGGACGGAACAGGTGATGGAAATGAGGGCTAGCGTACCGCAGAATGGAGGAAACGGCCTTGTGTTCGACCGGCCACGTTCGAAATGGGATCATGTTCATCGGGAGGGGTCTGGCGTACCGCAAAACGGAGAAAACGGACCTCCTATGGTTGAAACAGGGGTCCTGTTGATCGGGAGGCGTGTGGCATACCGCAAAACGGACGAAACGGACTTGTGTTGGAGCGCGACGGTCGAAACGGGGGTCCTGTTCATTGGGAGGGGTGTGGCGTACCACAAAACGGGACTCCACGGGATACTATTCATCTCCACCATCGACCCCCTCCAGCCTCCACGAGCTACTGTTCATCCACCGTCGACCTCTAGCCTCCACCTGCGACTGTTCATCCACGGGCTCCTGTTCATCCAGCCTCCACCGCGTGCTACTCTACCGGCTACTGTTCAACCAGCCCTCTCCACGGGCTCCTGTTCAACCACCCCTCCACGGGCTACTGTTCATCCTGCCCTCCACCGTCTACTGTTCATCCTGCCCTCCACGGGGTGGTCCTTTTCATCCAGCCCTCCACGGGGTCCTGTTCATCCAGCCCCAACCGGCTCGATCGATCGGGGTCCTGTTCATCCACCCCCACCGGGAACTGTTTATCCAACCCCCCCGCCCCGCAATGCTCACTGTTCATCCAGAGACAGCATCGATCGGCTTCAGTTAGCAGCAGTAGCAAAGGAATCGCTCGATCGGGTTCAGTTAACAGCCATCGATCGATCGCTCGGGTTCAGTAACGCGTAGCCTGCAGTGCAATCACTCGGGTTCAGATAGAGCCTAACGCCTCGCTCGGGTTCAGTTAGAGCCAATGCCTCGCACACACGCGCGTACGTGTACGAGAGAAACGCGCATCGCTCGACCCCCGACCTCCCACCGTAACCGGGAACTCCCCAAAATTTTCCTCCCCCTCGCTTCTACCACGGTTTTTTCCGTCATGGACGGCCCAAAGAATGTCATGCAGCTGCGTCTCCGGTCTTCCCAGGACGAAAAGCCCATTTTCTGTCATGATTTTTTGTCATAGAAGTAGGAGCCCACCACATCTATGATGATACCGGGTTTTGTCACAATTATCGTCATAGAAGTGTCATATGTATGACAGAAAAAAATTTCGTTCGGCCCAAAATGTCATGAATGTGTCTTTTTTTGTAGTGTCCATGCAATGCATGGGCATCTACGCACGGGAAATTATGTCGAACAGGGCTAGTTGTAAGAAGACTAGCTCTACAACCTTGATGATAGTGACTGCAGATGGTGAGGCTGACTATGGTATGCTGAACACGTCGCCTATACTCAGGTGTCATCTCCGGCGCATGGTCTTGTCACTTCACTGTGAGGAGCAGCACATAATAATTTGACCAACGAGTAGTACAGTGCTAGTACTCCTACTACGGAGTACTACATTGGTAGTACTACTACTAGTACTAGTAGCACCACCATCTGGATTTAGGAGTACTACCACGTCCATCTGGATTTTAGTATTTGACTAGCAATATCTAGTAATGCATGTCACCAAAAATGTACTACTCCATCTGTAAATAAATACATGGTGTTTTATTCCTATCGGCGAGAGAACTTAATGTTTTTTTGCTACTCCTAACTAGAGTACTAATAGGATTACATGCAATGAACTAAACACTGCATGTCATGTTTGGTTGTCTCAAGTCATTGAAAGCATGCACAACCCACATCTCTTATTGGTTGATATGTCACGAAATAAGAAACAAGGAGGGAGTTAATGCATCGTGCCTAAGTATTTTGGGATTATTTGGTTTTCGTAAGGTGACTTACACAACATTTTTGTTTACATGCATTAACATTTTATTAGTTAAATCAAAGGTCAAAACTTGGCGCAAAATGCAAAGGGGACGAATAAACCAGTAAACATCAAACTTCTCTCGTTTGGCCCCAACTAGAGGTTCGGTGAGATGACTATACTGCACCGGCACGGAGGGGGATGCAGCTTCATTGACTTATGGCAACTGCCTTTGGGTGAATGACACGTGGCCCCAGGGGGTGGCTGGCCCACCTATCATACAGCCAAAGGCAGGTGAAGTAGAGGGCCGAGGAGTAGTATGAAATCCTACGCACCTACGCACGCTAACCAAGGGCTGAGTGATCACTCAAATCGCAAGATCAGTTGACTAGAAGCTACGCTAGACCCATGGAGGCGATGAGCGCGAGCATCAGCCGGCTGTGCCAGATGGTCCACGACGCCGGCCTGTGGCCCGGCACCGAGGAACGTCTCCAGGTAGTATTGCTTGAGGCCGCCAGGGCGAGGGGCCGCTTGGATGACAGCTTCGTCTCCTTGTTCGATGAGGTCCTCGTTGGTTTCCTTGACAAGTTCACCGTCGTCAAGAAGCTTGCGGACGACTTTGACATAAGTCTCTAGCCGACGCGCCCAGGCTCTGCGATGCCCGCCACCCTCAACGGCCACTATGTTAACAACCTCTTAGACGCACTGGTGGCCCTACGACTGCCCGCCGTCGCGCCGGAGAATGTCCACCTCGAGGTCGCGCTCGCCGCGCAGCGCCTGGCGCAGCAAGACATCATCGACATAATCACCCACGTCTACGCGCAAATCGTCCACAAGGACTACCACATGCAAGAGGAGGACGATAGGACGCTGGCCTTCTTGGAGCACAGGGCAACCTTGGAGGGCACTATTCAGAAGCACGTTGAGCTCGCTGCGAACGCCGCTGCTCCTCACACGTCGGTTGGTGACTCGGCGCAGTAGGGCGTGAGGATGTCATTGAACGTTGATGGATCCGTATGTATTTTTATCTTTCCATCAAATCCATATGGTAGTATATGATACTACAGTAATTATCTTACCTTTCGCATCAACTTCATAATTTTCATACGTACTTCATGCATGAACGGCGCCAGAACCAAACTTCTCATTACTCTAGGCAAAATCGTTATTTTCTATCTATCGGTCGCGCCATGGAGCAGAACCAAATTTTATAAGTTACGAATTCAAAAGGAAAAGCCTGCCGTGTTCGCGTCGCACCCCCACACGGTTGGTCCGGCACGCCGCTCAAGCGGGAATGCGTGCGGTGTTGCATTTTCACTTACAAGTGGGACCGCAGTTGAGCAAACCGACTATCGACAAACCCCCACCCCACCCACCGTGCGATGGCTGAGAAAACAGGAGGGAGAAGAGATGGCTGTAGCATGGACTCCAAGAAAATTGGTGTCGGATGGGACTTGTGTGGGTGGCGTGTGCCGTACTGCTAGACATGAATGCTAGTTATGGCCCATGCCACCCCACTATATCGAGGTACGTAGAACAAATTTCCTGCAGTCCATGCTCAGCCCTCCTCTATCTCTCTTCTCAGCCAGCCAGCGGACGCGCGGAGCCCATCGTCTGTTTGCTCACATGCGGCCCCACATCTCATTGAAAACGCAAGAGGACCCACTGAACCTGCACATCTTTCACCTCGACGTGTTGGTGATGAAAAACAAATCCAATAAAGATCTTCGGTGCCCGCTTTTGGAGTTACTCAAGAGTAGTAAGATTCTATTTACAGTTTAACCCAAGATGCACATCTCGTGGCTTCAACTACCACTCTATTTTCTTTCATGACACGACCTGGATGCTGGATGTCCCACATGTCGGCAAAAGGAGGAAGAACCCGACCAAATCTTCGGTTCTGCTCTCGGATTAGACTAGTTGTGCTAACTTACAAATTTTATTGTGTACTCCCTCTGTTCCAAAATACTTGACTTCCATTTGTCCAAAAATGGATGTACCTATATACTAAGACATGTCTAGATACATATATATATTGACAAATATAAGGCATGTATTGTGCAATGGAGGGAGTAGAATGGATGCATGTTTTTGTATTGGGAAGAAGAGTACATCCATATATTGATAGAGCGCAATTTAGTAGATGTTCTGTCACTTTTAGCTAGCACAGACGCAAGATCGAGCCTCCGCAGATCAACAATGAATGCATTGAGAAGGCACTAATCCAACTTACAGGAGTAGTAAAATGTATTATTGTGGTTCTTGTTTTCTCTGGTCTTGCTTTTCTAGTCAAAATTATCGTTGGAGTTCGTGCAAAACGGAGGTGCATTTGGGGTCGTGCGTTAGAGTTGGCCTTACAAGTGGGAACGTAGTTAAGGAAACCGACTATCGGCAAACCCCCACCTCGCCCGCCGCGTGACGGCTGAAGTTAGAGAAACGATGAGGTTGAAGAGATTGCTCTAGCACGGACTCCAAGAAATAATATGGTGTCAGATGGATGTCATGCTGGCGGCGTGTGTCGTACTATGGGACGTGAATGCTTGTTCTGGCCCATGCCACCCTACTACTCCTACTACTTACTCCTACTAGTATATAGTATACTAGTATCGAGGATTCGAGGTGCTGGTTACGTACAACGAACACATTAACATATGGCTACAGTAAAAACACCCGCCCGACGCGCGAAGCATGTGAAGCTAGTACAAATTTAGAGAAGCAACTCGAAAGCCATTCATAAATTTAGTAAGTTTATCACACGCATATCATTTTATTACATACAACAGGTCATCAACCCACATCGACAACGAGGATACATTATAAATACTAAAGTTTTCACCACACAACAAATAACAAGCCATGAAATGAACTTCAACTCAACCATTCCGTGGCGTTGGAAACGCTTGCTTTGAACCACAAGTGATTCTCTAGGACGGGCCATCCGTTGTCAATCTGGAGACCAACACAGGACTGATCATCCATGCTGAAGCGGCCTACTATATCAGTACCAGGGTAGGGAACCACCCAAATGTCCGAGGTATAGACACAGTTGCTTCTCATAAATGTGTCAACAGCAGTTGGATCGCCTTTCACCATCATCAGATAGTTTTTTCCAAGGAAGAGCGAGTTTTCTCCAAGACTATCAATTCTGTGCCAGGGAGAAGGAGTTGGTGCTAGCACACTAGTATCCATCCCGAATACCATGCAACGGGTGTTGGAATAGGTCCGGAGAGTGCGACCATAGGAGACACCTGCTTCCTTAGCAGTAACATCATCAGTGGGCTGTATACACACAAGAAGAGGTGATCCATCGGAATTAGTTGCCAGGCGCCACAGAGTATATGGGCGCTGCTCGTGATCATCACCATCGGCATCTCCCCCTTGGTTATAAAAATTTTCAAGTATAGGTGGTGGGATGTTCACAGGACCATGGAAACACAAGAAGAAGGTTAATTAGTAAAGGGAAACTTGCTAACCCGCATGCATGTGGATGAAACAATTATAATTACGGTGGAAGACAAACGTACCGAAACTACTAGGATGCCATGCAAAAACAGTGCCATGAGTGGTGGCAGCAAACACAAGGCCCTCGTATTGAATTGCGTCATCGTACTCATCCGTGTACAGAAACTGATTTTTGAGCAATATACATCGAGTCGAACCACAAAGGACGGCAACAAGCTTGTCGAAGATAGCAACAACTTGATAGTTGTTGTAATTCCAAGAGCGGTTGGGAACTCGACAAATTGCTATCTTCCGTAGAAGACAGTCACCATGATCGTATTTGAACGTGCATACATTACCGGTGTGCTCAATCTCTGGGCAGTGTGCTGAGATTTTTGGAAGTGGAACCCGGTGACGAGTGTACACATTCACAAGTTCCCACTCGCAGTTGGACCCAATGTAAACAACCCAATCTCCATTTGCGCCCGCCCAAGCCTTGCCCTCAAGCGATGGCATATTAACATCATACGTATCATTATCAAGCGGCATCAATTGGCACAGGGCGAGGCCTCCGTCGTGCCGGCGCCAGTCATCAGGGTCACGGCGAAGAAGATAGGGGAGATCAAACTGCTCCTTGACTCTTGGGTTCTTTGTAATGATGTTATTAGTTGAGTCGAGAATGGGCTTGAATGAACCTGCCACGCTAGCCGAGGTGATGATGTCGCACTGATCAATGAGTTCCTCCACCACGTCATCTTTCAGATTAGGGCAAGAATAACGGGGTCGTTTCCGGCATGTTCCCTCCATGGAGAAGACGATCGAACAATGGCAGAAGAAAGGGTGAAGGGCTGAAGGAAAATGGAGGAGGGAGAGGAAGAGCGTGCGACAGCAGTTCCAAATCGAGAGGGAAAGGCGAAGAGTTGGTGGACGGTTGCGAGTTTTCCACGGTTCACGAAGAGGCGCCACGGCCTACACGTCCGTTTGGAAATACTCCTACTACTCGCCATCGTCTCACTGATATGTTGGAACGGGACCACATGTCAACGAAACATGGTGTGTAATTTCTCGTGCAAAATGTGATCTGGCCGCGTTGGCCCGAGGTGCCGCATTAGTTATCGACCTTTATTTTTTTAATGGTGTGCCGATCAGTTTTGAAGCACGACTAACTGGTACTGTACATGGAGAGGATGACAGCAGGGACCCGCCAAAGTCATGGCAGTACGCAAGCAAGTGCCTCCTTATTTCAAGCCAATAAAAAATGGCTCCTCCTAGTGGATTTCTGACATCTGGGTCCCATGCCATTGTCAACGTAGTCAATAAACGAGAGAATTGCACAACGAGCGGCTGACACCAGGGACCTAGCAGCTCGCCTAGTTATTTTTGTTTTGGGTTAATTTGATAAATGCCACTCCAAATCTGGTGTATCCGAGAAATGCCACTGCAATTTCCAAACTTTGAAAAATGCCATTTCATGCCATTTCTAGTGGCATTTTTCGAAGTCTGGAGTGGCATTTTTCAAAGTTTGCAAACTGCAGTGGCGTTTTTCAAAGTTTTCAAAAATGGCAGTGGCATTTTTCAAAGTTTGGAAATTGCAGTGGCATTTTTATGAATTGCCGTAATTGGAGTGGCATTTATCTAATTTGTTTTTGAGACGGAAGTAGGGTGTCAACTGGGCTGTGCGGGACACTCTGGCCTGTCTAGACAGCCTTTTCTTTTATGTTTACCACAGACCAGCCCAGTAGTATTTTTTCTTTCTGAAAATGGCTAGCCCAGTTCTTTGGTGATTTGTCAAGTAAGTCACTTTATCAGGCCTGCTGGGCTGCAAATCTTTCAAGACGAGGAGAGCTTCATTCGGCTGGCCGAGAAAATGGCCTATCAGTAATGAGAAATGGGCTGTACATTTTTAAAACACATCAAACTGGCAATTATTTTCAAATATCTTTTTTTCATTTCGAGATTTTAAATTGCATTGATTTTTATGTGTGAACAATTTATTGGATTTTATATTGATATACATTTATTTTTAAAATCAGTCTGAATGTGACTCGAAATTTTGGGATTAAAAACAGTTCAGACCGCACCAACATATGCAAAATTTCGTATAATTTTTTAACCGTGGCCACAATATGGGCTGTAATACTAACATAAAGAATATGGGCTCCAAAAAAACCCGTAAGAATTAGCAAGTGGGCTGTAAATTATTTGAAATAATGGCAGATGGGCTGTATGCGGTTTTCCACAAATTTGAGGCTTTCCACAGATGGCATGTATACTGTTGGATGTCCATCCAACGGCCGTCGTGCTTCTTCAATCTCTGCTCTTCCTGCTCCAGCCGCTCAAACAAGCACCGGCGGAACTGCCTTCTCCCTCCTCCCCGCGGCCGGCTGTGCTGCCGCGCAAGCCTCACCGCCGCACCGTACTCCCATCGCTGGCCTAGCCATCCCTCAACTCACCCACACCTGCTGTTATTCTCCAGCGACGGCAGACGAACCAGTAAACCCTCGTACAGTCGTACTCCCCTCCGCGTGGGAAACAAAAACAACGGCCGAGTCTTCCCTGCCTCCGTGTCGTTCCCTTCCTAGGCCTCGCCGTCGTCCACCCCCCAGGTGCTCTCGGCGTGGCGTGGTCAGCGTGGTCAATGACCGGCATGCAACTGAAGTGGACTGTACGTGGAGAGGCTGACAGCTGGTTCCATAGCCGCACGCAAGGAAATGCCTCCTTATTACACGCAAAATAATGATTTTCTGCACCTAACATCTGGGACCCACCAAAACGGCCTCTGCATTTCGCGAAAAAATGTTACCGCCGCTGACAGCTCAGACCCACGAGCTATATCTTCGCACGCAAGGAAGTGCCTCCTTATTACGCACAAAAAATGAATACTCCCCCTGCTAGCTGGGACCCAGTATAGTGGGCCTACTAAGTTGACGGGGACGAAGGGCTTTGTCAACTTAGTCAATATGCATGATTCTAGCTCGACTGACCATACGATGTCCATCCAACGGCCGTAGTGCTTCTTCAACCTCCGGTCTTCTTGCTCCAGCCGCCCAAAGCAGCGCCGGTTGTGCCGCCTGCTCCTGCCTCCCGTGGCCGGCTGTGCTGCCGCGAAGGCCTCACCGCCCCCATACTACTCCCACAGTTGGCCAGGCCATCCCTCCACTCCACTCACCCACACCCCCTGTTATTCTGCGGCGATGGCAGCGCAGCCGAAGCAGTGAACCCTCGTACTCCTCTCCGCGTGGGCATCCACTGCCGCGTCTTCCCCGGCTCCGCGTCGTCCCCTTCCTAGGACTCGCCGTCGTCCACCGCCGTGGTTCTGTCGGCGCGGCGTGGTCAATGTGGTCAACGACCGAATTCCATTGGAAGAATATTGTACGTGGAGAGGCTAACAGCTGGGTCCATGACAGCCGCAAGGAAGTGCCTCCATATTACGCGGAAAATAATTATTCCTCCACCTCACAGCAGGGACTCACTGGACGCCCACCAGTATATCGCAAAAAAAACATTTGCCCCTGACTGCTGGGACCCACCCGACGGGCCACCGTATTTCGCAAAAAAAAGGTTCCCCCTGCTATCAGCTCGGACCCACCGGAAGTGCCTCCTTATTACGCACAAAAAAATGAATACCCCCTTCTAGATGGGACCCACCTTAGTGGCAGGCTGACTTGTGGTCCTACTAAGTTGACGGGGACGGAGGGCTTTGTCAACTTAGTTAATATGGACAATTCTAGCTCCAGTGACCGTACGATGTCCATCCAACGGCCGTAGTGCTTCTTAAACCTCTGGTCTTCTTGCTCCAGCCGCCCAAACCAGCGCCGGTCATGCCTCGTGCTCCCGGCTCCCATGGTCGGCTGCGATCTGGCGGAGGCCTCACCGCCCCCTACTACTCCCACCGCTGGCCAGGCCATCCTCTACTCACCCACACCCCCTGTTATTCTGCGGCGACGGCAGCCTCACACCACTGCGAACAAGTGAACCCTCGTACTCCTCTACGCGTGGGCATCAACTGTCGCGTCTTCCCCGGCTCCGCGACATCCCCTTCCTAGGCCTCGCCATCGTCCACCGCCCTGGTGCTCTCGGCGCGGCGTGGTCAACGTGGTCAAGGAACGGCTGCCATCGGACATGGACTGTATGTGGAGAGGCTGACAGCTGGGTCCACGGCCGCAGCAAGGAAGTGCCTCCTTATTACGTGCAAAATAATTATTCCTCCACCTGACAGCGGGGACCCACCGGACGGGCCACCAGTATTTTGCGAAAAAAATCGTTTCCCCCTGACTACTGGGACCCACCGGACGGGCTGCCATATTTCATGAAAAAATGCCCCCCCCCGCTGTCAGCTCGGACCCACCGGAAGTGCCTCCTTATTACGCACAAAAAATGAATACTCCCCCGGCTAGCTTGGACCCACCTTGCTGGGAGGCTGACTTGTGGGCCTACTAAGTTGACGGGACGAAGGGCTTTGTCAACTTAGTCAATATGAACGATTCTAGCTCCAGTGACCATACGATGTCCATCCAACGGCCGTAGTGCTTCTTCAACCTCTGGTCTTCTTGCTCAGGCCGCCCAAAGCAGCGCCGGTCGTGTCGCATTCTCCTGCCTCTCGTGGCCGGCTGTGCTGCCGCAGAGGCCTCACCGCCCCCTACTATTCCCACCGCTGGCCAGGCCCTGCGGCGATGGCAGCCTCACACCGCAGCTGAACCAGTGAACCCTCGTAGTCCTCTTCGCGCGGGCTTCCACTGCCGCGTTGTCCCCTTCCTAGGCCTCACCGTCGTCCACCGCCGTGGTGCTCTCCGCGCGGCGTGGTCAACGTGGTTAAGGAACGACTTCCATCGGAAGAGTACTGTACGTGGAGAGGCTGACAGCTGGGTCCACGGCCACAGCCCAGATTTTTTGTGATTTGCCAAGTAAGTCGCTTTGTCAGGCCTGTTGGGCTGCAAATCTTTCAAGACGAGCAGAGCTTTCATTCGGCTGGTCGAGAAAATGGCCCATCAGTAATGAGAAATGGGATGTACATTTTTAAAACACATCAAACCGGCAATTAGTTTCAAATATCTTTTTTTCATTTCAAGATTTTAAATTACATTAATTTTTATGCGTGGAGAATTTGTTGGATTTTATATTGATATATATTTATTTTTAAAATCAGTTTGAATGTGAGTCAAAATTTCGGGATTAAAAACAGTTCGAACCGCACCAAAATATGCAAAATTTCGTATAATTTTTTAACCGTTGCCACAATATGGGCTATAATGCTAACAAAAAGAATATGGGCTCCAAAAAAACCTTAAGAATTAGCAAATGGGCTGTAAATTATTAGAAATAATGGCAGATGGGATGTATGATGCTTTCCACAGATTTGAGGCTTTCCAAAAAAAAGGTTGACGCACAAGCATAGATTGTTGGATGTCCATCCAACGGCCAACATGCTTCTTCAATCTCTTCTCTTCCTGCTCCAGCCGCTCAAACAAGCGCCGGCAGGACTGCCTGCTCCCTCCTCCTCGCGGCCGGCTATGCTGCCGCGCAGGCCTCACCACCCAACCGTACTCCCATCGCTGGCCTAGCCATCCCTCTACTCACCCACACCTGTTGTTATTCTCCGGCGACAGCAGACGAACCAGTAAACCCTTGTACAGTCGTACTCCCCTCCGCATGGGAAACAACTGCCGAGTCTTCCCTGCCTTCGTGTCGTCCCCTTCCTAGGCCTCGCCGTCGTCCACCGCCCTGGTGCTCTCGGCGCAGCGTGGTCAACATGGTCAAGGAACGACTTCCATCGGACGTGGACTGTACGTGGAGAGGCTGACAGCTGGGTCCATGGCCGCGGCAAGGAAGTGCCTCCTTATTACGCGGAAAATAATAATTCCTCCACCTAACAGCTGGGACCCACCGGACGGGCCACTGTATTTCACGAAAAAACGTTTCCCCCTGACTGTTGGGACCCACTAGCTACATCTTCGCATGCAAGGAAGTGCGCCGGGAAAAAATGATTTGCCCCCTGACTGCTGGGACCCACCAGCTACATCTTTGCAGGCAAGGAAGTGCCTGACAGTCGGGACCCACCTGGTCGAAGCGTACATAGCATTGTCATTCTACTCGTGAACGTGTACGTACATACTGGTCGATGTAGAGGCGCGCACGTGTCATAGTAGAGGCGCGCATGTAGCATGTACACATACGTACAGCGGCCAGGGTGCAAGAAAGAAAATACGGCCACGTATGTGTATATACGGGAGGGGTCTCGAACGCCTACTCGCGCATACATACGGCTAGGGCTCGTGTACATGGCTGGGTCGGAACGGAACAGCGTTGTCATCGTGTTCATGGGGAGGCAACGGAATGCATCGTGTTCATGGGGAGGCAACGGAATGCGTCGTGTTCATGGGGAGGCAACAGAATGCGTCGTGTTCATCGGGAGGCAACGGAACGTGTAGGAGCCAACCGGCTAGGTCGAAACGGAATGCGTGGTCGTGTTCATCGGGAGGGCTTGGACGGAACAGGCAATGGAAACGAGGCCTGGCGTACCGCACAACGGAGGAAACGGACCTCCTATGTTTGGAACGGGGTCCTGTTGCTCGGGAGGGGTCTGGCGTACCGCAAAACGGAGGAAACGGACCTCCTACGGTCGAAACGGGGGTCCTGTTCATCGGGAGGGGTGTGGCGTACTGCAAAACAGAGGAAACGGACTTGTGTTGGAGCGCTACGGTCGAAACAGGGGTCCTGTTCATCGGGAGGGGTGTCGCGTACCGCAAAACGGGACTCCACGGGATACTGTTCATCTCCACCGTCGACCCCCTCCAGCCTCCACGAGCTACTGTTCATCCACCGTGGACCTCCTCCAGCCTCCACCTGCGACTGTTCATCCACGGGCTCCTGTTCATCCAGCCTCCACCGCGCGCTACTCCACCGGCTACTGTTCAAACAGCCCTCTCCACGGGCTCCTGTTCAACCACCCCTCCACGGGCTACTGTTCATCCTGCCCTCCACCATCTACTGTTCATCCTGCCGTCCACCATCTACTGTTCATCCTGCCCTCCACGGGGTCCTATTCATCAAGCCCCAACCGGCTCGATCGATCGGGGTCCTGTTCATCCAGAGGCAACACCACGGGGTCCTGTTCATCCACCCCCACCGGTAACTGTTCATCCACCCCCCCTCAACGCTCACTGTTCATCCAGAGGCTGCATCGATCGGCTTCAGTTAGCAGTAGTAGTGAAGGAATCGCTCGATCGGGTTCAGTTTACAGCCATTGATCGATCGCTCAGGTTCAGTAACGCGTAGCCTGCAGTGTAATGGCTCGGGTTTAGTTAGAGCCCAACGCCTCGCTCGGGTTCAGTTAGAGCCAACGCCTCGCACACACTCACGTACGTGTATGAGAGAAGCGCGCATCGCTCGACCCCCGACCTCTCACCGTAACCGGGAACTCCCTGAAATTTTCCTCGCCCTCGCTTCTACCACGGTTTTTTCCATCATGGACGGCCCAAAGAATGTCATGCAGCTGCGTCTCCGGCCCGCCCAGGAAGAAAAGCCCATTTTCTATTATGATTTTTTGTCATAGAAGTAGGAGCCCACCACATCTATGATGATACCAGGTTTTGTCACAATTATCGTCATAGAAGTGTCATATGTATGACAGAGAAAAAAATTCGTTCGGCCCAAAATGTCACGGATGTGTCTTTTTTTGTAGTGAAAAGAGAAGTTTATTTTGAAAATTAGAGATGGCGCATACAAATTTGCTTAGAACAGCAAAATAATACCGCATATAGGTAGATATAGTGGACTCATGTGGCAAAACTGGTTTAAAGGTATTGCGATGCACAAGTAGAGATCATACTTAGTGCAAAATGAAGGCTAGCAAAAGATTGAGAAGTGACCAACCAAGAAATGAATAATCTCATAAGCGAGCACTAAGCACAATTAATACCAAACAATGCACCACAAGTAGGATATAATTTCATTGCATAGTTATTGACTTTCGTGCTTGCATAGGGAATCACAAACCTTAATACCAATATTCTTATCAAAGCATAATTACCGATCAACATAGCTCACATATCACATCATCATATCTCAAAACAATTACTAAGAATCAAGTTTATTTTGTCCAATCTTCATGAAAGTTTTTATTATATCCTTCTTGGATATCTATCACTTTGGAACTAATTTTCATGTGTTTCTTTTGATAAGCTCAAACAAATATAAGTGAAGATCATGAGCATAACATTTCTTTCTCTCAAATTAATTTAAGTGAAGCAAGAGAGAACTTCTTGAAAATTTTACTAACTCTCAAATAAATCTAAGTGAAGCAAGAGAGCATTTCTTCAAAAATACTAAGCACACCGTGCTCAAAAAGATATAAGTGAAGCACTAGAGCAAGTCCATAGCTCATAAAAATTTTGGTGAAGCATAGAGAGCAATTCTAACAAGTCATGGAATAATTTTGGCTCTCTCAAATAGGTGTGTCTCGAAAGGAATCAAGACTTAAAACACAAAATAAAACAAGAAAATACTCATATCATACACGACGCTCCAAGCAAAACACATAGTATGTGACGAATAAAAATATAGCTTCGAGTAAAATATCGATAGTCGTTAGAAGAAAGAGGGGATGCCACTCGGGGGCATCCCCAAGCTTAGTTGCTTGCTCTTTTTTCCCAAGCTTAAGCTATTTTTACTCCTTATTCCTTCACCCATTGTAAGATAACCCAAAACTTGAAAACTTCAATCACAACAAACTCAATAAAAGCCTTTGTGAGATCCGTTAGTATAAGAAAACAAATCACTACTATAAGTATTGTATCAAACCAATTCATATTTTGTTCTTGCATTATATCTACCGTATTCCAACTTTTCTATGGCAAAAACTCATCAAAGAAAACCATAGAGCCATCAAAACAAGCACACAACGCAAAGAAGATAGAATATGTCAGAAACAGAACAGTCTGTAGTAATCTGGGTGTTTCGAATACTTCTGTAACTCCAAAAATTCTGAACAATTAGAACGACCTGAGCAATTTGTACATTGATCTACTGCAAAAGGAATTGGTATTTTATCGCTCTCTGGTTAAAAATGAGAATAATTTTCGCTAGCGCAAAAGTTTCTATTTTTCAGCAAAATCAAACAACTATCACCCAAGAAGATCCTAAAGGCTTTACTTGGCACAAACACTAACTAAAACATAAAAACACAATAATAACAGTAGCCTAATAGTGCAAACACTCAAAAATAGGAAGCAAAAAGCAATAAATAATTTTTTTTCATTGGGTTGCCTCCCAACAAGCGCTATAGTTTTACGCCCTTAGCTAGTCATAAAGCAAGGATCTAAGTTTTGTCACCCTTTTTCTTAATTCCCTTAGAGGTCTTTTCATTATGGGGTTTTGTAAAAAGAACATAAAACTTATTATCCATAGAAACTTTAGCATTATTAAGTTGCCCACTACCATAACCATGTTGATTTCCGGCAACAATCCAAGAATAATGTTGATTAGCATTATTAAAAACTTGTTGAATTACATCTAGGATCAGGACTTCCTTTTTAAGGTTCTCATCAAAGATGTTATTGTCCCCAAGCAAATGTCTTAATGCATAATCACTATTGTAAAGAATTTCATCTATTACAGGATTTTCACGATTCATACCATAAAAATCAAAGATTTCCCTAGCTTCCCATATTATGTAGTCAAATTCATTCATAAGAATTAAAGTGGCTAACTTTTTAGCTTTTGGATTCTTTATAATGGGAAGCTCAAAAAACAAACTTTGCAAAGTAGGATGAGTATGGATAAATTTATTTTCAAGTTTCAAAACTAGTGCTGAAATAGCATCCGCATAAGATCTAGTAGTTCTAAGTATAGGAGCATCATCAAGACTTAGATTTCCCACACAATTGAAAAATTCTTGGATACGTTCCTTTCGTATAACATTCCCTTGCCCCAAGATAAAAGTTTTAGCATCCATATTGCCCGTACGTCCTATCTTAGGAGTTAGGCCATCACCTGTTGGTGCCATACCGAAATCACTGATGATTGCCAGCAAAAGGATAGATCCAACGAGAAAACGGTGAACGAAAAAGAGGGGCGAATAAAAA
Source organism: Triticum urartu (assembly GCF_003073215.2). NCBI lineage: Eukaryota > Viridiplantae > Streptophyta > Magnoliopsida > Poales > Poaceae > Triticum > Triticum urartu. The sequence goes on along the minus strand of NC_053027.1, from coordinate 161,041,054 downwards.
TGGAAAATTTTTGTGAAGTGGGGGAGAGGAAAACAAGAGTTAAATGGCAAATAATGTAAATTGCAAGGAGATGAGATTTGTGATTAGGAACCTGGTATATGTTGAAGATCCTCCCCGGCAACGGCGCCAGAAATTCCTTTCGAGATTTTAAATTGCATTGATTTTTATGTGTGGACAATTTATTGGATCTTATATTGATATACATTTATTTTTAAAATTAGTCTGAATGTGACTTGAAATTTCGGGATTAAAAATAGTTCAGACCGCACCGACATATGCAAAATTTTGTATAATTTTTTAACCGTGGCCACAATATGGGTTGTAATGCTAACATAAAGAATATGGGCTCCAAAAAACCCTGTAAGAATTAGCAAATGGGCTGTAAATTATTTGAAATAATGGCAGATGGGTTGTATGCTATTTTCCACAGATTTGAGGCTTTCCGCAAATGGCCTGTATACTGTTGGATGTCCATCCAACGGCCATCGTGCTTCTTCAATCTCTGCTCTTCCTGCTCCAGCCGCTCAAACAAGCACCGGCGGGACTGCCTGCTCCCTCCTCCCCGCGGCCGGCTGTGCTTCCGCGCAGGCCTCACCACCCCACCGTACTCCCATCGCCGGCCTAGCCATCCCTCTACTCACCCACACCTGCTGTTATTCTGTGGCGACGGCAGACGAACCAGTAAACCCTCGTACATCGTACTCCCCTCCGCATGGGAAACAAAAACAACGGCCGAGTCTTCCCTGCCTCCGTGTCGTCCCCTTCCTAGGCCTCACCGTCGTCCACCGCCCTGGTGCCCTCGGCGTGGCGTGGTCAGCGTGGTCAGCGACCGACATGCATCTGAAGTGGATTGTACGTGGAGAGGCTGACAGTTGGGTCCACGGCTGCACGCAAGGAAATGCCTCCTTATTACGTGCAAAATAATGATTTCCTCCACCTGACATCTGGGACCCACCAAAACGGCCTCTGTATTTCGCGAAAAAAACGTTACCGCCGCTGACAACTCGGACCCACCAGCTATATCTTCGCACGCAAGGAAGAGCCTCCTTATTATGCACAAAAAAATGAATACTCCCCCTGCTAGCTGGGACCCAGTATAGTGGGCCTTCTAAGTTGACGGGGATGAAGGGCTTTGTCAACTTAGTCAATATGCACGATTCTAGCTCGACTGACCGTACGATGTCCATCCAACGGCCGTAGTGCTTCTTCAACCTCTGGTCTTCTTGCTCCAGCCGCCCAAAGCAGCGCCGGTCGTGTCGCCTGCTCCTGCCTCCCGTGGCCGGATGTGCTGGCACGGAGGCTTCACCGCCCCCATACTACTCCCACCGCTGGCCAGGCCATCCCTCCACTCCACTCACCCACACCCCCTGTTATTCTGCGGCGACAGCAGCGCAACCGAACCAGTGAACCCTTGTACTCCTCTCCGCGTGGGCATCCACTGCCGCGTCTTCCCCGGCTCCGCGTCGTTCCCTTCCTACGCCTCGCCGTCGTCCACCGCCGTGGTGCTGTCGGTGCGGCGTGGTCAATGTGGTCAACGACCGAATTCCATCGGAAGAATACTGTACGTGGAGAGGCTGATAGCTAGGTCAACGGCAGCCGCAAGGAAGTGCCTCCTTATTACGCGGAAAAATAATTATTCCTCCACCTGACAGGAGGGACCCATCGGACACCCACCAGTATATCGCGAAAAAAACGTTTGCCCCTGACTGTTGGGACCCATCCGATGGGCCACCGTATTTCGTGAAAAAAACGTTCCCCCTGCTGTCAGCTCGGACCCACCGGAAGTGCCTCCTTATTACGCACAAAAAAATGAATACCCCCTGCTAGCTGGGACCCACCTTGGTGGGAGGCTGACTTGTGGGCCTACTAAGTTGACGGGGACAGAGGGCTTTGTCAACTTAGTCAATATGCACGATTCTAGCTACAGTGACCGTACAATGGCCATCCAACGGCCGTAGTGCTTCTTCAACCTCTGGTCTTCTTGCTCCAGCCGCCCAAACCAGCGCCGGTCGTGCCTCGTGCTCCTGCCTCCCGTGGCCGGCTGTGATGCGGCGGAGGCCTCACCGCCCCCTACTACTCCCACCGCTGGCCAGGCCATCCCTCTACTCACCCACACCCCCTGTTATTCTGCGGCGACGACAGCCTCACACCACAGCGAACCAGTGAACCCTCGTACTCCTCTACACGTGGGCATCCACTGCCGCATCTTCCCTGGCTCCATGTCGTCCCCTTCCTAGGCCTTGCCGTCGTCCACCACCCTGGTGCTCTTGGCGCGGCGTGGTCAACGTGGTCAAGGAACGGCTTCCATTGGACGTGGACTGTACGTGGAGAGGCTGACAGCTGGGTCCACGGCCGCAGCAAGGAAGTGCCTCCTTATTACGTGCAAAATAATTATTCCTCCACCTGACAGCGGGGACCCACCGGACGGGCCACCGTATTTCGTGAAAAAAACATTTTCCCCTGACTGCTGGGACCCACCAGCTACATCTTCGCACGCAAGGAAGTGCCTGACAGTCGGGACCCACCTGGTCGAAGCGTACGTAGCGTTGTCATTCTGGTCGCGAACGTGTACGTACATATATACTAGTGGATGTAGAGGCGCGCACGTAGCATGTACACATACGTACAGCGGCCAGGGTGCAAGAAAGAAAATACGGCCACGTATGTGTACATACGGGAGGGGTCTCGAACGCCTACTCGCGCATACATACGGCCAGGGCTCGTGTACATGGCTGGGTTGGAATAGAGAAACAGCGTCGTCGTCGTGTTCATGGGGAGGCAACGGAATGCGTCGTGTTCATGGGGAGGCAACGGAACGCGTGGGAGCCAACCGGCTGGGTCGGAACGGAATGCGTGGTCGTGTTCATCGGGAGGGCTTGGATGGAACAGGCGATGGAAACGAGCCCTGGCGTACCGCACAACGAAGGAAACGGACCTCCTACGTTCGGAACAGGGTCCTGTTGATCAGGAGGGGGTCTGGCGTACCGCAAAATGGAGGAAACGGACCTCCTACGATCGAAACGGGGGTCCTGTTGATCGTGAGGGGTGTGGCGTACCGCAAAATGGACGAAACGGACTTGTGTTGGAGCGCTACGGTCGAAACGGGGGTCCTGTTCATCGGGAGGGGTGTGGCGTACCGCAAAACGGGACTCCACGGGATACTGTTCATCTCCACCGTCGACCCCCTCCAGCCTCAACGAGCTACTGTTCATCCACCGTCGACCTCCTCCAGCCTCCACCTGCGATTGTTCATCCATGGGCTCCTGTTCATCCAGCCTCCACCGCGCGCTACTCCACCGGCTACTGTTCAACCAGCCCTCTCCACGGGCTCCTGTTCAACCACCCCTCCACGGGCTACTGTTCATCCTGCCCTCCACCGTCTACTGTTCATCCCGCCCTCCACGGGGTGGTCCTGTTCATCTAGCCCTGCACGGGGTCCTGTTCATCTATCCCCAACCGGCTCGATCGATCGGGGTCCTGTTCATCTAGAGGCAACACCACGGGGTCCTGTTCATCCACCCCAACAGGAACTGTTCATCCAACCCCCCCCCCCCCCCCCCCCCCCCCCCCCCCCCCCCCCCCCCCCCCCCCCCCCCGCAATGCTCACTGTTCATCTAGAGGCAGCATCGATCGGCTTCAGTTAGCAGCAGTAGTGAAGGAATCGCTCGATCGGGTTCAGTTAACAGCCATCGATCGATCGCTCGGGTTCAGTAACGCGTAGCCTGCAGTGCAATCGCTTGGGTTCAGTTAGAGCCCAACGCCTCGCTCGGGTTTAGTTAGAGCCAACGCCTCGCACACACGCGCGTATGTGTACGAGAGAAGCGCGCATCGCTCGGCCCCGACCTCCCACCGTAACCGGGAACTCCTCGAAATTTTCCTCCCCCTCGCTTCTACCATGGTTTTTTCGTCATGGACGGCCCAAAGAATGTCATGCAGCTGCGTCTCCAGCCCGCCTAGGACGAAAAGCCCATTTTCTATCAAGATTTTTTGTCATAGAAGTAGGAGCCCACCACATCTATGATGATACCGGGTTTTGTCACAATTATCGTCATAGAAGTGTCATATGTATGATAGAATTTTTTTTGTTCGGCCCAAAATGTCACGGATGTGTCTTTTTTGTAGTGATTATACATCTCATGTACTATTAATCTTGTCAATAGTCGAAGGCGGTTTTAAAAAATGCATTAGAGCATTTAATAATATAGCCAGCCGATGGCTGTAAGGAATTGCCATGTCATCTATAGCCATCATCTAGATGCACTCATACAGTAGTGTGGGCTATTTCCCGCAAAATATATATATATATATAAGGTTGGCTATTGTATTAGTGTTTTTTTCCATCTCCTCTCTATCTCTTTCTTCATATTTATTTTATTTAACTAGGGAGCTTAAAAAGTTAGAATTGGACTAGCTGTACGTGGCGAAATCCTAGTAGGAAGAGCGTGCACGAGAACAAGCACATTCACGTGGTTGAAAACAAATTGGAAACCATGTCTGTCTGAATACAAATCTAGGAGTACGTACGAATCTAACAATACTGATTGGGCATTGTTGAATGTTGATACTTTTTTTGTAAGTTTGATCAAAGTAGAGATACTTTGACTACACATAAAACTTATATGTAAACTACTAGAAAGGATCGGAGGGAGTATATTGTACGTTCAAGAGTGAAACGGACATTGAATACCCTTTATATATGATTTGTGGATGCTATGATCACCGGTTCAAAATTTTGAATCCGCCTAACATATCACACATGCACCCACTCGTTCTCTCTCTATTTCATCTCGGGGTCCGGAGATCGATTGAAAGAGGACTAGGGTGGGTACAATACGTTCATTTCGCTTATGAACATACAATATACTCCCTCTGATCCCCACAGACCCCCCCCCCGTCGGTCATTTCTATCATAGAAACAGACCAAACCTTTATCTCCTTGCACGACACGCAAATTGATCTCTCAATATCAATCGATCTCGTCAAGATGTGTCGGGGCATGAACCGAATGGGATGTCAAAACTAAGACGGGAAGAGACACATAGTGGAGGCAAAGTGAAACTTTAAATGAACCGTTTGTTTGTATGTATGTCGGACAAATTACAACATTGGAAATACAAGCATGGTCTAGGCCCACATGCGAATGATACTCAGCGGAATGTTCAAATGAGGCTTGCGGGAGCGACACGCTCATCGTCGCTTTATACGATGGGTTTCAGTGTGCCGAGGGTGGCGTTAGCATTGCGGCACGACCAATAGATCAACACTCGGCTCGTCGAGGATGCACGGGGCGCCGAAGTGCGCGCGCATCGCGACGCGTCCGCTGAGTGGTGTAGTGCGGCCAACTGCATTCCCAGGACCTGAGACCATGCCGGGTCGTCTTTCTTTTTTGATGACATGTGGGGTCATGTGAGCAAAGGGCATCTCCAACGTTCCCATGACCGAAGCTGACTACCCTAGCACACCAAAAACCCTCATCTCTCAGGCCATCGCGCGGTGCGTTCCCAGCCGTTGCCAGCTGCCCGCATTCATGTCGTCCGTCCGTATGCCGTCGTTAAGAGGCTCGGTGCCCGAGGAAGCAACTCCGGCGTCTTAACGACGCACCCGGACGCTTGGCCTCACCAGAATGCGCTACTTAAAGCGGCAACACCCAGCTAACCTCCACACCATAGCGCATCGTCCTGTTACCTGGCACCACATCCGCCATGACCGCGAGCGTGAACACTCTGCCGGAGAGCTTGTCTTCGGGGATGAAGCTCGAGGTCTCCGCCCTCACTCAAGTCGCCGCACAAGCGGTGGCCACGCTGGCAGCCAACGACGGAAGCACCGTCAGCCACGCGTCCTACTTGTCGCCGTCCAACATCCGGCACCACCAAGGTCGGGGACTCCTCCGAGGATGAGTAGGGCATGGGAGGCGGTAGAGCATGGTGTGCCAACTGGCCGGTCCATCTCCCGTGTTCTACTCTTCCTCACCGAAGACCGCACCTTCACTTCACGGGTCTTGAACCCCGCCCCCGTACATGGAGATCGCAGATGGAGGACGTTGGTCACCGCCGTAGAATAGGTTTAGCGTCGGGTTTCTTTTATTTTTGTCCTATAGAAGTTTGAAATGTAATGAAAATCTGCCATGTTTGCATTAATCTCGACCGGTGTATATGAAATTTCACAATAATATAGTATGTTGTAGGAGTACTAGCAAGATGCCCGTGCTATGCACGGAACATCAAGATCTTGTGGGAGAAAAGGATGCACGTGGGAAGGCCTTATCTGCAAATGTGGAGAGGAGTGTGGGTAAATTGTCATAGTTTCCTTCCTATCTGTTAGATATAGATCAGACGGCCTATGTTGCAGGATGGCAGGCACACCATCATCACCAACTCTGCTTTTTATTGAACCGAGACAAATCTAACATGCGAAGTAAAATAAACATATAGTCTAGATACACAATTTATCTTAGGCACTCCAATAGTACGTCCACTACACATTAATGCATTTCACATCTTTCTACATCTATGGGAAGCTACAAAAGGGTTACGTAAATTTCCTATCTCTCTCCTCCTTGATTTTCATGGTGGTGGGCCCCTCCCTCCCCCCAATCTACAATCAACAGCTCACATGTTTCAAATTACGTTAATTATGTAACTGGGATTACGTAGGTGTAGCATCACTCGTCCTAAAAACCCAACTAAGCCAACCGCCCAGCATATCGCGCGGGAAAAGACCCGACCATGCCATTTTAGTCGGGATTACCGGATTACTAGTAGTAGTATCGATGGATCGCGCGAAGCACCAAGTTTATTTTCGTTAGGGGGCGAAGCACCTAGTTTATCTCTACTCCTATAAAAGACTCAGTTGGTGATGATGGTGTGTCTGCCATCCGTCATTTCTGACCATTAGATCTACATCTAATGGCTGCGAGGTAAGTTGTGGCATTTTTGCAACAATAGCCCACTTCTCTGCTCCAATTTGAAGAAAACCCCTTATTATCTTGAAAGCAACCACATCCCTCACTCGCCTCATCAAAACAACCTGAGAAATATATTTTGAGTGAAACCTAATATATTTTTAGTGGTATATATGTATTTCAAAACAAGAGTGTTTTCTTTCATGTTTGTGAACAAGTACTATTCTACTTTGGATACGTTGCCACGCATGGGCACATTGCTAGTTAAGAGGAAAAAAGGCGGTACACTAACAGCACCCCTGCCGCGATCGCATTGCACCCCACACATGTTCGGTCCTACACACGGCTCACGCAAATGGAACGCGCTTCGGCTTGCCTCTTCACTGACACGTGGGACTGCACTTGGAGAAACGGAGCATGCGCCAAACTCCCCTGCCCATCACGCGAAAATCCCCCCGCCCCATGAAAAAATTCCCCCAAATCCCAAATTCAACCGCCCTTCGACCAACTATCCAATAATATTACCCAAACCCCGTCCCCCTCCACTCCATTCGCTCCGCCAAAGCCGCCCTCCCCGCTGCGCCGTACGTCGGCACCGCGGTTTGTCGAGTGGACGCACGGCGATCCTCTCACTCCCACAGTACACTCTCGTAGACTGTCATCCTCTAGCCAGGCCGCCACCGATGGTGACGTTCTTGTGGAGGCGCACGGTGGTCAGCGCCGCTACCGCTGGCGACGTTTGTGTGGAGACGCACGGCGGTCAGCTTCTCCCATGGTACGCATATTCTAGATTGAGGCCCCGTGCATGTCAGTGTAGCACTGAATGTTAGCTGATAGACGCTGTTAATCTCACTGTTTGCCAAAAGTAGTTTCTAGTCAATATTCTCTGCTTAAGAAGCTCCCTTACCCTGTTCTGCACTCAATCTGCTTAGCTGAGATGGCATGCCAAGCCCGATTAGTTGCTAAAATATCCTGCCATATATTTATTGTGACGTAGATTGCCATGGTCTAGTAGCCAATCTATTAGGTGAAATAGTTGTACACCGTTTTATACTCGATCTTTGTTGCTGCGATGGCCTTCTATAGTTCGATGGCCGTGTCGGCCTCATTGATTGCTAAAATAGCCTGCCATAATTTGGCACTCAAATCTGTTTGCTGAATTAGCTTGACATATATCTCGTTACTTAGATCTGCTAGTCCAAATATCTTGCCATAGCTTTAGACATCGACCTAGGTATTTTTTTCTGGACTTCATAAGAAAGCATATATGTTTCTCATGTAATATCTAGTAAAAGAACTAATTTGTATGTCTAACAGATGGATAGGACTTGGATAACTTATGCTCGAAGATTCTCCACTACATATGTTGAGGGGGTAGAAAACTTCATGAACTTTATCAGAGCTGAGTACGATGGTCTGAAATCAGATGTGCTCTGCCCGTGTAGCAGTTGTATGAATTCAGTTACAAGACCCCAGTCAACTGTGCAAAATCATCTACACTTGTATGGGCTGTCGGTCACATATACTAGGTGGGTTCATCATGGTGAAGCTGTGAACGTCAATGTTACTGACTACGTGGAAGCAGCAGATCACCATCTTGATCTGCCTGATGCTCAGGTGGAAGAGGAGGAGGTGGTGGTGGCGGAGCTAGTGAGTTTGACCAACATTGATACAATGCTATGAATTGCTCATGCATTTCGTGAACTTTCACCTGCAGAAGAAAAACAGTGGGCCCACATGTTGGAATAATGCAACGTGGTTGTCACCCCAGGAAATAAGCTGTCAGTGTTCTCAGCTATGGTCACCTTTCTTCAGGTGAAGACATCTGAGCGGATGACCAACAAATCATTCGATGCAATGTTGGCTGCTTTCCACAAATCTTTCCCAGATGCGTCTGAGCTGCCACACACCTACAGTAAAATGAAGAATTTCCTTCATGCAGTTGAAATTGGATATGATATGATCCATGTTTGTAAGAATAATTATGTTGTGTTCCAGAAGGATTATGCCAACTTAAGTGAATGCTCGAAATGCAAATCATCAAGATGGAAAGATGGTGATGTTGTGAAGAGGGTTCCTCATAATGTTCTGAGACATTTTCCAATTACACCAAGATTGCAGAGGTTGTTTCATGATGCTGAAACAAGAGAGGATGTACTGTGGCATTCTAGGAACCATGAGTACAGAGATCATAATGTAATGAGCCATCCATCTGATGGTAGTGAGTGGCAAAGCTTCAATCAGAAACACAAAAAGTTTGCTGCTGACCCGAGAAACATTAGAGTTGGCTTAGCTTTAGATGGATTTAACCCATTTGGCCACCAGAGTGCCACATATAGCATGTGGCCAGTGCTTGTTATCCCTTACAACATGCCTCCAAATGTCTGCATCAAAGAATCAAACTACATGATGGCCTTGCTCATCTGTGATGGCCTGGCTTATTAGGGATGATAGACTACTCATATCAATAAGGAATTCCTTATTTTCCGAGAGTCCATTCAGACAGAACTCCAAAGTTAAGTGTGCTTAGCTTGGAGTAGTGTCAGGATGGGTGACCGACCGGGAAGTTGCTCCCGGGTGCGCACGAGTGAGGACAAAGTGCGCAGAAAGGACTAGTATTGATCTGTGGGGCCAGTCTAGATCCCGCCAGGAGTAACGACCACCGGCGGGTGTGCATCGAGGGTGTTACAAGTTGGTATCAGAGCCGACCCTCGTGGTTACACGGATGGTTGCGGACAGGTGCGTGGTCATGTTGTTCATGACGTTTGTGACCCGTCGTGGCACCCGGCATGGCACATGTACTGGACTAGAAGCACAGACGTTGGTGCCAAGAGGGAACATTCCTGTGGCCCGATGAGGACGTCGGTTCCTCTGAGTGGGGGTGTATGTGATGGCCTGGCTTATTAGGGATGATAGACTACTCATATCAATAAGGAATTCCTTCTTTTCCGGGAGCCCATTCAGACAGAACTCCAAAGTTAAGCATGCTCAGCTTGGAGTAGTGTCAGGATGGGTGACCAGCCGGGAAGTTGCTCCCGGGTGCGCACGAGCGAGGACAAAATGCGCAGAAAGGACTAGTATTGATCTGTGGGGCCAGTCTAGATCCCGCCAGGAGTAACGACCACCGGCGGGTGTGTCCGGGGCGTTACATCATCCCAGGTCCAAAAAGTCCTAGAAGGGATTTTGATTTATTCATGGAGCCTTTTGTGGAGGAACTTCAACAGCTATGGAAGGGTGTTCTCACTCGAGACCTATATAGCAACCCACCATCTGATTTCTTTCTATGTGGTGTTATAATTTGGTGCATCCATGATTATCCGGCTTTGGGCGCTATGTCAGGGCGAACGACACATGGTTACAATGCATGTGTTCGCTATGACAGGAATCCGTTGTCATACGCAATACTTAGCAAGATCTGTTACATTGGACACCGTTGTTTCCTTGCCAAGGACAAGCCGCGTCCTTGAAAATACCGAAGACATGTGTTCAATGCAAAGCATGAAAACCGTGATGCGCCAAAGAGGCTCACCGCCGATGAGTTGCAAGCAGAATTAGAGAAGGTCAGGCATATTACACCAGGAAACCATCCTAGTAATGGTAGCGGGAAAAGGAAGTGTGGCAAGGCAGAAGAGAGGTTATTGTTTACCCACAGGTCCACTTTGTGGGACTTGGAGTATCAGAATGATTTGGATCTGCAGCATAATCTTGATTGTGGCACCCCGGCTTAGAGGAGACCGGGACGCCCCGTATTCCAGCCCAGAGATCGAGGTGAAGTCTTCTAAAATACGACACTACTTAGTATAGAACAAACCATCTCTCTATTACAACACGAATACGAATACAAGGGTTCCGATATTATAATGAATAACATTGGTACGGCGACACTACGCCAACCACGGTTGCTCCATACAAGCAGCACAACAATTCGAAGCAGCGGAACAACTACTGGCAGCAGAACAACGAACGACGATGATGGACTCCAATCCGCAGGGACTCTGGCTGGAACGTTTATCCTAGCTCGCGAACACAGCAACAACACCAACAAGCAAGCAATCCAGGCACGACCTGCAAACTAGCATGACACGCCAGGTCAGTACATTGAATGTACTTGCAAGCTCACAAACCAGAAGCATTCAAGACAAACAACAACATGGCAATTACAGGTTAATCAGGAATTATCATGAGATCATCAGGATAACATGGTATGAACAACATGAACATAATATCGCTAGAACAATATGATCATGGCATGAACATATAAATCTGATGGTACTAGCATGCAACATGATGACACTACATGCACCATTTATTCTGCTCGGGTTACCTCGTAACCATCACATGCATCACTTACCAACCTCTGACATTACACGATCATCTCAGGATGAAATCAAGCTTGGTATAAACAATACCGTAGTAATCATCAAATGACCACAAGGAGTTTGATCTTTACCCATGATTCTCGCACAACATCACGAATATCCAACAACTCGGTATCCTCGATACCACGGTGATCATTCCGGCGATCACAACCATGACCAACACTTGGTCTCAAACAGTGATCCTTCCGGCGATCACAACCAACTTAGCTCATCCACGAACTGAGGTTGTTATTAAGCACATTATTATTATTACTGTTGACTCACAGTGTGACCAACTATGAACTAGGCCCTTATCCACGGGCGCGGCTATCGATAGATTTAATATACACTATGCAGAGGTTAGTACACTGTACCCACACTACGGAACCCATGGACTCGAACTCCCATTCGGGTGGACCAACAGCATTCCGACAAAACCGATCTATTGTCATGACACTCTCCCGGCCACTCCGACCCACTCCCAACTGGGGTAGTCCTGGGTGGCCCCGTGTCTACCAAAGACACAACGACCACCGTCGTGGCCAAACGTCCCTCACGGGGACCGGATCCATAATAATAACAACAATGGGCACACAAGGTTATGTCTGCTTACCGGGCCAGGCTACCGCACGCCCATAACCTCCCCTAGTTGGAGGCACCGGCGAGAGGCACGACAATAGACCCAGTTAGGACCTTCCCATAAAGGTAAGCGTGGTTGCACTGGTCAGTTCGATATGGTGGCACCATGACTCAGCCAAGATGTGTTCAAGTTCAATTTAATCCGGTTAAACTTGAATGCAAATATGCCGAGCCATGACAAAATAACATGATACAATTACAATGTATGAGCATGATATCAACATAAGCACGGGTGCAACATAACTAGCCACCATATCAACAATGAATCATCTCCAACTGAGCATGGCATAATGAAGAGCATGAATATTACCAGTACAACACTACTCATAGCATAACATGACCACTAGCATCAACAATAAACATCATGCAAGAACATATCAACAATGCCATCATGCAAGCATTTAACCAACTGGATGCAATGGAACATGCATAACAATGGTACCCGGTAGAGACGGCAGTCATGCACCGAAGACCATTACCAACATCAACATATACTACTAGCAAGCATAAGCATATGAAAAGAATACTATCAACTAGCAGGACATGACAACTAGGTGCACAACAACATAGCAAGAAAGTAAGCATGAATCCATGAGCATTATCGAAACAACTATAACCATATTTTAAGCAAGCAAACATAATAAATATTCAAGTTGAAAACCATGGCTACTGCATGACTACCATGCAAGTGGGTATTGTGGCTTGCCTGGGGTGATGGAGACTCAAGGAAGAAGTGCGGTGAAGCCGCGGAACGAAACATCGGACGGTACGTTCTCGGAGGGGGCTGATTAGAGGCAAGGGCCAAATGGTCATTTTCACCGTGAGAACACCTAGTGAAAATGTTACCAAAAGATAGAGCTTGACGATACGAAGAAGTGAGTGTTGGTTTCACCTCAATCGGAGTTACGTTTCAAAAATTGTGAACGTTGGAAGAACAGGGAACAATCTATGGAAAAATTTGTCACCAACGGGTCCCTAGAGGAAAAACAGAAACATATTTGAGGAAATACGCTTTCTGACTTAGAAAACGTACTTCAGGCCGAAGTAGAAATAGAATACGCTTTCAGAAAAGGGAAGACGTACTCTATAAAATACGCTTCACTTGCCACGTGGGCAGAGGCGCCTAGGCCACTGGCGCGTGGGGCCCAGGGGCAGGAGTAGGGGGCACGGGCGCTCGTCCTCTACCTCCCGCTCGCCCTATTTCTTGCGTGAAACAGCAGCAAAGCACGGGAGGGCCGGCGAGGGGACCAGCCTGCTCCGGCCGTTTCCGGCCAGGTGGAGACCACCGGCGGGACCGCGAGGCAGAGGCGCCTCCGTTCTGGTGCAGGGCGGCCGCCGGGGAGGAGTGGTGGATGCGGGGATGGAGGAGACCCGAGAGGCAGGGGCGGGCGGTGGTGTTGAAGGGCAGGGGTCTCCGGCGGCGGGGAGGCAAGGTGGAGGGCTTGGGGAGGCTCCCGGAGAGTGGTGGGGGCTTTGGTGGCGACGGGAGAGAGAGAGGAGCACCGGATGGGCTCGATCGAGGTGGTGGCCGAGAGCAATGGTGATGGCCAAGCTCCGGGAGGCGCGGCCAGAGGGACTCCGGCAACGAACTAGTGGGATGGGGAGGCTCAGTGGGACGAGGGGGAGTCGGTGGACAGGTCAGGGAGGCGAGAGGAGGCTTGGCTTGGCTGGACTCATGCAGAGGCCGAGGAAGCCATGGTGGACGGCGACGAACTCCGGTGATACGAGGTGATTCCAGAGAGAAAATGAGGCGAGGGAGGGAGCGATGAGAAGCGGGGGACCTCGGGCACTCCTTATATAGCCGCGGGGAAGGCTCAGGAGCTCACAAGTGAGCTCCCGACCGAGCTTTAATGGCGGCAGAGGCAGGGCATGGCACGGGCATGGCGTTTGCAACGCATTGATGGCGAACCACGACGAGGCAGCGATGCAGGGCGACGCAGTCGAGCACGGACAAGCTCCTGGACAAGGTTTGAGGTCGAGACGAGGAGGGAGGAGACGAGCATAGTGGCCGGAACAAGCCAGAGCACGCCTACAGCCATGATGGAAGCGTGATCACCACGCTCACTGGCACAAGCATCGCTCTTTGGCATGGCCAACCATTTCCAGTGGATGGACATTGGCGCCCTCAGTCCAAATGAGGAAATAAATCGTTCCAGGGGCAAAGAAGAGATTTGCAATTAGCTCCAAAAGTAAATAAGTAAGAAGGTGTTTGTAACTTGCTTTGGTTAAACCAGCTTGGTAACGTGGTAAAGAGTTTGTCTGATGATGATCACATACTAAGGTGATGCTGATCACAAAAAATCAGAACAAAAGGAGGAGTTTAGATGAGGGTTGCTGTAGAAAGTGCAAATCTGGCCAGAATTAGGGATTTGGATGATACACTCACATACTTGATTTCTGTGAGCTGAAATTTGGCATAGAGGGTTTATATGATTATATGAAGCTGCTGTAAAAGTTTCATGCCATTTGGAAATACCAAAGTGGCACTTGCTTCACAAAGCTTCATTCTGGACAGAAACTTGGAAAAATTACACAGGGCAATTGGATTAACCAATTGAGGTAAAAATTGGTGGGGGGTTTATATAGGTAGAAGCATGTCTTGGTAAATTTTTAGCTCAATTGTAGCAACATAATGTATAGTTGCTTCACAAATTAAAAATCTGACCAGAAGCTAAGATTTGGGGCTGGGCTCACATAGACGAGTTGCATGAGCTCATATTTGGTGGAGAGTCATGATAAGATCATATAAAGGAGCTTGCAAAATTGCAACTCATTTGGATGTGCCTAGCTTGTACTTCCTTCACAATCACTTCCCTCAGACAGGAACTTTGACAAATTTCTTAGGAATATTTACTAGGTAAATTGAGTTGAATTTTGGCATGAGCCAATGATATGGAGAGGAAAAGCTGTCCAAGAAGTTTGGGGTCAATCAAGCAAATATAAATAGCACTTCCTTTGCAAAGTGCCAATTAGGACAGAATAGGAAAAGAATTATTGGAGGATTATTTTTGAACATGGCAATGAAATATTTTGCCATATTTGAGGGAGATATGACCCAAACAATTTATGGGAATTATTTGGGAATTTTAGGAGTGACAGAAATATAGGTTGCTTCAGCACCTAGGGTTTAAGGGTTATTCCTTTATCAGAAAAGGAATATTCCCAACAAAAGAATTTTAGGTTGGGTCAAGCTTGGAAATGACATGATCTTGGGATGATTATGAGGGTGACAAGCCACTATAAAACCTAGGAAGACATGATCTTCCCAAGTTTCAGAACCACATAGCCATGGAAAAGCAAAACAAAACAGGAAATCCAAGAAAATCAAAGGAAAAAGAAAAGGGCAAAAATCCAGGCTATTACAAACCTTCCCCCCTTAAAGAAATCTCGTCCTCGAGATTTGGTTGCTCAGGATTAAATAATCTTCTGACTTGAAGAAACCGTTTCCAACTCGGGTTTCTTTTATTCATTCTCATATAATATTTCCACTGAATTGGATTTAACTGACTGTCTTGATCTGGGGTGGTTTGCTTCGTCGTATCTGACATTCTGACAGGACGTACCTCATATGTTCCTGTTTATACTGACTCAGATTTTCTTTCATATCTATTGGCTGAGCTGGCATCCGAAATATTATTTGTACGGATATACTTGTCCTTCTTGATATTGATCCTTGCTGGAAATGTTATCCTAGTATCGAGTACTGAGAATATTCTGCGGAGTTGGGGAACATATCTTCCCATGGAAGAAATAATCTCTTCTACCCAGGCATCAGTTTCCTTGAATATATGCATGCCTTCGGGGTTCAAAACAGTGAGGTGGATCTACCTGTTTTGCTAACAGATTCTGACATCTTGCAGGAGTTTCTGACTTACCTTGACTGGCTTTGAGTATCCATGTTGTACCAAAGGTTTGACTGTCGCTTGTCGTGACTGATAGAAAAATGCACCATCTCCTGATGATACGATTTACAGACTTGACTGGCGGTGATCTTGGCATAGAATCCCATCCACACAGGCTGTTCTTTTCATTGCTTCCCCTATGCGAGAGATAACAATCCTCAAAATATATGTTTTCACACTGATTCTTCATTTTTGCCAGTATATCCATGGGAATAACAGTCGGTGTGATGCTCCATCGCGGGTGTTGAGGTCAATATATTGAGCTATCCATGAGTCTGACCGGACGGACTCGGGTATTCAATGCCGACAGTTCTGAGCATACTGTGGACTGAGCTGGTTGCCTCACTATGAGGTCCTTACCACAATGGAGTATACCTCTTGGGTTTGCCGTGGAATTAGACAGTCTTGGGCATCCACATTTTTCACATAATAACCGGCATACCTGTGTTGTGGGTCTTGCTCTTTCATTATTACTTTCTTCATCTGGATCCTCAACTGAAAGAGCGGGGCCTTATATATATCATTGATTATTTTCGCGGCCCTGAATACTGTTACATACAATATCTGACAATCATACCTTGGACTGGTTCCGATTTTGAGCCTCAATATATTTATCCGGCTCACGTGTGGTTATACAGATCTCAATATTGTTGGGGATTATGCCGGACAGTGACGGAGTTAATAACATCATATTGTGGGATGTGCGGGACTGACCTTGATAATCACTGCCAAGATTATTGTCTCAATTTTGTCTTTCCTTCAAGACTTGTTGATTATGGCATCACCCACTAGTTTTTGTTTCTTGAATAACCGGTGAGGTTGTCGGATGTGTACCATGAATTCTTCCTTGTGCGAGAGACTTGCATGGACTTGGAAGCATACTGAATGAACTAATATCTGATTCTCGAGGCATACCTCTGAACGATTTTGTTCCAGACCAACTGTTGCAGATCTGCCACTTGGAAAACACTGCCATATGCTGACAATTCATAATTTAATGTCTTGTATTAGTGATGTACAGAAGAAGATTGGGCAGCTTGCGTTGGAAGCCATCGGGATACCGTGCTGAGGAAGACTGGATGGCTTATGCTCGAAGCCTTCGGTGGATCTCTTATTGAGGAAAACGGGGTACCGTACCTCATAAGCTCCCCCCCTTAAAGACTTTGCTAGGGAAGACTTGGTACCTTATGACAAAAGCTTTTGTAGTATTTTATCGAGAAGACTGAATATCTTACATGGGAATCCATTCATTCCCTACCGATGCAGACTGGGAACCTTATCTTGGTACACTCCGTCAATAAATTGGGGAGAAGGTAGGGACTGATTTTCTTGGTGAATGGAATGACATACATATTTTTGTCAGTCCGGCAGCTGATTATTGATATGACAAGAATTGTCTGACTGTCCTTACCGAATTCACTATGCATTTGGACTGACCTCTGAGTGTCGCAAGGTTTTAATTTTGCCTTACGGCAGATTCAATCATTGTGCATAGCCCATACCTTTGACTTGAAATGCACTATCGATCCAATTGTGTTCTCTTGCTGATTTAATCATTGCTGCGATAAAGTGTATCTCTGACAGGTACTTGTTGCTGAAAGTCTGATCAAAATACAATTTGTATCTGGACGGATGTCTGCAATACAATGCTGTCGGCTGAAAACCTCATTGCTTTTAACTGAATTTCTTAGTGTATATTTGTACTGCTTACGGCTTCTTCTGATCCGGTGCCGGTCGAGGAATAATTTCCATAAGGGGGTAACACCGAGGATTCAAAACAAAGAAGCACGAGAAAACGATTTATTGCAACAAAGCACACAGCAAACAAGCTATAAAGCTGCTCCACACAGGCACAGACAAACATGATACTACAGCGGATGCACAAACACTACGTGAAGGACTACATCCTACGCTTGAGCAAATGCTCGTGAATTGACGAGGAAGCTAAGGGAGTAGCGAGTGGAACTGCGGACTCTGAAACTCCGGATGGACGAGGCGGAGGGGTTGGAGAAGCTGGCGGAGACTGAGGTAAAGCGACACCAAGCAAAATCCTGGTACGAATGGCGTCTCGGAATAACTCAGAAATAAGAATACACTCGGCCGTCATGTAACGAGACATGGCAAGGATAGCCGGGTCATCTTGAGGGTTGACGGAGGGAAATTGGATCCGCCTAGGATTCTCGACGATGGTGGGATAATATTGATAAGCATGGTTCTCTTGCACCATGCTCTCTTGATGACGAAGACCGGTGACTCCTGCCATTGCGACAAGCTGAACGGCACACTCAGGAGTAGCGCCGTAACCACCGTGGAAACTGTAGGTGCGCTTACCGACAAGAATTGGGGCTAACAGATGAGCATGAGCAACATATTCCAGAATTCTTCCTCCAGCAGAAAACTGGAATACTTGATAATGAGGTGGATCTCCGAGGGGATAAATACTACGCCACATGTCGCCAAGGAGGGCGGCAAAGCTGAGAGGTGCAGGAGTGGGACTGGAATCAATAGGAGCAGCACCGGGAGCTAGGGGAAGGGCATTGAACTCATGGAAGTTGACCGCCATCTACGCATGAAACAGGGGTTAATGGTAACCGAAATAAGACTATATGCACCAAACAAATGCAACAACCAAATGCAGCAAGCAAGGGCAACAACCAGACACTATACTACCGTTTTCTAACGTTCCAGCGGACTAGGATGCTCTACAGCCAGACCTGCTCCGATACCAAGCCTGTGGCACCCCGGCTCAGAGGAAACCCGAACGCCCCGTATTCTAGCCCAGAGATCGAGGTCAAGTCTTCTGGAATACGGCACTGCTTAGTATAGAACAAACCAGCTCTCTATTACAACACAAATACGAATACAAGGGTTCCGATATTACAATGAATAACATTGGTACAACGACACTATGCCAACCACGGTTGCTCTATACAAGCAGCACAACAACTCGAAACAGCGGAACAACTACTGGCAGCGGAACAACGAACGGCGATGATGGACTCCAATCCGCAGGGACTCTGGCTGGAACGTTTATCCCGGCTCGCGAAAACAGCAACAACACCAAGAAGCAAGCAATCCATGCACGACCTGCAAACTGTCATGACATGCCAGGTCAGTACATTGAATGTACTTGCAAGCTCACAATAACCAGAAGCATTCAAGACAAACAACAGCATGGCAATTACAGGTTAATCAGGAATTATCATGAGATCATCAGGATAACATGGTATGAACAACATGAACATAATATCACTAGAACAATATGATCATGGCATGAACATGTAAATCTGATGATACTAGCATGCAACATGATGACACTACATGCGCCATTTATTCTGCTCGGGTTACCTCGTAACCATCACATGCATCACTTACCAACCTCAGACATTACACGATCATCTCAGGATCAAATCAAGCTTGGTATAAACAATACCGTAGTAATCATCAAATGATCACAAGGAGCTTGATCTTTACCCACGATTCTCGCACAACATCACGAATATCCAACAACTCGGTATCCTCGATACCACGGTGATCATTCCGGCGATCACAACCATGACCAACACTTGGTCTCAAACAGTGATCCTTCCGGCGAACACAACCAACTTAGGTCATCCTCGAACCGGTGTTGTTATTAAGCACATTATTATTATTATTATTAGTGTTGACTCATAGTGTGACCAACTACGAACTGGGCCCTTATCCGCGGGTGCGGCTATCGATAGATTTAATATACACTCTGCAGAGGTTAGTACACTGTACCCACACGACGGAACCCATGGCCTCGAACTCCCATTCGGGTGGACCAACAGCGTTCCGACAAAACCGATCTATTGTCATGACACTCTCGCGGCCACTCTGACCCAATCCCAACCGGGGTAGTCCTGGGTGGCCCCGTGTCTACCAAAGACACAAGGACCACCGTCGTGGCCAAACGTCCCTCACGGGCACCGGATCCATATTAGTAACAACAACGGGCACACAAGGTTATGTCTGCTTACCGGTCTAGGGTACCGCACGCCCATAACCTTCCCTAGTTGGAGGCACCGGCGAGAGGCATGACAATAGACCCAGTTAGGACCTTCCCATAAAGGTAAGCGTGGTTGCACTAGTTAGTTCGATATGGTGGCACCATGACTCAGAAAACGGTTGTTCAAGTTCAATTTAATCCGGTTAAACTTGAATGCAAATATGCTGAGCCATGAAAAAATAACATGATACATTTACAATGTATGAGCATGATATCAACATAAGCACGGGTGCAACATAACTAGCCATCATATCAACAATGAATCATCTCTAACTGAGCATGGCATAATGAAGAGCATGAATATTACCAGTACAACACTACTCATAGCATAACATGACCACTAGCATCAACAATAAACATCATGCAAGAACATGTCAACAATGCCATCATGCAAGCATTTAACCAACTGGATGCAATGGAACATGCATAACAATGGTACCCGGGACATACGATAGTCATGCACCGAAGACCATTACCAACATCAACATACACTACTAGCAAGCATAAGCATATGAAAAGAATACTAGCAACTAGCAGGGCATGACAAATAGGTGCACAACAACATAGCAAGAAAGTAAGCATGAATCCATGAGCATTATCGGAACAACTATAACCATATTTTAAGAAAGCAAACATTTAGTAAATATTCAAGTTGAAAACCATGGCTACTACATGACTATCATGCAAGTGGATATTGTGGCTTGCCTGGGGTGACGGAGACTCGAGGAAGAAGTGCGGTGAAGCCGTGGAACGAAACGTCGGACGGTACGTTCTCGGAGGGGGCTGATTAGAGGCAAGGGCGAAATGGTCATTTTCACTGTGAGAACACCTAGTGAAAATGTTACCAAAAGATAGAGCTCGACGATACGAAGAAGTGAACGTTGGTTTCACCTCAATCGGAGTTACGGTTGAAAAGTTGTGAAGGTTGGAAGAACAGAGACCAATCTGTGAAAAATTTATCACCAACGGGTCCCTGGGAGGAAAAACAGAAATATATTTGAGGAAATACACTTTCTGACTTAGAAAACGAACTTCAGGCCGAAGTAGAAATAGAATACGCTTTCAGAAAAGAGAAGACATACTCTAGAAAATACGCTTCCACTTGCCACGTGGGCAGAGGCGCCTGGGCCACTAGCGTGTGGGGCCCAGGGGCAGGAGGAGGGGGCACGGGCGCTCGTCCTCTACCTCCCGCTCGCCCTGTTTCTTGCGTGGAACAGAGGCAGAGCAGGGGAGAGGCGGCGAGGGGACCGGCCTGCTTCGGCCATCTCCGGCCAAGCGAAGACCACCGGTGGGACCGCAAGGCAGAGGCGTGTAACACCCACGATGCGGCTATATCTCCCACGTGTCGGAGCACGACTTAGAGGCATAACCGCATAGTAGGCATGTCGCAAGAGGGGTAATCTTTACACATCCCATGTACTGAATAAGAGAGGGATAAAGAGTTGGCTTACAATCGCCACTTCAAACAATACATAAACATCATACATTATCTAGAATACAATCAAGGTCCGACTACGAAACCAAAATAAAAGAAGACAACCCCAATTGCTAGATCCCCGATCGTCCCAACTGGGCTCCACTACTGACCAACTTGAAACGAAACAACACAACGCACAAGATCTTCACCGAGCTCCCACTTGAGCTGGGTTGCGTCACCTGCACTGGTATCATCGGCACCTGCAACTGTTTGGAAGTATCTATGAGTCATGGGGACTCAGCAATCTCACACCCGCGAGATCAAGACTATTTAAGCTTATGGGTAGGAAAAGGTAGTGAGGTGGAGCTACAGCAAGCACTAGCATATATGGTGGCTAAGTTATGCAAATGGGAGCGAGAAGAGAAGCAATGCATGGTCGAGAAGCTATAAGTGATCAAGAAGTGATCCTGAAGCTACTTACGTTCAAGCATAACACAAGAACCGTGTTCACTTCCCGGACTCCGCCGGAAAGAGACCATCATGGCTACACACGCAGTTGATTCATTTTAATTAAGTTAAGTGTCAAGTTCTCTACAACCGGATATTAACAAATTCCCATCTGCCCATAACCGCGGGCACGGCTTTCGAAAGTTCAAAACCCTTCAGGGGTGTCCCAACTTAGCCCATCACAAGCTCTCACGGTCAACGAAGGATATTCCTTCTCCCAGGAAGACCGTTCAGACTCGGAATCCCGGTTACAAGACATTTCGACAATTGTAAAACAAGACCAGCAAGACCGCCCGATGTGCCGACATCCTGATAGGAGCTGCACATATCTCGTTCTCAGGGCAACACCGGGTGAACACTATGTACAACTAAAACCAGCCCTCAAGTTTCCCCGAGGTGGTGCCGCAAGTGGCTCTAGTTCGGACCAACACTTAGACAGGCACTGGCCCAGGGGGGTTAAAATAAAGATGACCCTTGAGTCTGCAGAATCCAAGGGAAGGTGATAGGTTGTTAGGCAAATGTAAAACCTAGGTTGGGCCTTGCTGGAGGAGTTTTATTCAAAGTGAACTGTCAAGGGGTTCCCATAACACCCAACTGCGTAAGGAACGCAAAATCAAGGAACATAACACCGGTATGACGGAAACTAGGGCGGCAAGAGTGGAACCAAACACCAGGCATAAGGCTGAGCCTTCCACCCTTTACCAAGTATATAGATGCATTAAAGTAAATAAGATATAATAATGTATCCCAACATACCCATGTTCCAACATGGAACAAACTTCATCTTCACCTGCAACTAGCAACGCTATAAGAGGGGCTGAGCAAAGCAGTAACATAGCCAAACAACGGTTTGCTAGGAAAGGTGGGTTAGAGGCTTGTCATGGCAATATGGGAGGCATGATATAGCAAGTTTTAGGTATCGTAGCATAGCAATAGAGCGAGCAACTAGCAAGCAAAGATAGAAGTGATTTTGAGGGTATGGTCATCTTGCCTGAAATGAACTCAGAGTTGACGAAAGCTTGATCCTCGTAAGTGTACTCAACGGGTTCCTCGATCACACACTCATCTCCCGGCTCTACCCAAGGCAAGAACACAAGCAAAGGAAACAAAAATCAACCACGGTGCAATGCACAAGCAACATGATGCAAAACATGACATGATATGCGGGATCTGATATGCAATGCATATGCGTGCTCCAGAAGGGAAAGATTGAACAAGGCATCAACTTGGCAAACCAAGTGTGCCGCTGGAAAGATGAGTTGATTTCGGTCGAAATCGATATAAAGATCACTGGAATCGAATGCACGGTTTGCAAATGGCAAGCAAAACAAGAATGGCACAATTCTGCGATCAACATCACGATGTCATCTAGAATGCAACAAGAAACTAAGCTACTGCACTCCAACATAGCAACAAAACACATGGCAGTGATCTACTCAAGATTCTTGACAAAAGATGAACACTGAGCTACCGCTATAGTTCACACAATAGCAGGTTCAAACAAGCATGGCAAAAGTGCAAAAGATATCAACATCGCCGACTTAGTGAAAATAATAACATGCCGGGAATTAACATCAGGAAGCAATGTTTAGAGCAAGAAAACAACATACTACAGGAATATATCATAGCAAATCAAGGCATGGCATGAATCTACTCAAAGCATAGAACAAAAGTCCCTTACTGACCATGAGGCAAAAAGGATCAGAAGATATGATGGCACCCATGTAAGCATAGCAAGTTTCGTTAACAGATTCAGACTTAGTAGAAAACTGGGCATTGCATGAACAGAACTATGAAGGCCTCGTTGCGAGCTTGATTCACTCACACAAGGCATTGCATGACAAATTAAGCATACTACCAGCAAGAAGACATGATCATAAGGCTAACCATGGCAAGAACAAGTTTATAGCATGCATGGATCAACTACAACAACCATGGCAAAATCGATTAACATGTAACCAATCTGCCAGGAACATTTTATAGCAAAATTAGAGCAAGATTAAATCATGCTAGGGCACTCCATAATTGCAAACAGGCGCATGGATGGATAGAGCATAACCATATGTCAAAATCATCCTTACTAAAGATACTCAAACAAAGCATGGATCTCACTATAGCAACATGAATACATGTCATAGAAATAATAGCAGGGAAATGACTTGATGAAATTCTAAGTCTCTGAAATCAGCAATATCACGAGAGCTACTTTGCATGCATGTGCTAGTCACCACATCGATCACAAAAATACATTGCATACACCCCTGTAAAGATGGCATGGCATATCCGAAAACACATGTAGAGCTCAAGTCCATTTGCAGCATGCAACAATTGTAGCAAAAATGACAAATGCTCATAATCTGCTAAGTAACAGCACCTACCAATTTATAGCACTCTTGCATCAACGATTAGGGCATCAAGATGGACTCAAACAAACATGACACGATGGAATGAATGAAGAGCACACCATGATGAACATTTTGATATATCATGCGCTTGAAACGGAGCTACGGTGATGGAGTTATGATGCGATGAACATGGCATGAAAATTACACAGATCTAGGACTTAGTGGAATTTTCACCTCCAAGAAAGTCAACGCGGGATGGAGCGGTTCCGGGACGGAGTGGATATGGACGAGGGAAGGCGTTTGGTTGGAGGGGCCGGTGGATCTGGTCCCGATCCGGGGTTCGCCGGAGACGTCGGAGAAGACATCAGAGACGCCGGAGAAGACGTGGCATCCGAGGCGACGGCGGTGCCGGCTGGAGAGGACGTGGACGCGTGGTGACCGGCGATGTAGACGGTGGCCGGCGCAGGCTGCAGCGCGGCGGGCGGCGGAGCTTGCGGGTGGCGCGGTGGAGCTCCGGGCGGTGGAGGAGCGGCGCGTGGGGCGGCGCCTGCGGGAGGCGGTGGTGCGGTGAGGCGCTTGCGGGGCGCGGCAAGTCGTTTGCGGCGGCGCGGTGACCGGCGAGGGCGGCGAACGGCGGCGTGGGCAAAAGGCAGTGGGGACGGCGAGCGGGCGGCAGCGCGATGGGCGGCGCGCGAGCGGGCCGCGCGGCGGCGCTGCAGGCCCGGTTCGGCCCGGAGGCGGGCCGGATCTGGGCCCCGACGGGCTGCGGCGGCAGGGGAGAGAGAGAGAGGGTGACGTGTCGCCTCCTGGTTGGACGCGGACGGCGGCGCGGACATGTCTGGAGGTGGGAAGTTTTGTCCGGCGGCGCGAGGAGGAAGATGCTAGGGTTTGCACCGCGAATTTTCGGAGGGAGACACATATATATAGGTAGGAGGAGGTAGGATTGTCCAAATGGAGTGCGGTTTTCGGCCACGCGATCGTGATCGAATGACCGAGAGGATGGAGGGGGTTTGGAAGGGTTATTGGGCCACTTTAGAGGGGTGTTGGGCTGCAACACACACGAGGCCTTTACGATTCCCCGGTTAATCGTTGGAGTATCAAACAGACTCCAAATGGCACGAAACTTGACAGGCGGTCTACCGGTGGTGTACCAAGGCCGCTTGGCAAATCTCGGTCCATTTCGAGAAAGTTTAACACCCGCTCACGAAAAGAGGCAAAAGGGGGCGCCGGGGGACATAGGAGTGTCGGATTGCAAAACGGACAACGGGGAAAATGCTCGGATGCATGAGATGAACACGTATGCAAATGCGATGCACATGATGACATGATATGAAATGCATGACATGGACAAAATGCAAAACAAAGACAAGAACCCAACCATGAATCTCATAACTTAGAGCCGAAAATGGCAAGAGTCGGAGTACAAATATGGCAAGTTACATCTGGGGCGTTACAACACTCCACCACTATGAGAGGATCTCGTCCCGAGATCTAGGATGGCACCGGAGGGAAAAAGAAGAGGAAGACAAGAGGTAAAACTAAGTTGCTTCTTTGAAAAACGAGTGAAACCAAAGAACCTTGAAAGGTTAAACCATTTCGAGAAAAGAATACAACAGAGATGGACGAAGTTGAAAACACTCTGTTAGAAAAAGAGGAACAAGGAAGAACAAATTCGGGCAGCACTCCGGTTGAAAAGTGATACGAAACTTGATAAGATGAAAAGAACTTGAGCAGAGGGCACAACACTCCAGTTAAAAGGATAAGCACAAAAAGAACACGATCCTCACAACTCGAGGTGATGAGAGAAGAGAGCAACAACGCAATGCCTCCGGAAGAAGAAATAATGGAATGAAATGGACGGAGGGAAAACAAGCTCTTGAGAGAGCATGCTTACAACAAATGCTAGAACAGAGTTGTTGGATTATCAACAACGAAAAGGATAAGCTTGTTGTGGGCTTATAGAAGACATCTCAAAATTATGAGGTAAAATTCTGCCACTAACGGAAGACAAAAGATTGGATTGATATCACCTAGAATACGAGAAGCTTATATCACTGGGAGGATAAATGAAGAACTTGGGTCATTTATAAGCACCATAAATAGCAACAATCCTTAGGGAAAGATTTAGGTGAAATATAACCCAAGACAACTCCAATGAAGAGGTTGACGGGTTGCAAAGCATCTCCTGAACAAACAGAAAATGATGGGTTTAAAATATCTCATTCTTGTGAATGAAGAATGATATATTACCACCTCAAAAAATAAGGGATAAACAATTACACTCCGGATTGCAAGATAAAGAATGCTTGAGCTCCTCTGAAAAGAATCTTGATGAACACTTCGAGAAGGAATTACATCCTTTATGAACCATCATGTAGAACCTCCATGAAGAACTCCGGTAATAAAAGAATGATCAAATGAAATGAAGGATGAAAAGAATAAGGTTGAAGCCTTGCAATGATTAGATGGATCTTCGTGATGATGAGATCTTGGAACTCCGGGAAAAGTCTGAAGCACTTGAACCGAGAATTTACTCATCATGAACAAACTCCGGAAGAATGAATCCATCATTTGGATGAAGCAAGAATAAGAATTATGTTATGTGTATCCTTCACCAATTTAAATTGATGACGAGCAATGGATTTGGCATAATACTTATTATTGTAGAAAAGATTCAGGAGAGATATAGCGTAATCTTGAGAAGGTCTTCAACGAACCACCGGTAGGATTTAAACAATGAATGCATTGATATGATAATGAAGGAAGAGAAATCTTGAACGAACCACCGTAAGAATTGAAAATGAAAGTAGCAAAAGCGCAATACACCGGGAAGAATTGGAAAACGAAAGATGATACTTGAGAGAATTTATATGCAAGTGAACGAAGAGATCTCAAGCTGATTAGAGAATACTTGAATGATGCACCAGTAAGATTTGGAGAACGATAGCTACACGCTAAGAATGAATAATTATGAGATGATGGGCTCCGGAGATTCAAACTGAAAAGACCCCTGAATTGTTCCGGATGGGTGAAAAGAATTCTCACAATCGAAAAAAATTATGAGAGGATGGCATAAGGCTAGCACCATGAATCTTGAAGAGAATGGAGCAAGATATGGAGGAAAACTCTTCTTCGGTCTTCAAATGTTGAGAATGACGACGAGAAACACCACCATGAATTGTTGAGATACTCCGGGATAATGAATTTAAAGGTTGAGACAACGGTGATAAGAATTTGACAGATCTTGGAGAAAGGCATTTGATTGATTATAACTCATTCTTACGTCAAACTTTGAAAAGAATTTAGGATAGCTCCAGGAAAATTAGAAGAGTCAGGTAAGATCCTGGGAAAAGACATGTGGGTTAGGGCCCACTCAAAAGATACACCATAAAACGATTACTTGAAATGGAGATTGCACTGCTTGATTTAAAATGGCTTGAATAAGATAATATCCTCAAAAAAACTTGAGTGAATAGAGAATGGAAACTTGAATCTTCTGAGATATCTTCAGCACTCCGGAACAATTGAATAGCGAGAAATGAATGATTAATAGGTGCACTGGTATGAGAAAACATTTGAAATGAGGAAAGGATATGATCGAAAAAGCTTGACTTGAATCCACCGGAGAAGAAAATGAGTGAAAAGTGACAAACCTGAGGCTTCCTTAGAATCTTCATGAGAATCACCAGATAAGAACATTGACGGAAAAGAATGGAGAGAATTCACATGAATAAAATGGATACTTGATTCATAAATCTGAGTCCTTGAAGAAAAAGGGTGGGAGGGAGGGAAAACAAAAGCAACTTGGGCATATGGAAAGGATACCGTTGAGAAAGCTGAGATTGGATCTTGCAAATGGGAAAAATCATAGGATCAACTTGAAGAGGATCGCACCGGTTGGAAATAGAATTGAGATGACAATCTCGATAAATAAGAAGGGTTAGTATTCACATAGGAATATTAGAACACAACTTAGGAAAGGTATGGAATCAACACTTGACTTCGAAGCAACTCGATTACCACAACTCAAAACAAAACAAAGGATTGGCTTGCAAAATAAGCCGGAACAAACATTTGATAGATCCCATATCGTATCATGTGTCTGTTGGAAAGATATCCTACGTGATACTTGGATTCCCACTTATAAACTCCCGAAACTTTCTGGTTATGCAATCGGGTGTTGGGGATACAGGGGAAGCATAATATCTCACCCAAACTAACAATACCTACATCCAGCTGTATCCATCCTTCAACACATAACCAAGAAACCTTCGGAAATCATTTACCTCAATCTTCGAAAAGCATCTGTTATATGAGTTATGGCAATACTCCCGAACTCCCGCCCCATGATGTCTACTACACAACCTTCTTCTTGTAGATGTCGTTGGGCCTCCAAGTGCAGAGGTTTGTACGACAGCAGCAAATTTCCCTCAAGTGGATGACCTAAGGTTTATCAATCCGTAGGAGGCGTGGGATGAAGATGGTCTCTCTCAAACAACCCTGCAACCAAATAACAAAGAGTCTCTTGTGTCCCCAACACACCCAATACAATGGTAAATTGTATAGGTGCACTAGTTCGGCGAAGACAGGGTGATACAAGTGGTATATGGATAATAGATAAAGGTATTTGTAATATGAAATAATAAAACAAC
Organism: Triticum urartu; assembly: GCF_003073215.2. Lineage (NCBI taxonomy): Eukaryota > Viridiplantae > Streptophyta > Magnoliopsida > Poales > Poaceae > Triticum > Triticum urartu. Next base: position 161,012,303 of record NC_053027.1, on the reverse strand, counting down.
AATGTAGCAAGTGATAAAAGTGAGCGTAAACGGTATTGCAATGTGTGGAAATAAGGCCTAGGGTTCATACTTTCGCTAGTGTAAGTCCTCTCAACAATACTAACATAATTGGATCATATAAATATCCCTCAACATGCAACAAAGAGTCACTCCAAAGTCACTAATAGCGGAGAATGAACGAAGAGATTATGGTAGGGTACGAAACCACCTCAAAGTTATTCTTTCCAATCAATCCGTTGGGCTATTCCTATAAGTGTCATAAACAACCCTAGAGTTCATACTAGAATAACACCTTAAGATACAAATCAACCAAAACCCTAATGTCACCTAGATACTCCAATGTCACCTCAAGTATCCATGGGCATGATTATACGATATGCATCACACAATCTCAGATTCATCTCTTCAACCAACACAAAGGACCTCAAAGAGTGCCCCAAAGTTCTACCAGAGAATCACGACGAAAACGTGTGCCAACCCCTATGCATAGGTTCATGGGCGGAACCCGCAAGTTGATCACCAAAACATACATCATGTAACGCCCTCGATGCGGCTATATCTCCCACGTGTCGAAGCACGACTTAGAGGCATAACCGCATTGAAAGCAATATCGCAAGTGAGGTAATCTTCACACAACCCATGTACTTCACACAACCCATGTAATACATAAGGGAAAGAGATACATAGTTGGCTTAGAATCGCCACTTCACACAATTACATGAATAAAGCATTACAACAACCAAATACAATCAGGGTCCGACTATAGAACCAAAATAAAAGAAGAACCCCAAATGCGACAAAGGTCCCCGATCGACCCCAACTGGGCTCCACTACTGATCAACTAGAATGAAACAACACAAAGGACAAGATCTTCATCGAGCTCCTCCTTGAGCTTGGTTGCATCGTCTGCACGAACTCATCGGCACCTGCAAGCTGGTTTTGGAAGTATCTGTGAGCCACGGGGACTCAGCAATCTCGCACCCTCACGATCAAGACTATTTAAGCTTATGGGTAAGGTAAAGGTATGAGGTGGAGCTGCAGCAAGCGACTAGCATATATGGTGGCTAAACATACGCAAATGAGAGCGAGAAGAGAAGGCAAGGCATGGTCGATAAAAGTATGATCAAGAAGTGATCCTAAGACAACCTACGTCAAGCATAACTCCAACACCGTGTTCACTTCCCGGACTCCGCCGGAAAGAGACCATCACGGTAACACACGTGGTTGATGTATTTTAATTAAGGTCAACTTCAGGTTTTCTACAACCGGACGTTAACAAATTCCCATCTGCCCATAACCGCAGGCACGACTTTCGAAAGTTCAAATCCCTGCAGGGGTGTCCCAACTTAGCCCATGACAAGCTCTCACGGTCAACGAAGGAATAGACCTCCTCCGAGATATTCCGATCAGACTCGGTATCCCGGTTCTTCAAGACATCCTCGACAATGGTAAAACAAGTCCAGCAAAGCCGCCCGATGTGCCGACATCCTGATGGGAGCTGCACATATCTCGTTCTCAGGGCAACACCGGATGAGACATCCTATGAGTAAAACCAGCCCTCAAGTTTCCCCGAGGTGGCCCCGCAGTCTACTCAGTTCGGACCAACACTTAGACAAGCACTGGCCCGGGGGGGGGGGGGGTAAAAAAAAAAGACCCCTCGGGATGCGCGACTGCCAAGGGAAAAAGGCTAGGTGGCAAATGGTAAAACCAAGGTTGGGCCTTGCTGGAGGAGTTTTATTCAAAGCAAACTGTCAAGGGGTTCCCATTATAACCCAACCGCGTAAGGAACGCAAAATCCGGGAACATAACACCGATATGACAGAAACTAGGGCGGCAAGAGTGGAACAAAACACCAGGCATAAGGCCGAGCCTTCCACCCTTTACCAAGTATATAGATGCATTAATTAAATAAGATATATTGTGATATCCCAACAAGTAAACATGTTCCAACAAGGAACAACATCACCATCTTCCAACAAGGAACAAACTTCAATCTTCACCTGCAACTAACAACGCTATAAGAGGGGCTGAGCAAAGCGGTAACATAGCCAAACAACGGTTTGCTAGGACAAGGTGGGTTAGAGGCTTGGTTCAACAATATGGGAGGCATGATAAGCAAGTGGTAGGTATCGCAGCACAGGCATAGCAAAAGAGCGAGCATCTAGCAAGCAAAGATAGAAGTGATTTCGAGGGTATGGTCATCTTGCCTGAAATCCCGCAAGGAAGAAGAACGAGTCCATGAAGAAGACAAACGGACGTAGACGAACGGGTCCTCACAAACGCGACGTTACCGGAACCAACCCGAAGAAGCAACACCGGAAAGGAGCAAACAACATAGTAAACAACCAACACATGAACATGGTATGATGCACAATCAAGTATGATGCATGTCCGGTTTAATGAAGCATGGCAAAGAGCACAAACCAACCTACAAGTTAAGTGGATCTCAATATGCATCGGGATGCATATTGACAAAACACCACAACAATTATTTGGTTCACTCCCGGTTAGGTACCCAACAATATTAAATGTTGTTTAAACATGGCAAGAGGTGGAGCATAAGTAAACTAAACATCTAGGCAAGTTTAAATGAGGCCGGAAACAACGAACAACAATTTCGGAAACTCCTCATATGCATATATTAGGTTTGGTACTGATCTTCCTTAAACATAATTTTAAATGTATTTAACATGCAAAGTAAGGTCGCCACGTTAAACTAGGCATTTTTCTACCCCAAATACATATAAAGTTTGTTTAAAACCGAGCTACGGTTATTAAGTTATGAATTAAATCATTTTAGCATGGCATAGGAGCAAATTTAAACAAACAACATTTTAAATATTTTAAACATGCATGAAAGTTGGATATAATTAACCTACACATAATTCTAAGCAGTTTTCCTATATAATTTATTTTAATCCGATGCACCAATTGTGAGGTATTATATGCATGTTGTCTAGGGGGCTTCCTGCAAATCTGCTGCCTCTGGAAAAAGAACAAAATCGCAGAACAGGAAAAAAACCCTATCGGGCCGAATCTGAAGCAAACTGGGTCTATAGAAAGAAAAAAACAACAACAGAGGCTCCGCTGGGCCTCACCATGGGCTTCGGCCTAGATCTGGAAGGTAAAGGCAAGCCGGTGCTGGGCCTCGGAGCGCTGCGGCTGGATCCTACGCCGCGCAAACGAGGTAGCAGCTCGAGCGGAGTCAACGGGCGCGCAGCGGTGCAGCACCACGATGCAGAGGATGCAGGCACGTGCTCGTCTCCATGGCTCGAACAGAAGGAGAGGCCGCGCTGCTCCTGCGGCTGACGAGGAGGGGATGGCGGCGCTGGATGGTAGGTCAGGTGCACGACGGGGAGGCTGTGGTCAACGCGGTCGAGCGGGACAGGCTTGGTTCCGTGCATAGCCCGATGCAGGGAAGAAGGCGACGCGGCAGGAGCTCGCCGGACTCGGACGAATGGCAACCGGAGCGAGCGGAGGTCGGGGACGACGAATCCACGCCGGAGCTGGGCAGATCCGGCCCAGGGGATCCCATTCCCGGTGATGGATGGAGCTCGGGGAGGCGACGCCCCATGGCGGCGGCTGGAGCCTGCGGGAGATAGATAGAACATGAGGGGGGAGGAGAGGGAGAACCAGAGGCAGGAGGAGAGGGACAAGGCGGCGCCTGGAGGTAGCAGGGGAGCTGCGGCGGCGAGCTTGACAGGGAGGTGACCTCCGGCGGCACGTGAATGGCAGGGACATGAGGATCCGGGCAGCGAGGCGACAGGGAGCTTCCCTCCCTTGCTCATGATGAGGGGAACAGGGGCTCTGCGTGGGCTAGATTGGATCGGGGGAAAAGAAGCTGGTTGGTGGAAGGATCCCGAGGGGGATTTGGTGGAATGGCGGCGGCTGGGAGGATGGGACATCTCTCCTCAAATTTAGGGTTGGACTATAAATTTATAGCATATGGGTGTTTGGCTAAGGGCTAATCTGGATCCTTCGATCGAAATCGAGTGGTTGAGAAAAATAGGTTAGGAAGTCTAGTAAACAAAACGGAGATGTTTTGTAGACGTTTGGGGATGTTCCGGACCCAACGGTGATAACTGTCTGGGTCGGGTCCGGGACAACTTCTCGGACGCGCGTGCGAGGAGGGCCGCGTGCTGACGGGAGAGGTTAGGCTGGGCCTGGCGGTGAGATGTAGTGCAGAAGGCAATGGACTGAGAAGAGAGAAGAGAGAGACCCGGTGACTGTTTCCGGAGACCGAAAACGTCCAATGTTAGACCGGCTATAAAGCCGCTATAGTTTAACGGTTGGGCTATCAAACGAACTCCGAATGCGATGAAACTTGGCGGGCGACCTACTAACAACATAACAACACCGCACGCCAACTTTCAACCCATTCTGAGTACATTTTCCAGCCACTTATAATATACTATTTCGGACATGCTGCGGGCGCGTGCAAGTGTGGTTGGGCTCAGAACGGACAACGGAGAGAACTCGGAGAACCCAGACAACTGCATGTTTTGAAAAACATGATGATGCTATGCAAATGATGACATGATGAAATGCAACACGCAAGAAAATGACAAGGCAACAACAGCGAATAACCGGAGGACACCTGGCACATCGGTCTCGGGGCATTACACATCAAGTGAATCATGTGATATCCCATTGTCACCACAGATATCCACGGCAAGACATACATCAAGTGTTCTCAAATCTTTAAAGACTCAATCCGATAAGATTACTTCAAGGGGAAAACTCAATTCATTACAAGAGAGAAGAGGGGAAGGAGAAACATAGGATCCAACTATAATAGCAAAGCTCGCGATACATCAATATCGTATCATCTCAAGAACACGAGAGAGAGAGATCAAACACATAGCTACTGGTACATACCCTCAGCCCCGAGGGAGAACTACTCCCTCCTCATCATGGAGAGCACCGGGATGATGAAGATGGCCACCGGAGAAGGATTGCCCCCTCCGGCAGGGTGCCGGAACGGGTCTGGATTGGTTTTCGGTGGCTACGGAGGCTTCTGGCGGCGGAACTCCCGATCTATGATGCGTTCTGGAAGTTTTAGGGTATATGGAGTTATATAGGCAGAAGAAGCACGCCAGGGGAGCCACGAGGGCCCCACGAGGCAGGGGGGCGCACCCCTACCCTCGTGAGCTCCTCCTTCCTTCCTTGATGTGGGGTCCAAGTCCATCGGGTTTCTTTCCTTCCAAAAATAACTTCTCTAGTTGATTTCGTTCCATTTTGACTCCGTTTGATATTCCTTTTCTTCGAAACACTGAAACAGGCAAAAAACAGCAATTCTGGGCTGGGCCTCCGGTTAATAGGTTAGTCCCAAAAATAATATAAAAGTGGATAATAAAGCCCAATATTGCCTAAAACAGTAGATAATATAGCATGGAGCAATCAAAAATTATAGATACGTTGGAGACGTATGAAGCATCCGCAAGCTTAATTCCTGCTCGTCCTCGAGTAGGTAAATGATAAAAAGATAATTTTTGATGTGGAATGCTAGTTGGCATAATTTCAATGTAATTCTTCTTACTTGTGATATGAATATTCAGATCCATAAGATTCAAGACAAAAGTTCATATTGACATAGAAATAATAATACTTCAAGCATACTAACAAAGCAATTATATCTTCTCAAAATAACATGGCCAAAGAATGTTATCCCTACAAAATCTTATAGTCTGGCTATGCTCCATCTTCACCACACAACAAATTTAAATCATGCACAACCCCGATGACAAGCCAAGCAATTGTTTCATACTTTTGATGTTCTCAAACTTTTTCAATCTTCACGCAATACATGAGCGTGAGCCATGGATATAACACTATAGGTGGAATAGAATGGTGGTTGTGGAGAAGATAAAAAGGGAGAAGATAGTCTCACATCGACTAGGCGTATCAACAGGCTATGGAGATGCCCATCAATAGATATCAATGTGAGTGAGTAGGGATTGCCATGCAACGGATGCACTAGAGCTATAAGTGTATGAAAGCTCAACAGAAGAAACTAGTGGGTGTGCATCCAACTCGCTTGCTCACGAAGACCTAGGGCATTTTGAGGAAGCCCATCATTGGAATATACAAGCCAAGTTCTGTAATGAAAGATTCCCACTAGTATATGAAAGTGACAACATAAGGGACTCTCTATCATGAAGATCATGGTGCTACTTTGAAGCACAAGTGTGGTAAAAGGATAGTAGAATTGTCCCTTCTCTCTTTTTCTCTCATTTATTTATTTATTTTTATTTTATATATTTTTATTTGGGCCTTATCTTTTTTATGGCCTCTTTTCTTTCTCTCTTTTCTTTATTTGGGCTTCTTTGGCCTCTTTTATTTATTTTTCATCCGGATTCTCATCCGACTTGTGGGGGAATCATAGTCTCCATCATCCTTTCCTCACTGGGACAATGCTCTAATAATGATGATCATCACACTTTTATTTACTTACAACTCAAGAATTACAACTCGATTCTTAGAATAAAATATGACTCTATATGAATGCCTCCGGCGGTGTACGGGGATGTGCAATGATGCATGAGTGACATGTATGAAAGAATTATGAACGGTGGCCTTGCCACAAATACGATGTCAACTACATGATCATGCAAAGCAAAATGACAATGATGAAGCGTGTCATAATAATGGAACGGTGGAAAGTTGCATGGCAATATATCTCGGAATGTCTATAGAAATTCCATAATAGGTAGGTATGGTGGCTGTTTTAAGGAATGTATATGGTGGGTTTATGGTACCGGTGAAAGTTGCGCGGTACTAGAGAGGCTAGCAATGGTGGAAGGCTGAGAGTGCATATAATCCATGGACTCAACATTAGTCATAAAGAACTCATATACTTATTGCAAAAATCTAGAAGTTATCAAAGCAAAGTATTACGCGCATGCTCCTAGGGGGATAGATTGGTAGGAAAAGACCATCGCTCGTCCCCGACCGCCACTCATAAGGAAGGCAATCAATAAATAAATCATGCTCCGACTTCATGACATAACGGTTCACCATACGTGCATGCAACGGGAATCACAAACTTCAACACAAGTATTTCTCAAATTCACAACTACTCAACTAGCATGACTCTAATATCACCATCTCCATATCTCAAAACAATTATCAAGTATCAAACTTCTCATAGTATTCAACGCAGTCATAAGAGAATATTATTATTCTTGAATACCTAGAATATTAGGATTTTAAGCAAATTACCATGCTATTTAAGACTCTCAAAATAATATAAGTGAAGCATGAGAGTTCATCTATTTCTTCAAAATAAAACTACCACCATGCTCTAAAAGATATAAGTGAAGCACTAGAGCAACAACAAACTACTCCGAAAGATATAAGTGAAAATGAGTAGTCAAATAATTATGCAACTATGTGAAGACTCTCTAACATTTAAGAATTTCAGATCTTGGTATTTTATTCAAACAGCAAGCAAAGCAAAAGAAAATGACATCTAAGAATATCAAACATCATGTGAAGAAGCAAAAACTTAGGATCAACTGATACTAACCGATAGTTGTTGAAGAAGAAAGGTGGGATGCCAACCGGGGCATCCCCAAGCTTAGATGCTTGAGACTTCTTGAAATATTATCTTGGGGTGCCTTGGTGAAGGAAATATGCCCTAGAGGCAATAATAAAGTTATTATTTATTTCCTTATATATCATGATAAAAGTTTATTATTCATGCTAGAATTGTATTAACCGGAAACATAATACATGTGTGAATACATAGAAAACAGAGTGTCGCTAGTATGCCACTACTAGACTAGCTTGTTAATCAAAGATGGTTATGTTTCCTAACCATGGACAAAGAGTTGTCATTTGATTAACAGGATCACATCATTAGATGAATGATCTGATTGACATGATCCATTCCATTAGCTTAGCACCCGATCATTTAGTATGTTGCTATTGCTTTCTTCATGACTTATACATGTTCCTATGACTATGAGATTATGCAACTCCCATTTGCCGGAGGAACACTTTGTGTCCTACCAAACGTCACAACGTAACTGGGTGATTATAAAGGAGCTCTACAAGTGTCTCCAAAGGTACATGTTGGGTTGGCGTATTTCGAGATTAGGATTTGTCACTCCGATTGTCGGAGAGGTATCTCTAGGCCCTCTCGGTAATGCACATCACATAAGCCTTGCAAGCATTGCAACTAATGAGTTAGTTGTGAGATGATGTATTACGGAACGAGTAAAGAGACTTGCCGGTAACGAGATTGAACTAGGTATGGGACACCGACGATCGAATCTCGGGCAAGTAACATACCGATGACAAAGGGAACAACGTATGTTGTTATGCGGTCTGACCGATAAAAGATCTTCGTGGAATAGGTAGGAGCCAATATGAGCATCCAGGTTCCGCTATTGGTTATTGACCGGAGACGTGTCTCGGTCATGTCTACATTGTTCTCGAACCCGTATGGTCCGCACGCTTAAGGTTTCGATGACAGTTATATTATGAGTTTATGATTTTTGATGTACCGAAGTTAGTTCGGAGTCCCGGATGTGATCACGGACATGACGAGGAGTCTCAAAATGGTCGAGACATAAAGATTGATATATTGGACGGCTATATTCGGACACCGGAAGTGTTCCGGGTGATTTCGGAGAAAACCGGAGAGCCGGAGGGTTACCGGACCCCCCCCCCCCGGGAGAAGTAATGGCCATATGGGCCTTAGTGGAGAGAGAGAGGGGCAGCCAAAGGTGGGCCGCGCGCCTCCTCCCCCTGGTACGAATTGGACTAGGAAAGGGGGGCAGCGCCCCCCCCCTTTCGCTCTCCCTCCCCACTTCTTTCCCCCTCCTAGTAGGAGTCCTACCCCTACTAGGAGGAGGACTCCTCCTTGGCGCGCCTATAGGGCCGGCCGACCTCCTCCCCTTGCTCCTTTATATACGGGGGCAGGGGGCACCCCTAGACACACAAGTTGATCCACGTGATCATACTCTTAGCCGTGTGCGGTGCCCCCTTCCACCATAGTCCTCGATAATATTGTAGCGGTGCTTAGGCGAAGCCCTGCGACGGTAGTACATCAAGATCGTCACCACGCCGTCGTGCTGATGGAACTCTTCCCCGACACTTTGCTGGATCGGAGTCCGGGGATCGTCATCGAGCTGAACGTGTGCTAGAACTCGGAGGTGCCGTAGTTTCGGTGCTTGATCGGTCGGGCCGTGGAGACGTACGACTACATCAACCAAACGCTTCCGTTGTCGATCTACAAGGGTACGTAGATCACACTCTCCCCTCTCGTTGCTATGCATCACCATGATCTTGCGTGTGCGTAGGAATTTTTTTGAAATTACTACGAAACCCAACACTTGGGCATCCCCAAGCTTGAGCTTTTGTCTCTCCTTAATTCCTCTCATATCACGGTCTCCCTAAATCTCAAAAGCTTCATCCACACAAAACTCAACAAGGACTCGTGAGATAAGTTAGTATAAACCATTGCCAAAACCTTATCATACTCTACTGTAGAAAATAACTAAAATTATTATCCAACATTGCATACTAAATTCCTCTACATATTTAATATTCCTATCTTCAAATAGAATCATTAAAGAAGCAAACATATGCAAACAATGCAAACATAACAGCAATCTGCCTAAACAGGATAGTCTGTAAAGAATGCTGAAACATCCATACTTCCCTAGCTCCAAAAATTATGAAAGAAAATTCCCACTGTAGTAAATTTATCAGAGCTTAATATGCAAAAGGTTTCAACATTTTATCACATTCTGACTTTTCTAGGGAATTATTGCAACATCGGTAAACTTTCTGTTTTCAAACAGCAACATGTATACTTGTAACATAGGCATAGTAAAGGCTATCAATGCCACTTTTATTGAAATAAAATATGCAAAACATTATTCTAAATAACAGCAAGCAAATCCTAACAAAATAAATTGACGCTCCAAGCAAAACACATATCATGCGGCGAATAAAAATATAGCTCCAAGTAAAGTTACCGATGAACGAAGACGAAAGAGGGGATGCCTTCCGGGGCATCCCCAAGCTTAGGCTCTTGGTTGTAGTTGAATTTTACCTTGGGGTGCCATGGGAATCACCAATCTTAGGTTCTTGCCACTCCTTATTCCATAGTCCATCGAATCCTTACCCAAAACTTGAAAACTTCACAACACAAAACTTAACAGAAAACTCGTAAGCTCCGTTAGTATAAGAAAATAAATCACCACTTCGAGGTACTGTAATGAACTCATTCTTTATTTATATTGGTTTTAAACCTACTGTATTCTAACTTCTCTATGGTTTATAAACTATTTTAGTAGCCATAGATTCATCAAAATAAGTAAACAACACACGAAAAACAGAATCTGTCGAAAACAGAACAGTCTGTAGTAATCTAGATCAAACGTATACTTCTGGAAGTCATAAAATTCTCAAATAAATTTCTGGACCTGAGGAATTTATCGATGAATCATCTGCAAAAAAGAATTAACTAAATAGCACTTTCCAAACAAAAATGGCAGCAATTCTCGTGAGCGCTAAAGTTTATGTTTTTTGCAGCATAATCAATAAGACTTTCCCAAAGTCTTCCCAAAGTTTCTACTTGGCACAAACACTAACTTAAAGCATAAAACCACATCTAAATAGAGTCTAGATGAATTATTTATTACTAAACAGGAACAAAAAGCAAGGAACAAAAATAAAGTTGGGTTGCCTCCCAACAAGCGCTATCGTTTAACGGACCTAGCTAGGCATGATGATTTCAATGATGTTCACATAAAGGATAAGAATTGTAACATAAAGAGAGCATCATGAAGAATATGACTAGCACATTTAAGTCTAACCCATTTCCTATGAATAGGGATTTTGTGAGCAAACAACTTGTGGCAACAATAATCAACTTGCATAGGAAGGTAAAACAAGCATAACTTCAAAATTTTAAGCACATAGAGAGGAAACTTGATATTATTGCAATTCCTACAAGCATATGTTCCTCCCTCATAATAATTTTCAGTAGCATCATGAATGAATTCAACAATATAACCAGCACCTAAAGCATTCTTTTCATGATCTACTTGCATAGATATTTTATCACTCTCCACCTAAGCAAAATTCTTCTCATTCGGGATAGTGGGGGTATCATAAGAGACTTGAATACTATAAATTATTTCCACATTAAAAGAGTAATGTTCAAAGAAGGGGTAATCATAATAATGACAAGTTTTATAAATATAATCATCACTACTTTTTATAGCATAAGTATCATCACAATAATCATCATAAGTAGCAACTTTGTTCTCATCATAATCACTTTGCATGTCAAAACATGGAAGGCTAAAAATATCATCATTATTAAACATAGCATCCCCAAGCTTGGGACAAACATTAATTGCAGAAAATATATTCTCAAATATGTCATCCTCATCAAACATAGCTTCCCCAAGCTTGGGCCTTTTCGTATCATAAGCATAATCACTCTCATCATTAATAGCATGGATAGTACCAATAGTAGATAAAGGTATTTGTAAGAAGTATCATTATCCAAGAATGTGCCAAAAAGATTTTCAAGATCATAAGAAGTATCATTATCTTCCCAATCATAATCATCACAACAAGCAATTGGCATAACGAGATCATCATCAAGTGTATCATCTTCAATTTCATGAGGCACATCAATAATAGGAGCAACTTTATTTGGGAGAGATACCTTTTTACCTCTATTCCTTTTTCTTTTCTTCTTCTTCACCACATCATGTGTGGGTTCAATCCTCGTTTTGGAGCTCCTTATTAATGATATTGCTTGAATAGGAGGCTCCTCCTCGTTACCTGATTCATCATAAGAAATAATAGGAGGATATTGGGAAGTCTCTTCCCTTTCATTAGTATTCTCTTCATCTTCTATTTGTTTTCTTTTCTTTATTTAGTTGGAAATATAAGGATTTTCAATGCAATTCACCGCACAATACATATAAATCTTCTCTAGATCAAAACCAAGAAGTTTATCAAGATTAAATTTTGGAATACCCTCAGTTATACGTTTCATTTCTTCATAACCCAAAAGCAAACTAAGTTCATTATGGTGTGTAAGGGAAATCAAGTCATCACAATTTTTGGACATGATACGGTCATGAAACAATTTGCATTTTATATTTAAATGACCATGTTCATTGCAAAGTTCGCAAGTATGGGTAAGATATCTTAAATTTTCAGCACATTCATCTAGCTCTTCTTGCAACAATTTGGTTTCTAAGTACTTATACCTCTTGCAATATATATCTTCCCTATTTGGTGTGTACTTGCAAACCCAGTCTACTCCACAAAAATTGACATGTTTATAGGAGGCATTTTCATCATAACTAGTGCAATCATCATTAGCATCATGGATATTCAAGGAATTCGTACTAACAACATTGCAATCATGCTCATCATTCAAATATTTAGTGCCAAACATTTTATAGATTTCTTCTTCTAGCACTTGAGCACAATTTTCCTTTCCATCATACTCACGAAAGATATTAAAAAGATGAAGCGTAGGAGACAAACTCAATTCCATTTTTTTATAGTTTTCTTTTATAAACTAAACTAGTGATAAAACAAGAAACTAAAAGACTCGATTGCAAGATCTAAAGATATACCTTCAAGCGCTAACCTCCCCGGCAACAGCGCCAGAAAAGAGCTTGATGTCTACTACACAACCTTCTTCTTGTAGACGTTGTTGGGCCTCCAAGTGCATAGGTTTGTAGGACAGTAGCAAATTTCCCTCAAGTGGATGACCTAAGGTTTATCAATCCGTAGGAGGCGTAGGATGAAGATGGTATCTCTAAAACAACCCTGCAATAAAATAACAAAGAGTCTCTTGTGTCCCCAACACACCCAATACAATGGTAAATTGTATAGGTGCACTAGTTCGGCGAAGAGAGGGTGATTCAAGTGGTATATGGATAGTAGATAAAGGTATTTGTAATCTGAAATAATAAAAACAGCAAGGTAGCAAGTGATAAAAGTGAGCGTAAACGGTATTGCAAAGTGTGGAAATAAGGCATAGGGTTCATACTTTCGCTAGTGTAAGTCCTCTCAACAATACTAACATAATTGGATCACATAACTATCCCTCAACATGCAACAAAGAGTCACTCCAAAGTCACTAATAGCGGAGAACGAACGAAGAGATTATGGTAGGGTACGAAACCACCTCAAAGTTATTCTTTCCAATCAATCCGTTGGGTTATTCCTATAAGTGTCACAAACAGCCCTAGAGTTCGTACTAGAATAACACCTTAAGATACAAATCAACCAAAACCCTAATGTTACCTAGATACTCCAATGTCACCTCAATTATCCGTGGGCATGATTATACGATATGCATCACACAATCTCAGATTCATCTATTAAACCAACACAAAGGACCTCAAAGAGTGCCCCAAAGTTCTACCGGAGAATCATGACGAAAACGTGTGCCAACCCCTATGCATAGGTTCATGGGCGGAACCCGCAAGTTGATCACCAAAACATACATCAAGTGAATCACGTGATATCCCATTGTCACCACATATATCCACGGCAAGACATACATCAAGTGTTCTCAGATCTTTAAAGACTCAATCCGATAAGATTACTTCAAGGGGAAAACTCAATTCATTACAAGAGAGAAGAGGGGGAGGAGAAACATAGGATCCAACTATAATAGCAAAGCTCGCGATACATCAATATCGTATCATCTCAAGAACACGAGAGAGAGAGAGAGATCAAACACACAATTACTGGTACATACCCTCAGCCCCGAGGGAGAACTACTCCCTCCTCGTCATGGAGAGCACCGGGATGATGAAGATGGCCATCGGAGAAGGATTGTCCCCTCCGGCAGGGTGCCGGAATGGGTCTAGATTGGTTTTCGGTGGCTACGGAGGCTTCTAGCGGCGGAACTCCCGATCTATGTTGCGTTCTGGAAGTTTTAGGGTATATGGAGTTATATAGGCAGAAGAAGCACGTCAGGGGAGCCACGAGGGCCCCACAAGGCAGGGGGCACGCCCCAGGGGGGTGGGCGCGCCCCCTACCCTCGTGAGCTCCTCCTTCCTTGATGTGGGGTCCAAGTCCATCGGGTTTCTTTCCTTCCAAAAATAACTTCTCCAGTTGATTTCGTTCTGTTTTGACTCCGTTTGATATTCCTTTTCTTCAAAACACTGAAATAGGCATAAAACAGCAAATCTGGGCTGGGCCTCCGGTTAATAGGTTAGTCCCAAAAATAATATAAAAGTGGATAATGAAGCCCAATATTGCCTAAAACAGTAGATAATATATCATGGAGCGATCAAAAATTATAGATATGTTGGAGACGTATCACCCCAGTACTGGGTGGCGTCGAGGTTATCTCACCAACAACTGCATAAAAGAGATTTTCAATGTCGGCAAAACTCAGGTATTCCAGAATTGCAACGATAAAATTGTGATGACAACACCTCGGAGCTCAACTCCCCGGGACACTGCCACAACCCTAAATGTCAGGAGGCACCAAGAACAATGTTCTCGTCACAAAACCATCAGAACGATTCCAAGATACCCGCGTGATCCTAAATTTTTTTAGTGAAATTTGAGAAGAGAAGAGTCAAAACTCTACGTCAGGAGGCCTCACCAGAGCGACGAAGGGACTGGGGAGTAAAAAGCATCCTACTCTCCAATATATATAATCCTATAAGACTGAAAACATTTTTTTAGACTCAACAACATCAGCGATTCGATCAAGCAGGGGGCTCCTAAGTCGGGGAAAGCTCTGATACCAACTTGTAACACCCACGATGCGGCTATATCTCCCATGTGTCGGAGCATGACTTAGAGGCATAACCGCATAGCAGGCATGCCGTAAGAGGGGTAATCTTTACACATCCCATGTACTGAATAAGAGAAGGATAAAGAGTTGGCTTACAATCGCCACTTCAAACAATACATAAACATCATACATTATCCAGAATACAATCAAGGTCCGACTACGGAACCAAAATAAAAGAAGACAACCCCAATTGCTAGAACCCCGATCGTCCCAACTGGGCTCCACAACTGACCATCTGGAAACGAAACAACACAACTGTCAGAATTCTGGGAACGGGGGTCCCCGGACTTGCCTGCCTGCGGCCCGCGGCGTGGCTGAGCCAGCAGGCCGTACGGCCCATCTTCACCAACAAAGCGCCCAAGACCCTCGAGAGGGGCCAAGCCTCGCGAGGTGGACGACGCAAGACCTCCTCTGGAGTGACCTAGCTAGGCAGGCTCACGAGGAGCGGAGATATCAAGGCATGGCGAACCTCACGAGGCTCTCGTGATGTGAGCCGTGACGATCGACACCAGGCGGGCGCCAGGCGGGAGCCAGTACGCACAACGTCCTTGTTTCCTCTCTAGTGTAAAGGGGGCAAGCGCAGCCGCGGAGTACCGAGGCCTCAGGCAAAGGTGGCCATTTCGGTGCAACAAGACCAAGACCATGGACCGCAAGACGGAAGTCATCGTGGAGCCCAGAACAGCGTCACCACCAGAACTTTGTGCAGGCGAAGACTACTTTTGTCATGATAGCTTGTACTAGCTGTCCCCCTTCAAATTAGGTCGCCATTGTTGGCTCCCTTCCTATGATATTTGGGAAGAGGACCAGGGCCTCTATAAATAGGACTAGCCACCACAGTGGAGGGGAGATCATCTTAGAGGGATCACCTCATCGGATCTGAGCGAGAGGAAGGGAGACCACCCCTCACACACAAGCTCACCGAGCACAAGAACGCCTTAACCTCAGGAGGCCGTTCTTCCCTTGTATTGTTCATCATCAACCCAAGAGGCAATCCACCACCACCACACTGGAGTAGGTATTACACTGCAATGGTGGCCCGAACCAGTATAAACCCTGTGTCGTTCTGTGTTGTGAGTTCGTCGAGTTCGTCCGCAAGATCTTAGCGAGCTAGAGTGTAGATCGGTTGGAGGGAAAGACTTCGCGCGCACCCCAGTGTTCGAACCTTAAGGGTTTGCCGAAACCCCACACCCCGACATTTGGCGCGCCAGTTATGGGTGCGCCGTAGCTTCCCTTCCATCAGTTCGTCGCTCCGTCGCTCCGTCGTCTCCATGTCGGACGCTCGCCGCGCTCGAGCTGAGCGTCGGGCCGCCCACGCCGCCCGCGTTGCTTAGACGGCTCCCGTCGGCGGGCCGCCTCATCGTTCTTCGTCCCCCGCTGCAAACGCTACCACCGTCCCGGTGGGAAACGAGCAGCAGGCGTCCTCGCAACATCCTTCGGTGCGGCAGGACGGCCGCACCGCTTCTCCATCACTCACTCCTTCTGGCTCTTCGTCTCATGCGCACCGCACTCCCATGGAGGCACGGGCCGTGCTCATCGTGGCGAATGAGCTCCTGCGTTACCGCCCCGTCGATGACGTCTATGAGGAGTGGCTCGACCGCGTGGCCGAGCTCGTCCGTGTTGCGGGGGGCTCTCTGGTGCCGTCCCATTCTTTGCCTCCCCCTCAGCAGGCCACGGGCGACGGGGCTCGTGGCGTGCCTCCACCGCCTCGACCCCAAGACGGTGCCTTGGTGCCAAGGCGCGCGCCTCCGCGGCGTGATCCGCCGCGCCCGGCGCCCGCGCGTGAAGAAAGGAGCTGCCAAGAAATCCCACGGCCGCGAGAAGCTGCACCAGCACTCCCCGCGCCACCTCTTCAAGACCGCGTGCCGCCTGCGGTGGCACAGCGCGGACCTTGCCAAGACCAAGCTCCACCCCCGAAACGGGCTGCTACCTCTTGAGCACTTTGTTGGATTTCCCCGTAGAGGAGAGGATCATGCAGCAAAGTAGCGTAAGTATTTCCCTCAGTTTTTGAGAACCAAGGTATCAATCCAGTGGGAGGCTACGCGCGAGTCCCTCGTACCTACACAAAAACAATAGCTCAACGCAACCAACGCGCTTAGGGGTTGTCAATCCCTTCACGGTCACTTACGAAAGTGAGATCTGATAGAGATGATAAATAATATTTTTTTTGTATTTTTGGTATAGAGATGCAAAGTGAAAAGTAAAAGCAAAGTAAAAGCAAAGCAATAATAAAGTGATGGAGATTGCTATGATGAGAAAGAGACCCGGGGGCCATAGGTTTCACTAGTGGCTTCTCTCAAGAGCATAAGTATTCTACGGTGGGTGAACAAATTACTGTTGAGCAATTGACAGAATTGAGCATAGTTATGAGAATATCTAGGTATGATCATGTATATAGGCATCACGTCCCGAGACAAGTAGACTGACTCCTGCCTGCATCTACTACTATTACTCCACTCATCGACCGCTATCCAGCATGCATCTAGAGTATTAAGTTAAAAACAGAGTAACGCCTTAAGCAAGATGACATGATGTAGAGGGATAGTTTCATGCAATATGATAAAAACCCCATCTTGTTATCCTCGATGGCAACAATACAATACGTGCCTTGCTGCCCCTTCTGTCACTGGGAAAGGACACCGCAAGATCGAACCCAAAGCTAAGCACTTCTCCCATGGCAAGAACAACCAATCTAGTAGGCCAAACCAAACTGATAATTCGAAGAGACTTGCAAAGATAACCAATCATACATAAAAGAATTCAGAGAAGATTCAAATATTATTCATAGATAGACTTGATCATAAACCCACAATTCATCGGTCTCAACAAACACACCGCAAAAAGAAGATTACATCGAATAGATCTCCACGAGAGAGGGGGAGAACATTGTATTGAGATCCAAAAAGAGAGAAGAAGCCATCTAGCTACTAACTATGGACCCGTAGGTCTGAAGTAAACTACTCACACTTCATCGGAGGGCTTGGATGATGATGTAGAAGCCCTCCGTGATCGATGCCCCCTCCGGCGGAGCTCCGGAACAGGCCCCAAGATGGGATCTCGTGGATACAGAAAGTTGCGGCGGTGGAATTAGGTTTTTGGCTCCGTATCTGATCGTTTGGGGGTACGTGGATATATATAGGAGGAAGAAGTACGTCGGTGGAGCAACAGGGGGCCCACGAGGGTGGAGGGCGCGCCTGGGGGGGCAGGCGCGCCCCCTACCTCGTGGCCTCCTGTTAATTGGCTTGACGTAGGGTCCAAGTCTCCTGAGTTGTATTCGGTGAGAAAATCACGTTCCCGAAGGTTTCATTCCGTTTGGACTCCGTTTGATATTCCTTTTCTTCGAAACCCTAAAATAGGCAAAAAACAGCAATTCTGGGCTGGGCCTCCGGTTAATAGGTTAGTCCCAAAAATAATATAAAAGTGGATAATAAATCCCAATAATGTCCAAAACAGTAGATAATATAGCATGGAGCAATCAAAAATTATAGATACGTTGGAGACGTATCAAGCATCCCCAAGCTTAATTCCTGCTCGTCCTCGAGTAGGTAAATGATAAAAACAGAATTTTTGATGCGGAGTGCTACTTGGCATAATTTCAATGTAATCTTCTTAATTGTGGTATGAATATTCAGATTCAAAAGATTCAAGACAAAAGTTCATGTTGACATAAAAATAATAATACTTCAAGCATACTAACAAAGCAATTATGTCTTCTCAAAATAACATGGCCAAAGAAAGCTATCCCTACAAAATCATATAGTCTGGCTATGCTCTATCTTCACCACATAAAGTATTTAAATCATGCACAACCCCGATGACAAGCCAAGCAATTGTTTCATACTCTAACTTTTTTCAAACCTTTCCTCACTTGTTCGTCATATTTTTTTACTATGATTTTGCGGGGGGAATCATAGTCTCCATCATCCTTTCCTCACTTGGGATAATGCTCTAAAAATGATGATCATCACACTTTTTTTTACAACTCAACAATTACAACTCAATACTTAGAACAAAACTAGGACAAATGCCCGTGCGTTGCAACGGGCTAACAATATCGTAAAACCTGCTCTATGTGAGAGTACACATCATTTTTTATATCTAGTTCTGATAAACATCGGTAATAAGTTTATAATCTTATTGCCTTTTAGAGTATGACGCATGGACGTAAAGAAGCCACCCTAACATCTTTCATCTGATGGAAGAGTAGTGGTGCACGTAATAGTCTAGTAATCGGTTTTATTTTTTACTTTTTGGAAAATGCAAATATTTCTTTATTTTAAATTAATTAAAGAATCTTTAATTTTTTATCCTTTTATTATAATTGAAACATGTTTTGAGATCAACATTTTTTGAACATGTGTTTTTAAATTTGAATTTTGTGATTAATTTTAAATGATTTTGTTAAAAAAATTGGAACATTTATTGGTATTTTAATGCATTTTTAAAAGCATGATTTTTTTAAAAGCAAAAATAATTTGAAACACTCTTTATCTCACATGCTCGGTGACCGCAATTTAAAAAAGGATTGTTGGTGTCTAGACCATGTAGTATAAAATTGAGAAAGCCGTCGAGATGTGCTTTGATGGTCCTCCTTCATCTTAGCACCAGTGGCGGAGCTTGGCCCAGAAAGATGGATGGGCCGGCTGTAGAAAATAACTATAAGGATTGCATTTCGTGGCCCAAAAATACGTAGAAAATGGCATGGGCTGGGCGGGCTATGGCCCATCCGGCATTGCTATAGCTCCGCCACTGCTTAGCACTAAAATTGGATGGAAGAGGAATGGTATAAGTGTTTTTAACGGGATATATAGACGGTGGAATTACTTATACTATTTGAGAGTTTAATCACTAATCTAAAAGTTTTTCTTAGAATTTTTAAAAGTTTTGAATGCAAACGAATTTATTTTAAATGCAAGTGTAGTGGTGCATCTAAGTAGGGTTGTTTATATATATAGTTTTTTGTGTGTTAAGAGCAACTCCAACGGGGTGCCAATTTCGTCCGCGGCCGTTCGTTTGGATCGGCGCGAACAGAAAAGTCGGCCCAACACGCCGACCCAAAGGGACGCGCGTCCGCTTTCGTCCGCCCGCCGACCCATTCCCGGCCCATTTTTGAGTCGGATTAGTGTCGGCGCGAACACAAGACGAAAGCGCGCGCTCGCCCTCTTTCTTCACCGAGCCCGCTGATCGGTGGCACATTGGCCTCTTCACATCAAACAGCACACCCTCGCCCGCCTGCTTCGTCGCTGACACCGCCGGCATTTTTTCCGATAAAAAGATAGTTCTAGCGTACACAGATAAAAGAAAAGACCAACTACTCGTCGCTTTCCGAATCTGACTCGGTAATGTCCTCCTCCGACGTCTGAATGTAGGTATCAGCATGCTGCTCGTCTTCGAAGTCCCAACCCGACATTTCTCGTAGCTTCAGTTTCAATTGAGCGGTCTGCTTCCGCGAACGCTTGTCCTCCCGATAGGCGGCTCACACCGTCCTCCTCGCGTCCCTCTCCGTCCTCCTTTGCTTGTAGAACTGGCGCACGTCAACGATGTCCTGTGGGAAGCGTTCGCGCCACACCACCATGGCTTCCACGTCCATCTCGGCGATAGCGAGGCGACGTTGCCGCCTCTGGTGGACACGACGATCCTCGTCGGTGAAAAGCCGCGGGAGAGGCGCGAGATCCTGTGCCCGTTGGCTCGACACGTTGGGAAAATTCATATCCCGACGAGGCCTCAGGAGGCGCCACGCCGCCACGTCGTGCGTGCGGGCTGCCTCCTCTGCGGTGTCGAAGGTGCCGAGGATGAGGCGTTTCTCGCGAAACCAGATCTCGGAGGAGAGGGCGCCAGAGCGGTGCTCGCGGACTCCGCGAAAATCCGAAGCGCCCAGGTGGCGCATCGACATGGTGGCGCAGAGGCGACGAGGCTAGTGAGAGGGGGCGAGACGAGTGGGCGGCGGTTAAAGCATGGAGGGAGCGCCTCCTTATAACGAGCGTCGGCCGCGGCGCGCGCGCGGACCTTTCCCGCGCGCTGGAGCACCAAAACCAACGTGCGCTAGGCCGCTTTTCTCCGTGCGCGTGAACCTTTCCCGCGCGCTGGAGCGCCAAAATCAGTGCGACGGCATGGCCGCTGGCATGATCTAAAACACGCACGGTCCTGAAATGGGTTGACCCGTTGGACGCACTGCCGACCCAAATTTAAAAGAGGACGGACGGCGGACGGGCGGCCGACCCAAACGGACAAAAACATCATCCGTTTGGGTCAGCCCGTTGGAATTGCTCTAACATTCAAAAGCAAACAGGTTTTAGTATGTTGTTTGTTTTTTAAAAAATGTTGGTTGTTTGGTTGCAAGATCTCCATTTGTTTTTTGTACTATTCGAAAGACCGCACGCACTCCCCGTCAACATAAGTAAAAAAAGCAAACTTTGTTGGTAAATTTCAGATGGAGGCCATGTACAGCATCACGTGTATGCCTCGTCCAATCTAGTCAAATTCGCTGGCAAGCCTATCCTCATCTCTTTTCCTCACCCATCATCCATCGACCTCCTCATCCTCCTCTCCTCTCGTTCGTAGTGCCGTCCACCAGGAGAGAACCCGTTCCCTTGCCCGATCCGGTGCCCGCTCGCCACCCGCTGTTGCCGTTTTACTCTCAACCCTCTAGCTCCCGTTTTACTCTCAACCCTCTAGCTCCCGTGCATCTCTTTCTCTGGCTGCTCATGCCGCCGCTTTGGTGCGCGGCACCGCTGGCTCGTTCGGCATCATCTGCTCCAGAGGATCCCGCGGCCGATGGCAGTTGCCGATTGTGCTAATCCCGATCCCGATTTCCCAAATCTTTCTTCATTTGTGGGATTAATTCCTTCGTTCTGCTCCCTTCATACTTTTGTTGATTTCTGATACGGCAAAATCGCTGGCAAATATAAATTGAGTGGATTATACACAAAGGAGCGAGGTGGGACTATTTCTGAGTTCTAATAATAGTATTTTTCGCTACTCGTCTAATCATCATTTAAAAAAAAGTGCGGGCCATGGTGACGAGCAAACTCACGTCTCAGTCCAGCAACGGACGGGACCTACTCCATGAGGCAAAAGGAGTGCGGGTTCTATTATGAAAAAATACACGAACTTTTTACTTTTATAAAAACGCCGCGACGGTGAACCTGGAGACTCAATCCGTGCTTTATCATTAGGGAGATATGACTCTACATGAATGCCTCCGGCGGTGTACCGGGATATACAATGAATCAAGAGTGACATGTATGAAAGAATTATGAACGGTGGCTTTGCCATAAATACGATGTGAACTACATGATCATGCTAGCAATATGACAATGATGGAGCGTGTCATAATGAACGAAATGGTGGAAAGTTGCATGGCAATATATCACGGAATGATTATGGAAATGCCATGATAGGTAGGTATGGTGGCTGTTTTGAAGATGGTATTTCGTGGGTGTATGATACCGGCGAAAAGTGTGCAGTATTAAAGAGGCTAGCAATGGTGGAAGGAAGGAAAGTGCGTATAATCCATGGACTCAACATTAGTCATAAAGAACTCATAAACTTATTGCAAAAATCTAGAAGTTATCAAAGCAAAGTAATACGCACATGCTCCTAGGGGGATAGATTGGTAGGAAAAGACCATCGCTCGTCCCCGACCGCCACTCATAAGGAAGACAATCAATAAATAAATCATGCTCCGACTTCATCACATAACGGTTCACCATACGTGCATGCTACGGGAATCACAAACTTTAACACAATAATTTCTCAAATTCACAACTACTCAACTAGCATGACTCTAATATCACCATCCTCATATCTCAAAACAATTATCAAGCATCAATTTTTTTTCTTAGTATTCAACGCACTCAAAAGAAAGTTTTACAAATCTTGAATACCAAGCATATTATTATTAAGAAAATTACCATGCTATTAAGACTATCAAAATAATCCAAGTGAAGCATGAGAGATCAATAGTTTCTATAAAACAAATCCACCACCGTGCTCTAAAAGATATAAGTGAAGCACTAGAGCAAAATTATATAACTCAAAAGATATAAGTGAAGCACATAGAGTATTCTATCAAATTCCAAATTATGTTGGCTCTCTCAAAAGGTGTGTACAGCAAGGATGATTGTGGTAGACTAACAAGAAAAGACTCAAATCATAAAAGATGCTCCAAGCAAAACACAGATCATGTGGTGAATAAAAATATAGCTCCAAGTAAAGTTACCGATAGAAGTAGACGAATGAGGGGATGCCTTCCGGGGCATCCCCAAGCTTTGGATTTTAGGTGTCCTTAGATTATCTTGGGGGTGCCATGGGCATACCCAAGCTTAGGATCTTGCCACTCCTTGTTCCATAATCCATCAAATCTTTACCCAAAACTTGAAAACTCCACAACACAAAACTTAAAGTAGAAAATCTCGTGAGCTCCGTTAGCGAAAGAAAACAAAAGACCACTTCAAGGTACTGTAATGAACTGATTATTTATTTATATGTGTGTTATACCTACTGTATTCCAACTTCTCTATGGTTCATAAACTATTTTACTAGCCAAAGATTCATCAAAATAAGCAAACAACACACGAAAAAACAGAATCTGTCAAAAAGAGAACAGTCTGTAGTAATCTGTAGCTAGCGCAAGATCTGGAACCCCAAAAATTCTAAAATAAATTGCGGGACGTGCGAAATTTATATATTAATCATCTGCAAAAATAATTAACTAAATAGCACTCTCCAAATAAAACTGACAGCAGTTCTTGTGAGCACTAAAGTTTCTGTTTTTTACAGCAAGTTCAACAAGACTTTCCCCAAGTCTTCCCAACGGTTCTACTTGGCACAAACACTAATTAAACACAAAAAACACAACCAAAACAGAGGCTAAAAAATTTATTTATTACTAAACAGGAGCAAAAATCAAGGAATAAAAATAAAATTGGGTTGCCTCCCAACAAGCGCTATTGTTTAACACCCCTAGCTAGGCATGACAAGCAAGAATAGATCTAGGTATTGCCATCTTTGGTAGGCAATCCATAAGTGGCTCTCATGATAGATTCATATGGTAATTTTATTTTATTTCTAGGTAAGTGTTCCATGCCCTTTTTAATGGAAATTGGAATCTAATATTCCCTTCCTTCATATCAATAATTGCACCAACCGTTCTAGGGAAAGGTCTACCGAGAATAATAGGGCAAGAAGGATTGCAATCTATATCAAGAACGATAAAATCTACGGGCACATAATTCCTATTTGCAACAATAAGAACATCATTAATTCTTCTCATAGCTTTATTAATAGTGGAATCCGCAAGATGCAAGTTTAGAGAGCAATCATCAAAATTACGGAAATCTAGCAAATCACACAAAGTTTTGGGAATAGTAGAGACACTAGCACCCAAATCACACAAAGCATAAAACTCATGATCTTTAATTTTAATTTTAATAGTTGGTTCCCACTCATCACAATTTTTTCGTGGGATAGAAACTTCCAATTCAAGTTTTTCTTCATAAGATTGCATTAAGGTATCAATGATATGTTTAGTAAACGCTTTATTTTGACTATAAGTGTGAGGAGAATTTAGCACGGATTACAACAAGGAAATACAATCAACCAAAGAGCAATTTTCATAGTTAAATTCCTTTAAATCCATAATAGTGGGTTTAGCAACATCTAGGGTTTTAATTTCTTCAATCCCACTTTTACCAAATTTAGCATCAAGATCAAAAGATTCAGAATTTTTGGAATGCCTTCTAGGTGGAGGTGGATCATATTCAGTCCCATCATTATCAAGATTCATATTGCAAAAAAAGATTTAATAGGGGACACATCAGTAACTTTTAGATCTTCATCATTATTTTCATAGGAACTAGAAGAACACACTTTTATAAAGGCATCTTTCTTAGCACGCATCCTAGCGGTTCTTTCTTTGCACTCATCAATGGAAATTCTCATGGCTTTGAGAGATTGATTGATATCATGCTTAGGAGGAATAGATCTAAGCTTTAAAGAATCAACATTAAGAGCAATTCTATCAACGTTCCTAGCCAAATCATCAATCTTAAGCAATTTTTCTTCAATCAAAGTATTAAAATTCTTTTGAGAAGTAATAAATTCTTTAATATTAGATTCAAAATCAGAGGGCATCTTATTATAATTTCCATAAGAATTGTTGTAGGAATTACCATAATTATTAGAGGGATTACTAGGATAAGGCCTAGAGTTGAAGTTTCCTCTATAAGCGTTGTTACCAAAATTGTTCCTACCAACAAAATTCACATCCATAGATTCATTATTATTCTCAATCAAAGTAGACAAGGGCACATCATTAGGATCAGAAGAAACACTCTTATTAGCAAATAATTTCATAAGTTCATCCATCTTTCCATTGAAAACATTAATTTCTTCTATCGCATGCACCTTTTTAGTAGATCTTTCAGTATGCCATTGAGAATAATTGACCATAATATTATCTAGGAGCTTAGTAGCTTCTCCTAAAGTGATTTCCATAAAAGTGCCTCCCGCGGCCGAATCTAAAAGATTTCTAGAAGCAAAATTCAATCCAGCATAAATTTTTTGTATAATCATCCACAAATTTAAACCATGAGTAGGGCAATTACGTATCATTAGTTTCATCCTCTCCCGAGCTTGTGCAACATGTTCATGATCAAGTTGCTTAAAATTCATAATATCGTTTCTAAGAGAGATAATCTTAGCGGGAGGAAAATACTTAGAGATAAAAGCATCTTTGCACTTGTTCCATGAATCAATACTATTTTTAGGAAAAGACGAAAACCAAGCTTTAGCACGATCTCTAAGCGAAAAGAAATAGCTTCAATTTAACAATATCATTATCGACATCTTTCTTCTTTTGCATGTCACACAAATCAATGAAACTATTAAGATGGGTAGTGGCATCTTCACTAGGAAGGCCGGAGAATGGATCTTTCATGACAAGATTCAGCAAAGCAGTATTAATTTCACAAGATTCAGTATCGGTAAGAGGAGCAATCGGAGTGCTAAGGAAATCATTGTTGTTGGTATTGGTGAAGTCACACAATTTAGTATTATGTTGAGCCATCACGACAAATAAGCAATCCAACACACGAGCAAACAAAAAGCAGACGGGTAAAAGAGGCAAATAGAGAGGGAGGATAGAGAGAGAGAGGGCGAATAAACGGCAAGGGTGAAGTGAGGGAGAGGAAAACGAGAGGAAAATGACAAATAATGTAATGCGGGAGATAGGGATTGTGATGGGTACTTGGTATGTTGAATTTGGCGCAGACTCCCTGACAACGGCGCCAGAAATTCTTCTTGCTACCTCTTGAGCACTGCGTTGGATTTCCCCGAAGAGGAGAGGATGATGCAGCAAAGTAGCGTAAGTATTTCCCTCAGTTTTTGAGAACCAAGGTATCAATCCAGTGGGAGGCTACGCGCGAGTCCCTCGTACCTACACAAAAACAATAGCTCAACGCAACCAACGCGCTTAGGGGTTGTCAATCCCTTCACGGTCACTTACGAAAGTGAGATCTGATAGAGATGATAAATAATATTTTTTTTGTATTTTTGGTATAGAGATGCAAAGTGAAAAGTAAAAGCAAAGTAAAAGCAAAGCAATAATAAAGTGATGGAGATTGCTATGATGAGAAAGAGACCCGGGGGCCATAGGTTTCACTAGTGGCTTCTCTCAAGAGCATAAGTATTCTACGGTGGGTGAACAAATTACTGTTGAGCAATTGACAGAATTGAGCATAGTTATGAGAATATCTAGGTATGATCATGTATATAGGCATCACGTCCGAGACAAGTAGACTGACTCCTGCCTGCATCTACTACTATTACTCCACTCATCGACCGCTATCCAGCATGCATCTAGAGTATTAAGTTAAAAACAGAGTAACGCCTTAAGCAAGATGACATGATGTAGAGGGATAGTTTCATGCAATATGATAAAAACCCCATGTTGTTATCCTCGATAGCAGCAATACAATACGTGCCTTGCTGCCCCTTCTGTCACTGGGAAAGGACACCGCAAGATCGAACCCAAAGCTAAGTACTTCTCCCATGGCAAGAACAACCAATCTAGTAGGCCAAACCAAACTGATAATTCGAAGAGACTTGCAAAGATAACCAATCATACATCAAAGAATTCAGAGAAGATTCAAATATTATTCATAGATAGACTTGATCATAAACCCACAATTCATCGGTCTCAACAAACACACCGCAAAAAGAAGATTACATCGAATAGATCTCCACGAGAGAGGGGGAGAACATTGTATTGAGATCCAAAAAGAGAGAAGAAGCCATCTAGCTACTAACTATGGACCCGTAGGTCTGAACTAAACTACTCACACTTCATCGGAGGGGCTTTGATGATGATGTAGAAGCCCTCCGTGATCGATGCTCCTCCGGCGGAGCTCCGGAACAGGCCCCAAGATGGGATCTCGTGGATACAGAAAGTTGTGGCGATGGAATTAGGTTTTTGGCTCCGTATCTGATCGTTTGGGGGTACATGGATATATATAGGAGGAAGAAGTACGTCGGTGGAGCAACAGGGGGCCCACGAGGGTCGAGGGCGAGCCTGGGGGGGGGGCAGGCGCGCCCCCTACCTCGTGGCCTCCTGTTAATTGGCTTGAGGTAGGGTCCAAGTCTCCTGAGTTGTATCCGGTGAGAAAATCACGTTCCCGAAGGTTTCATTCCGTTTGGACTCCGTTTGATATTCCTTTTCTTCGAAACCCTAAAATAGGCAAAAAACAGCAATTCTGGGCTGGGCCTCCGGTTAATAGGTTAGTCCCAAAAATAATATAAAAGTGGATAATAAATCCCAATAATGTCCAAAACAGTAGATAATATAGCATGGAGCAATCAAAAATTATAGATACGTTGGAGACGTATCAAGCATCCCCAAGCTTAATTCCTGCTCGTCCTTGAGTAGGTAAATGATAAAAATAGAATTTTTGATGCGGAGTGCTACTTGGCATAATTTCAATGTAATTCTTCTTAATTGTGGTATGAATATTCAGATTCAAAAGATTCAAGACAAAAGTTCATGTTGACATAAAAATAATAATACTTCAAGCATACTAACAAAGCAATTATGTCTTCTCAAAATAACATGGCCAAAGAAAGCTATCCCTACAAAATCATATAGTCTGGCTATGCTCTATCTTCACCACATAAAGTATTTAAATCATGCACAACCCCGATGACAAGCCAAGCAATTGTTTCATACTCTAACTTTTTCAAAACCTTTCCTCACTTGTTCGTCACTATTTTTTACTATGATTCTTGCGGGGGAATCATAGTCTCCATCATCCTTTCCTCACTTGGGATAATGCTCTAAAAATGATGATCATCACACTTTTTTTTACAACTCAACAATTACAACTCAATACTTAGAACAAAACTAGGACAAATGCCCGTGCGTTGCAACGGGCTAACAATATCGTAAAACCTGCTCTATGTGAGAGTACACATCATTTTTTATATCTAGTTCTGATAAACATCGGTAATAAGTTTATAATCTTATTGCCTTTTAGAGTATGACGCATGGACGTAAAGAAGCCACCCTAACATCTTTCATCTGATGGAAGAGTAGTGGTGCACGTAATAGTCTAGTAATCGGTTTTATTTTTTACTTTTTGGAAAATGCAAATATTTCTTTATTTTAAATTAATTAAAGAATCTTTAATTTTTTATCCTTTTATTATAATTGAAACATGTTTTGAGATCAACATTTTTTGAACATGTGTTTTTAAATTTGAATTTTGTGATTAATTTTAAATGATTTTGTTAAAAAAATTGGAACATTTATTGGTATTTTAATGCATTTTTAAAAGCATGATTTTTTTAAAAGCAAAAATAATTTGAAACACTCTTTATCTCACATGCTCGGTGACCGCAATTTAAAAAAGGATTGTTGGTGTCTAGACCATGTAGTATAAAATTGAGAAAGCCGTCGAGATGTGCTTTGATGGTCCTCCTTCATCTTAGCACCAGTGGCGGAGCTTGGCCCAGAAAGATGGATGGGCCGGCTGTAGAAAATAACTATAAGGATTGCATTTCGTGGCCCAAAAATACGTAGAAAATGGCATGGGCTGGGCGGGCTATGGCCCATCCGGCATTGCTATAGCTCCGCCACTGCTTAGCACTAAAATTGGATGGAAGAGGAATGGTATAAGTGTTTTTAACGGGATATATAGACGGTGGAATTACTTATACTATTTGAGAGTTTAATCACTAATCTAAAAGTTTTTCTTAGAATTTTTAAAAGTTTTGAATGCAAACGAATTTATTTTAAATGCAAGTGTAGTGGTGCATCTAAGTAGGGTTGTTTATATATATAGTTTTTTGTGTGTTAAGAGCAACTCCAACGGGGTGCCAATTTCGTCCGCGGCCGTTCGTCCGTAGGTCTGAAGTAAACTACTCACACTTCATCGGAGGGGCTTGGATGATGATGTAGAAGCCCTCCGTGATCGATGCCCCCTCCGGCGGAGCTCCGGAACAGGCCCCAAGATGGGATCTCGTGGATACAGAAAGTTGTGGCGGTGGAATTAGGGTTTTGGCTCCGTATCTGATCGTTTGGGGGTACGTGGATATATATAGGAGGAGAAGTACGTCGGTGGAGCAACAGGGGGCCCACGAGGGTGGAGGCGGCCTGGGGGGGGGGGGCAGGCGCGCCCCCTACCTCGTGGCCTCCTGTTAATTGGCTTGACGTAGGGTCCAAGTCTCCTGAGTTGTATTCGGTGAGAAAATCACGTTCCCGAAGGTTTCATTCCGTTTGGACTCCGTTTGATATTCCTTTTCTTCGAAACCCTAAAACAGGCAAAAAACAGCAATTCTGGGCTGGGCCTCCGGTTAATAGGTTAGTCCCAAAAATAATATAAAAGTGGATAATAAAGCCCAATAATGTCCAAAACAGTAGATAATATAGCATGGAGCAATCAAAAATTGTAGATACGTTGGAGACGTATCAACGGGCCCCGGCAACCACGGCAGGCTGCTGCGCCTTCACCCCCGAGCTGCGCAGCGTTGCCTGGCCAGGCATGTTCAAGCCAGATCTGCCTCCTCGGTACGACGGCACCGCCAACCCCGCGGAGTTCCTGCAGCTCTATGAGTTGAGCATCGAAGCGGCCAACAGCGATGAAAAAGTCATGGCAAACTGGTTTCCCATGGCTCTCAAGGATGGGGCCCGCTCCTGGGTCCTGAACCTGCAGCACGGCTCGATCTCTGTCGGCGTTCTGGGAACGGGGGTCCCCAGACTTGCCTGCCTGCGGCCTACGGCGTGGCTCAAAGGGGGGCCTAGCACAACCCTTCTTCACCAACACAAACCCAAGACCCTCGCGAGGGGCCAAGCCTCGCGGGGCGGACGACGCGGAGCTTCCTCAGGCATGACCTCGTCAGGCTGGCTCACGAGGAGGCGGAGAGATCAAGGCGGGGTACCTCACGAGGTGCCCATGACGCAAGCCATGACAACTCAGGGCGCCAGGCGGTGCCAGCCCGCGCGGCGTCCTCCTTTCCTCTTTGGTGCAAAGGGGGCAAGCGCAGCCGCGGAGTACCGAGGCATTAGGCAAAGGTTGCCATTTCGGTGCAACGAGACCAAGACCAGGAGGACTACGAGACAGAGGTCACCGTGGAGCCCAAGACGGAGTCATCACCAGAGCTTTGCGCAGGAGAAGACTACTTTTGTCAGGATAGCTGATACTTGATGTCCCCCTTCAAATTAGCCTGCCATTGTTGGCTCCCTTCCCGCTCAATATTTGGGGAGAGGACCAGGGCCTCTATAAATAGGACCAGCCACCCACATAGCTGGAGGGACGAAGACGAAGACAAAGACGAAGATGAAGACGAAGACGAAAAGAGAGAAAAAGAGAGAGAAAAAGGTGGCTGAACTGCTCCCAGCAGTTCATCGCCTCAGCCAAGAACAGACCCTCGCGAGGCTGTTCTTCCTTGTATTGTTCATCATCATCAGCCCAAGAGGCAATCCACACATGACACACTGGAGTAGGGTATTACACCACAACGGTGGCCCGAACCAGTATAAACCCTGTGTCTCTTGTGTTGTTCTTTCCTTAGTTTAGATCCTAGCACGGCGGAGGGGTGCAGGAAGGTAGGAGGCGAAATCTCCGCGCGCACCCCAGTGTTCGAACCTCAAGGGTCTGCCGGAACCCGAAATCCGACAATCTCCTCCTGGGATGAGATGCATGACCGCTTTGTTGCCAACTTCCAGGGCACTCGTGACCGCCCACCGGTCGCGGGCGACCTATGCCGCATCAACCAACAGCCAGGAGAGACCCTCCAGAAGTACATCCAGCGCTTCAACAGCACATGCCTCAAGATCCCCAAGGTCACGGACGAGGCCATCATCTCAGCGTATTCCGACGGCGTCCGCGACGTCAAGATGAAGGAAGAGCTGGCTATCCATGAGGAGCTTTGCACATCTCAGGAGCTGTTCAACCTGGCGACCAGGTGCGCGAGAGCTGAGGAGGGGCGCCTCTCTCTCCTTGAGCTGCCAGCTGCAGGAGTGGAGGAAAAGAAGGCCAAGGCCAAGGACGTGAAGCGCAAAGAGGCAGTAGTGCTCGGAGCAGAGCCCGACACCAAGAGAGGCAGAGATCAGCCCGAGTCATCCAAGAACGGCCGCCCATTCTGCGCCTTCCACAACCTGAACACCCACAACACCAGCGTCTGTCAAGAGCTTAGAGCCATTCGGGAAGGACGCTTCGGCCGATGCCCCGACCGCAACGACTGGGGCTACGGCCGCAGAGGCGGACACTAGGACGACCGTGGCCCGCGCCAGGAGTGGCATGACCGGCCTCGTGAGGACCGCTGCCAGGACCAACCTCGCGAGGGCGCCTGGAGGGACCCGCCTCGTGAGGAGCGCCCCCAGGGCAACGCTGGTCTTCCCCTGTTGCCGCCGCCAAGGAGGAACGACAACCATCACTAGGACGAGGGGGCTGGGGGCTTGCAGGAGCCACGCGCAGTCGCTTGCATCTTGGGCGGCACTCAGGCCCCAGCCTCTCAGTGCATATTCAAATAGTTTGCTCGCGAGGTGAACGCAGCGCTCCCCTAGCTCGAGGCCACGCACCTGCTCCGGTGGTCCCAAATGCGCCATCACCTTCAGCTCGGCCGACCAGCTCAAGTGTGCAGCCACCGCTGGCACACTCCCTATGTTGTGCTCCCCAGTCATCAGCAATGTGCAAGTCACCAAGACTCTCATCGACGGCGGCGCAGGGCTCAACGTCCTATCCGCCGACATATTCAACAACCTCCAAGTGACCTATGAGCAGCTCCAGCCAACCAAGACTTTCTCAGGAGTGACTAACGGTTCCACCACACCAATAGGGCAGGTCCGCCTGCCTGTCACCTTCGGGAAGTGCAAGAATTACCGCACCGAGCTCATCGACGTTGATGTCGCACACATCCGCCTACCGTACAATGCCATCCTCGGGTATCCAGCCCTGGCCAAGTTCATGGCAGTCACTCACCACGGCTACAACGTTTTCAAGATGCCAGGAAGAGGGGGGATCATCACAGTCCCATGTGAAGAAAGGGATGCGGTGTGCTCCCTTGAGCGCGCCTTCCAAGCCGCGGCAATCGACAACCCTGACAACAGAAGTGAAGGCCCTTCGGAGACCATCCCCAAGAAGAAGCTACCACGCCGTGTAGGACCCCAAGAAGATAGCATCGCATCAGGAGCCTTGTCAGGATCGGCGCCCGCCCAAGGGGCGCCTCCCTCCACCGCATAGGAAAGCGCGCCCGGCGCCCTCCTCAAGCAAGGCTCGGGGGCTCTCTTCTGGAGGGCCTCGGACCTTGCCAATCTCATGAGGGAGGCGCTCGGGCACCACTTGGAAGAGTGCTTCACGACACGTGTTCCTTAGGAGAGCATGGGGCAAGGGATGCCCACCACCCAGGAGTTCATCACCAAGACCACCCAAGAGCTACAAGACGCAAGAGCCATGCATGGCGACAGCCGCTCACGGAGTGTGGCTCACCACCTAGGCGAGGGTGCTGAGCTGCGCGCCTGCGTCGACATCCCAGGGCTCAACAGGGTCGCATCTCAGGAACGCTTCTGGCCATCACGCGCGGGCCGCTATGAGGGTCCACCACACATCTTTGTTCGCATGCCCTTCGGCTTGCCAAGCGTGGCGTCGGCCCATCGAGACAATGTGCGACAAGTCCTGGCGGCTCAGGAGGCCAGGTTCCACGCCGTTCTAGAGGAGATGGCGACGGCCTTCAGGGAACCTCCTAAGCTCCCAGAGCCTCCCGAGGCTTAGGGTCCCGGTGGCTCATGAGGAGTCATTCCTTCAACACGTGGCTTTAGCTGCACCAGCTCTACTTCATCTACAGACCCAGGTGAAATCTTCCAAGTTCATTTAAGCTGGGAGCGCCCCTCGGGCTGCACTATTCCCAGGCCACATGGGTCCGTCCCTGTGGCATGTATCCCTTCTGCTTATGTTTCTAAGCTTACCTCACTGGGGGCGCCCCTCGGGCTGCATCATCCCCACGCCGCTCGGGCCAGACCCAGTGGCATGTACCTTCCTACATTTATCCCATACAATCTGCTCTTCATGCTTAACCTGCTAACTGCTATCACCTATTTGATCACCGCCCGCCACGGGTCCGTTCGCCCCGTGCAATTTGCTTGCACTTTAAAAGGGGGGCTCCTGAGCATTGCGACTCAGGAGCTCTTACTGGCTCTCCAGCCCTCACCCCCTGGCCTTGACAACGGCACTGCGACCTGGCATACCAGCAGTGGCTGAGCTCGCTCGAGGGCCGGGACATGAGGACGTAGAGTGCTTGCATCTAACCGCCTTGCAGGGACATACAATCACCAAGACTCAAGACCAGGCACAACCCGCCTTGAGGTAGGGCCTCGTCAGTCCCGTTGTTGGTGTCAAAACCGGCGGATCTCGGTTACGGGGTCCCAAACTGTGCGTCTAGGCCGGATGGTAACAGGAGGCAAGGGACACAAAGTTTTACCCAGGTTCGGGCCCTCTTGATGGAGGTAAAACCCTTCGTCCTGCTTGATTAATATTGATGATATGGGTAGTACAAGAGTAGATCTACCACGAGATCGAAGAGGCTAAACCCTAGAAGCTAGCCTATGGTATGATTGTTGTTCTGTATGTTGTCCTACGGACTAAAACCCTTTGGTTTATATAGACACCGGAGAGGGTTAGGGTTACACAAAGTCGGTTACAATGGTAGGAGATCTACATATCCGTATCGCCAAGCTTGCCTTCCACGCCAAGGAAAGTCCCTTCCAGACACGGGACGAAGTCTTCAATCTCGTATCTTCATAGTCCAGGAGTCCGGCTGAAGGTATAGTCCGGCCATCCGGACACCCCCTAATCCAGGACTCCCTCAGTAGCCCCCGAACCAGGCTTCAATGATGATGAGTCCGACGCGCAGATTGTCTTCGACATTGCAAGGCGGGTTCTCCTCCAAATTCCATGTACCTGTTGAATAAAGTCCGGTTTCTTGTAAATGTTGCGCTCCTCGGCTTCTACGCCCAATAATGGCCATCTCCCACGTGTCAAACGAATATGAAAAGTCTGAGTGTTTTTACATCCACACCCCTAGCCGCGTAAATGAGCCACCCATTTAAGGGGACGAGGATTTAGATCCAAACAACACCTTCTCCCCTTCGCGAGTGTTCATCAGAGCGCATCCGACAAAGGTCCATACCACCATGGCCAGCCGTCGCAACAACTCCTTTCGCCCTTCTAGCCCTCAGCCTGGATATTGGGAGAGATGCTTCATCCCGCATAGCGAGCTAGTGACGCTCCAGACCAAGGGATTTCTCCCCCCGGCCTATATGGTCCCGGTTCGAGCCGGTCTTGCCATCTATAATGGCGGAGAGCAAGCGGAGAGTGCCCCTAATCCCTCCAAAGGAGAGCGGGTGTGCCTCGTCCCTTATTTAATAAGAGGGCTCGGATTTCCTATCCATCCATTTCTCCGGGGGCTCCTGGAGTTTTATAGCCTCAAGCTACACAATCTCACGCCTGCCTCCATATTGCATATCGCGGGCTTCGTAGCCCTCTGCGAGCTGTTCTTGGGTGTTGAGGCTCATTTTAGGCTGTGGAAAGAGCTATTCTGCCTTGTGCCCCATTCTCAGAAGGGGTCGATATTTCAAGTGGGCGGAGCCGAAATGTGGCGCATCGCCGGGACCGGATATCTATCCGGAACCCCAAAGAAGGCGTTCGAGGACTGGCCTTCGGAATGGTTTTACATAGAGGATGTCCCGCTGCCGAATCCTGTCCGGATCAGCCTCCCTGAGTTCGACAGTGCTCCACTAAAGAAGCGCCTAAGTTGGCGTCCACGGAGCCCTCAGAGGGAAAGTGACAAGGATGTCCATTACCAGATGGGCCGGATAAGATTGTTAGCTCATTTTGGACTGACCATGATCGGGGTCATGGCCGCATGCATCATGCGAGGGGTGCAGCCGCTAAAGTACAGAGGCCACCCCATGTGGGATTTCAATAGGGAGGACGATGCCACCCGCTACAGCCGTAAGGGACCGGATTCGGCTGCGGCCCTAACAAAGACCTTGTTTGCTTTGTACAAGGGAGAAGAGGAGGAATTTCTCCGCGTCAACCCACAGGGTGGATTCTCTATGTACAATCCCCCAAGCTGGGTAAGTGGTTTACTTGCCCATCCGTTTTATATTCCCATTGTTAAATACTCAGTCTGACGACTTTAACGCAAGAACTGCGCCAGGCTGTTAAAGAAATAAACAGCCCTCCTCCAAAACCCGAGGACCCAGGACAGTCCCTCGACCCGGCCTCTCAAGAGGATCCGGACTTATCTGTGGAGCTGATTGATGGAGTGTTCCATCAATTGAGCAAGGACAACGCCTTGGTGGCCATTACGGCCGATTACCCAGGGCTAATCCCGGCCTCCTAGGTAACTGAGATCAAAGTCCCAGTACCCCGAATAGGGGTCCGCCCTCTCGTGTTTTCAGTTTCCTGATTACAACCGAGCTTTGCAGGGGAGGTTTTTGAGACGGGAGGCCGAACCTGCAGCGACAAGCCAACAAGGGGCTGCAGGGCCCCGTGGGCAGAAAAGAAGTGCAGTCCGGACCGAGGCGTCAGCGCAAAGGTATGGCGCGCCCCCTTATCCCAGGTGTTATACCTTCAAGGCATATTAACACTCGTGCTCTCTTCAGGACAAAGAGACCTCGCCGGACTATATCCGGAGAGGCTGCCAATTGCGCCTCCACCAGCCAGGCTCCGAAGCCTGGTCCGGAGGCGGAGGCGAACACAAGGCGCGCACCGGACGCTCCTCCGACGGAGGATGTGGACAGGTTGTCTGCCACCAACTCTGAGGTGGAGAGTGCCATGAACCACAGGCGTCGTCGGACAATTCTTTGCGACGCTTGTTTCTCCCGAGAGGCATTAGATGCCTTCAATTCAGGAGATGCGTACCTCCGTGCCGCTCAAAATGGTCTAGCCATAGCCACGGAGGAATATGTAAGAAAATATTGGTAATTATATATATACCAGTAGCCCCCGAGACTTGAAACAGTTAGAATAACTGATTTAAGGATCATTTGTTATGCAGGTTCTTACAGAAAAGAATTCCCTACTGTCCCAGGAGCTGGAAGAGTGCAAAGCCCAACTTGAGGCCGCACTAGCCACGGTAGGGGAGCCCAAGGAGACCCCCTCTGGTAATATACACTTCGAAAGATAAGTATTTTGCGAAGCACGGCATGGGTGCGAATCTGACAAATGAAATTGCAGATGGCGCCGGATTGATTCCGGAAAGGCAACAACTCCTACGCCAGCTAAAGGCTGGTGAGAAGGTGCTGACAAAGGTGAGGCGGGAGAAGAACAATCTCCAAGATGCCAACACCAAGCTGAGCGTCGACCTAAAAGATGTTCGTGCCCAGTTGTCGGACTCCGTTAAGGAGAATCAGCGGCTTCGGCGCGGCATATTTAGTAAGTGCTTGAATGAACCTTTGTAAAAAAGTTCAGCGGGGAAGTCGACTAACAGAGTAATGTCTGTAGGTGTGCTAACAGGTCGTCCTGCAGAGGAGATGCCCGGTTCTACGGGTGACCTTCTTCCCGAGCTCTCGCAACTGCTCGAGCGAGTTCGGTGGGTGATGCAAGGTGTCGCCCAGGCCACGGAGATCTTGCGGAGAAGCTAAAGGGAGCACAGCGGCGCTTCTGATTGTGGAAGATATCGGCCTGCCGTCAAGGCGCTAGGGAGGCCTGGGCCATGGTGAACACGCGGTACACAAAGGCTGACCCCAACCACATGGCCGAGGTCGGTCCTGTGGGGCCCGATGGGAAGGACATCCCTGTAAGCTTAGTATACGGCAAAGTAGAATTGGCCGCAAAGTATTCCCAGCAGGACTGTAAATTAAACAGCCTGTTAGATGGTATTGAAGAGGAATACAAGCAGTCAGAATGACTATGTAATTTAATTGACATTTATAATGCCTTCTAGCCGGATTGTAGATCGTTTGTCATGGCCGACCTTTTTGCTTCAGCCTCGGGACCTGACGGTCCAGAGTGTGTCCGAATTCCCATGCGGTTATATAAGAACCGGGGAATGCATGGAGACCAGGCGTAAGGGTCATTAGTGCGTGAACAGACAAGTGTCCGACTAGTTATGTTATATTACATGGTTAGTAAGAAACATCTTCTAGGGAGAATAGTTTCGTTAGGGGTTCCTTCCCTGGGAGGCATGCCCTAAAGTGCATGCCCATTCTGCGAAAAAGACACAGGAAAAAAAGCATTTGGGGGCGCGTAAATAAATAAGTGAAAAGATCATCTTTTAGGTCACCGACCAAATATTCCCTTAAGAACGCTAGCTTTCGGCTTCACCCAGTCTGAGGTACACATCCGGCTGATCCGGTAGTAACAATCGCAGAGGTGCTCCCTTTACCGCCTAGCCGAATAATCGGGAACGTAGGGGTAAGCACAGGAGCCAGGCAACCCAACTTGGCCAAAACTTAAGTCATATCGATGCATATAATGGTGAAATAAAAGGTACATGCGGAAGTGTAACGCATGTGTTGGGCATGAAGCCCATATAAATAAGCTTCTGTTAAAAGAAGCCCCCAGGTTTAATGAGTGCGAATAGCACGTCATTTGATGATCCTTTAAAGGCTATAAGAGAAAGGAAGGGGAGAAGGACAGAAATGTAAGACAGAAAGTATATAAAAAATGGACAGAGGAAGGAGACGAACACAGAGTCCGACACTAGGCATAGAATCTTCGGAGACGGGCTGCGTTCCATGGGTTCGGCTCGAGTTGGTTATCCGATGCATCTCGCCGGCAGTACGCTCCACCAGTCAGGACTTGGTCAATTATGAAGGGACCTTCCCACTTGGGCTTGAGTTTGTCCTTTTTCTTGTCCGGCAGGCGTAGAACTAATTTGCCAACGTTGTAATTTTTGGCCTGTACTTCTCTTCTTTGATATCTTCGAGCCTGCTGTTGATAGAATGCGGAACGGGCTTTTGCCACGTCACGCTCCTCCTCCCATGCATCCAAACTGCCCTGCCGATCGAGCTCGGCCTCTCTTTCTTCGTACATGCGCACTCGAGGTGAGTCATGAATTATGTCGCAAGGCAAAACTGCCTCTGCAGCGTACACCATAAAGAATGGTGTGTATCCGATGGTGCGATTCGGCGTGGTCCGTAGCCCCCAGAGTACGGAGTCGAGCTCCTCTACCCAGTGCGTGTTAGATTCCTTGAGGGACCGCACTAATCTGGGTTTGATGCCGCTCATGATAAGACCATTTGCATGTTCGACCTGGCCGTTAGTTTGTGGGTGATAGACGGAAGCATAATCCAGCTTGATGCCCATGTTTTTGCACCAGAGTTTTACCTCGTCGGCCGTAAAGTTCGTGCCGTTATCAGTGATGATGCTGTGGGGGACGCCGTAACGGTGTACAACCCCAGATATAAAGTCTATCACCGGTCCGGATTCGGCCGTCTTAACAGGCTTGGCCTCTATCCATTTGGTGAACTTATCCACCATGACCAGTAAGTATTTTTGCTTGTGGGTTCCGCCTTTAAGGGGTCCAACCATGTCAAGCCCCCAGACCGCGAAGGGCCAAGTGATGGGGATAGTTTGGAGGGCGGTGGGTGGCATATGGCTTTGGTTTGCAAAGAGCTGGCAACCGACACATCATTGGACTAAGTCCCGGGCGTCTGCCCGGGCCGTCGGCTAATAAAAGCATGTACGGAAGGCCTTGCTCACAAGGGACCGAGCTGCAGCGTGATGACCGCCGAGTCCGGCATGAATTTCAGCCAGGAGGTTCCGCCCTTCCTCTTCGGAGATGCACCTTTGAAGGACTCCGGTAGTGCTTTTCTTATAAAGCTCTCCCTCGTGGACTTTGTAGGCTTTGGATCGCCGCACTATGCAGCGTGCCTCATTTTGGTCCTCGGGGAGTTCCTGCCTAGTAAGGTAGGCGAGGAATGGTTCTTTCCACGGGGCGATGATGGCCATTATTATGTGGGCTGAAGGTGTTATTTCATTGGCAGAGCCTCCGATTGTGTCAGAATGTTCGGTGTCGGGCAGTGCGGTTGGGTCCGGGCTGTTATTGTTCGGCTCCCCTTCCCATACTATGGATGGCTTGAATAGCCTTTCCAAGAAGATGTTGGGGGGGACTACATCGCGTTTTGCGCCGATGCGTGCCAGGACATCTTCCGCATGATTATTTTCCCGGGCTATATGGTGAAATTCGAGCCCTTCGAACCGAGCTGACATTTTTAGGACGGCGTTGCGGTAAGCTACCATTTTTGGATCCTTGGCATCGAAGTCTCCATTTATTTGGTATATTGCGAGGTTCGAGTCCCCGCGCACCTCTAGGCGTTGAATGCCCATGGATACTGCCATCCGGAGACCATGTAAAAGGGCCTCATATTCGGCTGCATTGTTGGAGTCTGTGTACATAATCTGGAGTATGTATTGAACTGTGTCTCCTGTGGGGGACGTCAGAACGACGCCAGCTCCTAGTCCGGCCAACATCTTGGAGCCGTCAAAATGTATGATCCAATCTCAATATGTGCCGTACTCTTTAGGGAGTTCGGCCTTCGTCCATTCTGCGACGAAGTCGGCCAAAACTTGCGACTTGATGGCTCGCCGTGGCTTATAAGTTATGTCGAACGGGAGGAGCTCAATGGCCCATTTTGTAATCCGGCCCGTTGCGTCACGGTTGTTTATAATATCGTTAAGTGGTACTTCCGAGAATACTGTTATTGAACACTCTTGAAAGTAGTGTCATAGCTTCCGGGATGCCATGAATACCGCGTACGCGATCTTTTGATAATGCGGGTACCATGATTTGCACGGAGTGAGGACAGTGGACACATAATAGACCGGCTTTTGAAGGGGGAATTTGTGTCCGTCCGTTTCTCGTTCGACGACGAGCACTGCGCTTACAACCTGATGTGTTGCTGCAATGTACAATAGCATTGGTTCGCCAATGTTTGGCGCGGCCAGGACTGGGTTTGTTGCCAATATGGCTTTTATTTCGTCGAGTCCGGCCGTGGCTGCATCCGTCCATTCGAAGTGTTCGGTGCACCGAAGGAGGTGGTAGAGGGGTAG
This sequence comes from Triticum urartu, assembly GCF_003073215.2. Taxonomy (NCBI): domain Eukaryota; kingdom Viridiplantae; phylum Streptophyta; class Magnoliopsida; order Poales; family Poaceae; genus Triticum; species Triticum urartu. The sequence continues at coordinate 160,971,944 of NC_053027.1, read as the reverse complement.
GGCCTTTTCTCCCAAGCGGGAGATAAAGCGGCTTAGAGCCGCCACGCATCCGGTTAACTTTTGTATTTGTTTGAGGTCCTTTGGGATATCCAATTGTGACAGAGCTCGGATCTTGGCTGGATTTGCTTCAATTCCTCTACCGGATACAATGAAGCCCAAGAGCTTTCCGACTGGGACGCTGAAAACGCATTTTTCTGGGTTGAGCTTGATGTCGTATGTTCGGAGGTTATCAAATGTGAGCCTCAAGTCGTCTACTAGAGATTCGACATGTCTTGTTTTGACGACCACATCATCTACATATGCCTCCACTGTTTTGCCGATCTGGTTTGCCAGATATGTCTGAATCATGCGCTGATATGTTGCGCCGGCGTTTTTGAGCCCGAAGGGCATTGTGTTGAAGCAGAATGGGCCGTATGGTGTGATAACTGCCGTTGCGGCTTGGTCTGATTCTGCCATCTTGATTTGATGGTAGCCAGAATATGCGTCGAGGAAACACAACGAATCGTGTCCTGCGGTAGCATTGATAATTTGATCGATGCGGGGGAGGGGGAAGGGATCCTTTGGGAAAGCCTTGTTAAGGTCTTTAAAATCAACGCACAGGCGCCAGGATTTGTCCTTCTTTGGTACCATCACCAGGTTTGCTAGCCAGTCCGGATGTTTTATATCTCTGATGAATCCGGCCTCCAATAGCTTTGCTAGCTCCTCTCCCATGGCCTGTCTCTTAGGTTCGGAAAAACGCCGAAGAGCTTGTTTGACAGGTTTGAATCCTTTTAGGATATTTAAGTTGTGCTCGGCCAGCCTGCGTGGGATTCCTGGCATGTCTGAAGGGTGCCAGGCAAAAATGTCCCAGTTCTCTCATAGGAACTCTCGCAGTGCGGCGTCTACCTCAGGATTTAACTGTGCCCCGATGGAAGCTGTTTTATTGGGGTCTGTTGGATGGACCTGGAATTTGACTATTTCATCCGCCGGTTTAAAGGAGGTGGACTTGGATCTTTTGTCGAGTACCACATCGTCCCTATTCACCGTGGACCGCAGCGCAGTCAGTTCTTCAGCCGCTAGGGCTTCGGATAGTGCCTCAAGGGCCAGTGCGGCTGTCTTGTTTTCGGCACGGAGTGCTATGTCCGGATCACTGGCGAGAGTGATGATCCCTTTAGGCCTGGGCATCTTGAGCTTCATGTACCCGTAATGGGGTATTGCTTGGAAGATTGTAAACGCTTCCCCCCTAGCAGAGCGTGATAACCGTTGCTGAACGGAGCCACATGGAACGTGACCTCTTCGGACCTGTAATTATCCGGCGTGCCGAACACCACATCTAGTGTGATTTTTCCTGTACAACGCGCTTCCCGACTGGGGATTATTCCTCTAAAGGTTGTGCTGCTTCGCTCAATGCGGTTCCAGTCTATTTCCATTTTTTGAAGGGTTTCCTCATAGGGAAAACTTTGTTTTTGCCACTCTAGTTTTTGCCAACTTTGCTTATGCCACTCTAGAATTTGACATTTCACTTTTGCCACTCTTAGCTTTTGACAATATATCACTTTTGCCATTCCGTGGCAAAAGCAAAGATTTTAGAGTGGCAATTGCGATACATGTCAAAAGCTAAGAGTGGCAAAAGTGAAATGAAAAATTATCGTTTTTGCCACGGAATGGCATTTGTGATGTATTGTCAAAAGCTAAGAGTGGCAAAAGTGAGATGTCAAATTCTAGAGTGGCATAAGCAAAGTTGGCGAAAACTAGAGTGGCAAAAACAAAGTTTTCCCTTCCTCATAAATGAGGTTCAATCCGCTGCCGCCGTCCATGAGTACCTTGGTGAGACGAAAGCCGTCCACTATTGGACTGAGGACCAATGCGGCTGGTGCTCGGGCTGTTCAGAATTTAGGTTCATCACTGGCATTAAAGGTAATAGCCGTGTCACTCCATGGATTTATTGTTGCTACTTGGTAGACTTCGGCAAGGCTGCGGAGTGTCCTTTTTCGCATTTTATTTGATCCGAAAGTCTCGAAGACGGTTAATACCGTATTGGTGTCTCTGGGGTGGCTTTCTGTGGCCTCCGAAATTAGGAGATCTTCGCCAATTTTGGCCACCTGCCGGAGTATCCAACATGCTCTAAGGCTGTGAGTTGGTGTGGCGTCCTCTGTACTGTGAATTTTACAAGGTCCATTAAGCCATCCTTCCAGTACCGTTCCATGCCCTGTAGAGGGTTTTTGCTTTTTGGTGTTTGACCCGGGTATCTGGCGATGATGCACCCTTTTATTTCGGACTGGGTTTGTATTTAGGGCCGGATCGTCCCAAAATTTTATTTCGGTTTTCCAGGCGCTTTCCATCGCACAGTACTTTCGTACAATGGACGCTAAGTCGGCGAAGCGTGTAATATCACGGTGACTTATGGCATTGAGGATTCCCTTGTCCGTGCAATTATTGCAGAAGATTAAGATTGCGTCTTCCTCGCGGCAGTCCCTTATCATGTTCCTAACCAGGAGGAATCTGGCCCAGTAATGATGTACTGTTTCATCGGGCTCTTGCCTGATTTGGGATAGATCGCTTATGTTCGGGTGGGTGGGTGTAATTAAATCCGAAGCCTCACCCAATCTGAGGCTCAGAGGCCGAGGAATTTCCGAACTCGGAAATTCGGATTCCTGGATGTTGTCTAATGAATCCAACCCGTCACCTGACTCTAAGTTCAGGTTTTGAGTGATATCCTCCCCTCCGCGGGTATCCAGCTCGGAGGGATCGGGAATCAGGACGTAGCTAGTCCTTAAGATAGATGAAGGGTCGCCGCACTGTCCCTCTACCACGGCAACGTGATGGGTGACTTGGGGAGAGTTAATCTCTCTCAGATCGGGTTTAGGCCCAATCTGGTCGTAATCCGTAGCGACTCCCAGGGCGGCGATGCGATCCAAGAGCTCTTTTATGGAGGAGAGCTCCATTGGATCTAATTGCTCGGCGAGTTCCGAGCTAACATGAAGATTGTTTTCGATGGCTCGAGAGGTCATCATCGGCGTAGAAGCCGAACAGGCGGTCATAAGAAAACCACCTAGCCGGAGGGTTTGGCCGACAGCCAAAGCTCCCTTAGCAACGGTGCCGTCTTTAAAGACGGTACGAGGCATCCTTCCTGATGGCGACGACACAGAGGAACTCTCAATGAAAGCACCAATGTCGGTGTCAAAACTGATGGATCTCGGGTAGGGGTTCCCGAACTGTGCGTCTAGGCTAGATGGTAACAGGAGGCAAGGGACACGATGTTTTACCCAGGTTCGGGCCCTCTTGATGGAGGTAAAACCCTACGTCCTGCTTGATTAATATTGATGATATGGGTAGTACAAGAGTAGATCTACCACGAGATCGGAGAGGCTAAACCCTAGAAGCTAGCCTATGGTATGATTGTTGTTCTGTATGTTGTCCTACGGACTAAAACCCTCCGGTTTATATAGACATCGGAGAGGGTTAGGGTTACACAAAGTCGGTTACAATGGTAGGAGATCTACATATCCGTATCGCCAAGCTTGCCTTCCACGCCAAGGAAAGTCCCTTCCGGACACGGGACAAAGTCTTCAATCTCGTATCTTCATAGTCAAGGTGTCCGGCTGAAGGTATAGTCCGGCCAACCGGACACCCCCTAATCCAGGACTCCCTCACCCACGCTGGCTCAGGAGTGCCCAGATACACCTCGCAGCCCTGTCGTGCAAGCCACGTGTCAGGGCGGGGCTGTACACGCCACGGGGGCTCCTCCCAGAGGGGGGCCCCATCCCACGCCCAAGTGGAAGCTCCATGCTTCGCGCTGGCTGTCGACACTGCCGAGGAGCAGCTATGCCCATGCACAAGCGGAAGCACTATGCTCCGCGCTGGTGATAAACAACTGAGGGCAACCCCATGGTCGCACGTCAGGGAGCCCAGAGCTCAGCGCCCAGCCTCACCACGACGCGTCCCCTCAGGAGAGTCGTGCGAGGGGGCTGGGCATGGGGGTTGCGCTCGGGTCACGCCCAAGAGCATGCCACCCAACCAGGTCCCTCGGACCTGGGCATCGCGCACCCCTCCCGAGGCCTCGGCGAGGGCAGGTATGGAGATTGTTTGAACGTCAAGGGGGACTCCTGAGCATCGCGACTCAGGAGCCTAACTAGTCTCGTAGCCCCTCACTCCTTGGTCCGTCTTGGTCTCCGGTCCGCCCATGGCGGTTGAGGTATGCGCGGGGCCAGGCTCTACCGACGTAGAACATTAATCTATCCTCACGAACTCTCCCTATATGTTGTTCGCACGTCAAGGGGGACTCCTGAGCATCGCGACTCAGGAGCCTAACTGGTCACGTAGCCCCTCACTCCTTGGACCGTCCTGGTCTCCGGTCGGCCCAATGGCGGTTGAGGTATGCACGGGGCCGGGCTCTGCCGACGCAGAACAAAGCAAATATGAAGGAAAATGCAAAATCTTTAAGCAAATATAACAAGCATATTGCTCTCACAATACCAAATGAAAAGTCTAAATGCCTCCACGAGGCCCGATGTATGTCGCAGGAATAAAACGGGAAGGATAGCCGCAGGTCACCCCTGGATGTCGCCGTCGCCCGCGGAAGGTGCTTCCCCATGGGCAACGATGTTCTCACCTTCACCACCAGCTGCAAGATCCACGCCATCGCCAGGCAGAGGATCGGTGACAAAGCCGCGGAACTTCCCTAGCAAAGCCTCCACTTGACCTTGAACTACTGCGGCGGCGGCTTTGCAGAGGTCTTCAGCCACAGGCTCCAGCAGCTCATCAAGGCGGGCGTTGGGGTTGCGGAGGTGCAGATGGCTGAGGACGCGAGTCAGCGCGGCTGAAGACAGAACGTGAGCTTCTGCCTCCGCCATGGGACCGAGGCCCTCAACGACCTCCTCAAGCGCCTTCACCACGAGAGGAAGCAGTTGGGCGGGGCCGTCCTCGTCAGTGTCCAACGGCCTCTCCAGGCCGTGCTCGTAGAGCATCCTCAGCGCCTTGCGCCTTGGCGGCAAGATCGGCCTCCTTTGCCCCCATCTTCTGGTCCATCTCTTCCAACCGGGTGCGCTCGGCAGCCTTCTCCTTCCCCAGCTCTGCCAGCTTAGCATCATGGTTCTTGATGTCCTCCTCCCAGGCCTGCATCTCCTTCTCCTCTGATTGGCGGTGGTGTACCTCTTCAGCATGCTTGTCGCGCATGCTCTGCAACTCACCCTCCAGCGCTTGGCAGCGGTCACGGGCAGCCTGGGCGTCTTTTAGCGCCACCTCACGATTGGCCGTAGCACCGATGGTCCCTTGCTTCTCCCTCTCGGAAGCCGCAACAGCCTGGCCCAGCGCTGCGCGTACCGCCAGGTCAGAGTGAAGCCAGCCGGAGGCCAACTACAGACGCCTGGCCACCAGGCGCGGGTCAGCGCTCAGGAGATCCGCCTGCAGTTGGGTCATCTCTGAAAAGGCACGCTCCAAGACGGCACCAGGAGCAGAGGAACCAAGGAGTGGAGGTGCCGTAGTAGGAGCAAGTGGTGCCATCACTAGGGCTTGGGAGACCGCGGGCCCTGGAGCAGCTGGGACCTCATCAGCCGCGCCAAGCACCGGCACCTCCGGAGCCAGCGGGGCCATGGGGGCTGGCTTCATGCGGTGATGCTCCTCTTGGCCCCGCGAGGACGACCGGGTTGGGGAGACACGAGCGATGTTGCCTCCTTGCTCTGCGGAGGGAGGCACAACCGCCGTACCCTTCTTCCTCTTCTTTGCCGAAGATGCCGGCCTGATCAACCAAAGGCGAGTATCAGGAAATAACAAGTACCAGCAGGGATAAAGCGGAGTTCCAGACACCTACCGGTCCACCGCCAAGTACTTCACCTTTCGCTTGTGAAGCTTGAGGCCTGACAGCATCGGGACCTGAGGGGTAGGCGTCTGGGCCCCAGCGGCACCATGCGGTGCGGAGGCAGAACCGGCTCCAGCCCCAGGAGGTGTTGGGGTGGAGGTGGCACCACGGTCTACCAGTGACGACATACCCTTCGTCGGGACGAGGGGTTGCTCCTACTCGCCTTGGTAGGCGACGGCCTCGGCATCATCAGGAAGGGCGTGGAGAATCTCGGCCTTGCTTGGAGGGGAGGTCTCCCCCACCTCTTCCGGGGTCTCCTCCGAGTCCACCTCCTCTTCCCCCTCTCCGCGGGATTCGCCTGAAGACACTTCCACCAGTTTTTGCAATGAAGGAGCTCCTGAAAATACTGGCGGCACCAGCCCAGGCGCATCACAAGTCGGCCTGGTGGCGATGAATTCCTCCTGGTCCCTGCGCTGGAACAGGGGAATGAAGGCGCTAGGCGGGTACTCCTGGTTATCTCCAACTATGAGGCGCAGGACAGCGTCTAGTTCGTCGTCAGGCAGGTCCCACGGCCTCAGGCTGGCCTTGGTTTCCCATCCTTCAAGCTCCCAGAAGGGGCGCGTGCGCGCCTGGAGTGGGGCAACCCGCAATGTCAAGAACTCCCTCAGGAGCATCGCTCCCGTTATTTTGACCGCCCTCGCGTTGCCCGTCTTCAGGACAGTCGTCATCTTCCCCAACACTGACGATGCCCGCTCATCGACAAGCTCCGCCTTGGGCCACTCCTTGCCTTGCCGAGGTGCCTTCGTTGGCAACACCAGGCGCGGATGGGCGAGCTTGGCGTCTACCATGACCCACTTGGATCGAATGTTGTCGGCCCTCTTCCCGGTGCTCGAGATCGAGTTGGCCTTGCCGGACGCAACGAAGTTGGCGCATCTAGGGATGTGGCCCTCACTGACGCGGAGGAAGAAGAAATGGCGCAGGAGCGCCACGGACGGCATCATGCCCAGGTACACCTCATAGTAGTAGGCAAAGCGGGACAGGAGGAGGACAGAGTTGGGATTGAGATGCAATCCTTGCATCCCATAGTGGTCGAGGACTTCATAAAAGAAATCAGAGAAGGGAGGAACCAACCCGACGGCAACGCTGCTCAAGAAGAAGGGAAAGAAGGTGCTCCCCTCAGGCTCCGGCTCGCCAGAGGCAAGCTAGAGCTCCATCTTCCCCCACTCGTTGCTCTCGCCCGCCGTCAGCAGGCGCACGGAGGCAAGGCTCTTCTCCATGACTGTGGGCGCCTCAAGAGCGGGCTCGTACCAAGCCGGGGACAAGGAGGTCTTGACCTTGCGCGGTGCCATGGGTGGCAGATGCAGAGCAAGGCTGGAGCAGATCTGTAGGTAGCGGCGGTGAAGAGCAAGAAAGGGGATCTGGAGCGAGGCGAGGAAGAAGCAATGAAGGCAAGTGCCGCCCGCGCCAACCTTTTGTCAGGTCAAGCAGTTGCGGAAACAATGTGGGGAAGCGGAGACGCCCGCGTCCAATCAACCGCCACGTGTTAACCGAGGCCATAGGCTTTTTGGGGCCCACGGTGCTCTGAACTTGACCCTTGGCTTCGCAGCGAAGCCAGGCCGGAGCGCACCTTGATCCCCGGGGCTACTCTCGGCGTTCTGGGAACAGGGGTCCCCAGACTTGCCTGCCTGCGGCCCGCGGGGTGGCTGAGCCAGCAAGCCGTATGACCCTCTTCACCAACAAAGCGCCCAAGAACCTCGCGAGGCGGACGACGCAAGACCTCCTCTGGAGTGGCCTAGCTAGGAAGGCTCACGAGCAGCGGAGATATCAAGGCGAGGCGAACCTCACGAGGCTCTCGTGACGTGAGCCATGACGATCGGCACCAGGCGGGCGCCAATGCGCACAACGTCCTTGTTTCCTCTTTGGTGTAAAGGGGGCAAGCGCAGCCGCGCAGTACCGAGGCCTCAGGCAAAGGTTGCCATTTCGGTGCAACAAGACCAAGACCATGGACTGCAAGACGGAAGTCATCGTGGAGCCTAGAACAGCGTCACCACCAGAACTTTGTGATGGCGAAGACTACTTTTGTCAAGATAGCTTGTACTAGCTGTCCCCCTTCAAATTAGCCCGCCATTGTTGGCTCCCTTCCTGCTTGATATTTGGGAAGAGGACCAGGGCCTCTATAAATAGGACTAGCCACCACAGTGGAGGGGAGATCATCTTAGAGGGATCACCTCATCGGATCTGAGCGAGAGGAAGGGAGACCACCCCTCACACACAAGCTCACCGAGCACAAGAACGCCTTAACCTCAGGAGGCTGTTCTTCCCTTGTATTGTTCATCATCAGCCCAAGAGGCAATCCACCACCACCACACTGGAGTAGGGTATTACATTGCAACTATGGCCCGAACTAGCATAAACCCCGTGTCTTTCTGTGTTGTGAGTTGATCGAGTTCGTCCGCAAGATCTTAGCGAGCTAGAGCGTAGATCGGTTGGAGGGAAAGACTTCGCGCGCACCCAAGTGTTCGAACCTTAAGGGTTTGCCAGAACCCCACACCCCGACAACAACGCACAAGATCTTCACCGAGCTCCCACTTGAGCTGGGTTGCGTCACCTGCACTGGTATCATCGGCACCTGCAACTGTTTGGAACTATCTGTGAGTCACGGGGACTCAGCAATCTCACACCCGCAAGATCAAGACTATTTAAGCTTATGGGTAGGCAAAGGTAGTTAGGTGGAGCTGCAGCAAGCACTAACATATATGGTGGCTAACTTACGCAAATGGGAGCCAGAAGAGAAGCAATGCACGGTCGAGAAGCTATAAGTGATCAAGAAGTGATCCTGAAGCTACTTACGTTCAAGCATAACACAAGAACCGTGTTCACTTCCCGGACTCCGCCGGAAAGAGACCATCACGGCTACACATGCGGTTGATTCATTTTAATTAAGTTAAGTGTCAAGTTCTCTACAACAGGATATTAGCAAATTCCCATCTGCCCATAACTGCGGGCATGGCTTTCGAAAGTTCAAAACCCTGCAGGGGTGTCCCAACTTAGCCCATCACAAGCTCTCACGGTCAACGAAGGATGTTCCTTCTCCTAGGAAGACCCGATCAGACTCGGAATCCCGGTTACACGACATTTCGACAATGGTAAAACCAGACCAGTAAGACCGCCCGATGCGCCGACATCCTGATAGGAGCCGCACATATGTCGTTCTCAGGGAAACACCGGATGAACACTACGTACAGCTAAAACCAGCCCTCAAGTTTCCCCGAGGTGGTGCCGCTAGTGGCTCTAGTTCAGACCAACACTTAGACAAGCACTGGCCCGGGGGGGTTAAAATAAAGATGACCCTTGAGTTTGCAGAACCAAGGGAAGGTGATAGGTTGTTAGGAAAATGTAAAACCAAGGTTGGGCCTTGCTGGAGGAGTTTTATTCAAAGCAAACTGTCAAGGGGTTCCCGTAACACCCAACCACGTAAGGAACACAAAATCAAGGAACATAACACCGGTATGACGGAAACTAGGGCGGCAAGAGTGGAACAAAACACAAGGCATAAGGCCGAGCCTTCCACCCTTTACCAAGTATATAGATGCATTAAAGTAAATAAGATATAATAATGATATCCCAACATATCCATGTTCCAACATGGAACAAACTTCATCTTCACCTGCAACTAGCAACGCTATAAGAGGGGCTGAGCAAAGCAGCAACATAGCCAAACAACGGTTTTCTAGGAAAGGTGGGTTAGAGGCTTGTCATGGCAATATGGGAGGCATGATATAGCAAGTGGTAGGTATCGTGGCATAGCAATAGAGCGAGCAACTAGCAAGCAAAGATAGAAGTGATTTCGAGGGTATGGTCATCTTGCCTGAAATGAACTCAGAGTTGACGAAAGCTTGATCCTTGTAAGTGTACTCAACGAGTTACTCGATCACGCACTCGTATCCTGGCTCTACCCAAGGCAAGAATACAAGCAAAGGAAACAACAATCAACCACGGTGCAATGCGCAAGCAACATGATGCAAAACATGGCATGATATGCGGGATGTGATATGCAATGCATATGCGTGCTCCGAAAAGGAAAGATTGAACAAGGCATCAACTTGGCAAACCAAGTGTGCCTCTGGAAAGATGAGTTGATTTCAGTCGAAATCAATATAAAGATCACCGGAATCGGATGCACGGTTTGCAAATGGCAAGCAAAACAAGAATGGCACAATTCTGCGATCAACAACACGATGCCATCTAGAATGCAACAAGAAACTAAGCTGCTGCACTCCAACATAGCAACAAAACACATGGCAGTGATCTACTCAAGATGCTTGACAAAAGATGAACACTGAGCTATGGCTAGTTCACACATTAGCAGGTTCAAACAAGCATGGCAAAAGTGCAAAAGATATCAGCATCACCGACTTAGTGAAAATAACAACATGCCAGGAATTAACATCAGGAAGCAATGTTTAGAGCAAGAAAAAACATGCTACAGGAATATATCATAGCAAGTCAAGGCATGTCATGAATCTACTCAAAGCATAGAACAAAAGTCCCTTACCGACCATGAGCCAAAAAGGATTAGAAGATATGATGGCTCCCGTGTAAACATAGCAAGTTTCGTTAACAGAGTCGGACTTAGCAGAAAACTGGGCATTACATAAACAGAATTCTGAATGCCTTTTTGCGAGCTTGATTCACTCAAACAAGGCATTGCATGAAAAACTAAGCATACTACCATCAAGAAGACATGATCATAAGGCTAACCACGACAAGAACAAGTTTATAGCATGCATGGATCAACTACAACAACCATGGCAAAATCGATTAACATGTAACCAATCTGCCAGGAACATTTTATAGCAAATGTTGAGCAATATTAAGACATTCTAGGGCACTCCATAATTGCAAATAGGGGCATGGATGGATAGAGCATAACCATATGTCAAAATCATCCTTACTGAAGATACTCAAACAAAGCATGGATCTCACTGTAGAAACATGAATACATGGCATAAAAATAACAACAGGGAAATGACTTAGTGAAATTCTAAGTCTCTGAAATCAGCAATATCACGAGAGCTACTTTGCATGCTTGTGCTAGTCACCACATCGATCATAAAAACACATGGCATACACCCCTGTAAAGATGGCATGGCATATCCCAAAACACATGTAGAGCTCAAGTCCATTTGCAGCACGCAACAATTGTAGCAAAAATGACAAATACTCATAATCTGCTAAGTAACAGCACATAACAATTTATAACACTCTTGCATCAATGATTAGGGCATCAAGATGGACTCAAACAAAATTGACACAATGGAATGAAATGAAGAGCACATCATGATGAACATTTTGATATATCATGCGCTTGAAACGGAGCTACGGTGATGGAGTTATGATGCGATGAACATGGCATGAAAATTACACAGATCTGGGACTTAGTGGAATTTTCACCTCCGCGAAAGTCAACGCGAGACGGAGCGGTTCTGGGACGGAGTGGATCTGGACGAGGTGAGGCGTTTCGTCGGAGGGGCCGGTGGATCTGGTCCAGATCCGGGGTTCGTCGGAGAAGTTCGCCAGAGACGTCGGAGAAGACGTGGGAGACGTCGGAGAAGACGTGGCATCCGAGGCGGCGGCGGTGCCGGCCGGAGAGGACGTGGACACGCGCCGACTGGCGGCGCAGACGGTGGCCGGCGCAGGCCGCGGCACGACGGGAGGCGGAGCTTGCGGGCGGCAGCGTGCGCGAAAGGGCGGCGTGGTGGAGCTTCGAGCGGTGGAGGAGCGGCGCGTGGGGCGGCGCCCGCGGGAGGCGGTGGTGCGGCGAGGCGCTTGCGGCGGCGCGGCGAGTCATTTGCGGCGGCGCAGCGGGGCATGAGCTATGGCCGGCGACCGGCGAGGGCGGCGCGGGCAGAAGGCGGTGGGGACGGTGAGCGGGTGGCAGCGCGATGGGCGGCGCGCGAGCGGGCTGCGCGGCGGTGGTGCAGGCACGGTTCGGCCTGGAGGCGGGCCAGATCTGGTCCCCGGTGGGCTGCGGCGGCGGGGGAGAGAGAGAGGGTGATGTGTCGCCTCCTGGTTGGACGCGGACGGCGGCGCGACATGTCTGGAGGTGGGATGTTTTGTCCGGCGGCGCGAGGAGGAAGATGCTAAGGTTTGCACCACGAATTTTTTGAGGGAGACACATATATATAGGTAGGAGGAGGTAGGAGTGTCCAAATAGAGTGCGGTTCTCTGCCACGCGGTCGTGATCAAACGGCCGAGAGTGTGGAGGGGGTTTGGAAGGGTTATTGGGCCACTTTAGAGGGGTGTTGGGCTGCAACACACACGAGGCCTTTACGGTTCCCCGGTTAACCGTTGGAGTATCAAACGGACTCCAAATGGCACGAAACTTGACAGGTGGTCTACCGGTGGTGTACCAAGGCAGCTTGGCAAATCTTGGTCCATTTCGAGAAAGTTTAACACTAGCTCACGAAAAGAGGCAAAAGGTGGCGCCGGAGGACATAGGAGTGTCGGATTGCAAAACAGACAACGGGGAAAATGCTCGGATGCATAAGACGAACACGTATGCAAATGCGATGCACATGATGACATGATATGAAATGCATGACATGGACTAAATGCAAAACAAAGACAAGAACCCAACCACGAATCTCATAACTTAGAGCCGAAAATGGTAAGAGTCGGAGTACAAATATGGCAAATTACATCTGGGGCGTTACAAGGCGCCTCCGTTTTGGTGCAGGGCAGCCACCGGGGAGGAGTGGAGCATGCGGGGATGGAGGAGACCCGAGAGGTAGGGGCGGGCGCTGGTGGTGAAGGGCAGGGGTCTCCGGCGGCGGGGAGGCAAGGTGGAGGGCTTGGGGAGGCTCGCCGGAGAGTTGTGGAGGCTCTGGTTTCAAGGGGAGGGAGAGAGGAGCACCGGATGGGCTCGGTCGAGGTGGTGGCCGAGAGCAATGGCGACGGACAAGCTTCGGGAGGCGCGGCCAGAGGGACTCTGGCGACGAACTGGTGGGATGGGGAGGCTCAGTGGGACGAGGGGGAGTCGGTGGACAAGTCAGGGAGGCGAGAGGAGGCTTGGCTTGGCCGGACTCATGCCGAGGCCGAGGCGGCCATGGTGGACAGTGATGAACTCCGGTGATATGAGGCGATTCCAGAGAGAAAAAGAGGTGAGGGAGGGAGCGATGAGGAGCGGGGGACCTCGGGCACTCCTTATATAGCCGCGGGGAAGGCTCTGGAGCTCACAAGCGAGCTCCCGACCGAGCTTTAATGGCGGGCAGAGGTAGGGCATGGCACAGGCATGGCATTTGCGACGGATTGATGGCGAACCACGACTAGGCAGCGATGCAGGGCGACGCAGTCGAGCACGGGCGAGCTCCTGGACAAGGTTTGAGGTCGAGACGAGGAGGGAGGAGATGAGCATAGTGGCCGGAACAAGCCAGAGCACGCCTGCAGCCATGACGCAAGCGTGATCACCACGCGCACTGGCGCAAGTGGCGCTCTTTGGCATGGCCAACCATGTCCATTGGATGGACCTTGGTTCCCTCAGTCAAAATGAGGGAAAAAATCGGTCCAGGGGCAAAGAAGATATTTGCACTTAGCTCCAAAAGTAAATCAGTAAGAAGGTGTTTGTAACTTGTTGTGGTTAAACCAGCTTGGTAACGTGGTAAAGAGTTTGTCTGATGATGATTACATATTAAGGTGATGCTGATCACCAAAAATCAGAACAAGCGGAGGAGTTTAGATGAGGGTTGCTGTAGAAAATGGAAATCTGGCTAGAATTAGGGATTTGGATGATACACTCACATACTTGATTTCTGTGAGCTGAAATTTGGCATAGAGGGGTTATATGATTACAAGAAGCTGCTATAAAAGTTTCATGCCATTTGGAAATACCAAAGTGGCACTTGCTTCACAAAGCTTCATTCTGGACAGAAACTTGGAAAAATTACACAGGGCAATTGGATTAACCAATTGAGGTTAAACTTGGTGGAGGGAGTTTATATAGGTAGAAGCACGTCCTGGTAAATTTTCAGCTCAATTTAAGTAATATAAAATATAGTTTCTTCACAAACTGAAAATCTGACCAGAAGCTAAGATTTGGGGCTGGGCTCACATAGATGAGTTACATGAGCTAATATTTGGTGGAGAGTCATGATATGATCATATAAAGGAGCTTGCAAAATTGCAACTCATTTGGATATTCCTAGCTTGTACTTCCTTCACAATCACTTCCTTCAGACAGGAACTTTAAAAAATTGCTCAGGAATATTTACTAGGCAAACTGAGTTGAATTTTGCATGAGCCAATAATATTGACAGTAAAAGTTGTCCAAGAAGTTTGGGGTCAATCAAGCAAATATAAATAGCACTTCCTTTGCAAAGTGCCAATTAGGACATAATAGGAAAAGAATTATTGGAGGATTATTTTTGAACATGGCAATGAAATATTTTGCCATATTTGAGGGAGATATGACCCAAACAATTTATGAGAATTATTTTGGAATTTTATGACTGACAGAAATATAGGTTGCTTCACCACCTAGGGTTTTAAGGGTTATTCCTTTATCAAAAAAGGAATATTCCCAACAAAAGAATTTTGGGTTGGGTCAAGGATGGAAATGACATGATCTTGGGATGATGATGAGGGTGACAAGCCACTATAAAACCTAGGAAGACATGATCTTCCCAAGTTTCAGAACCACATAGCCACGGAAAAGCAAAACAAAATAGGAAATCCAAGAAAATCAAAGGAAAAAAGAAATGGGCAAAAATCCAGGCTGTTACATTGATGTGAAGCACATCGAGAAAAATATATGCAACAACATTGTGGGCACACTTCTTAATATTGAAGGCAAGACGAAAGATACCTTAAAATCTGGGATTGATTTGGCACATCTGGGTATGAGAAAGGATTTGAAGGTGCAAGATGAAGGTAAACCACGGGATATGGCACCAGTTGTGTACGTCTTGGACAAGGTAAAAAGAAAAGAATTCTGCGAGGTCCTGTCACATGTGAGATTCCCACGTGGATTTGCTTCCAACCCTAAAAGGAGAGTCAGTGCAGATGGAAACAAGGTACAAGGGTTGAAAACTCATGACTACCACGTCCTACTTCAAAGGGTTTTACCTGTTATCCTTAGAGGATTGGGCGCCCTGACTTATATAGAGCAGTTGCAGAGTTGGGACAATTCTTCAGGGAACTCTGCAGTAGAAATATCAGGATAGATGCTTTGGCGCATCTTAGAGACAAGATACCAACTATCCTATGCGACCTTGAGAAGATATATCCTCCGGCCTTCTTTGATGTGATGGTGCATTTGGTTGTTCATCTACCTGATGATGCACTACTTAGAGGTCCAGTACAGTATAGCTGGATGTACCCTATTGAAAGGCGGCTAGGCACTTTCAAGGGCTATGTCAGGAACAGAGCTAGACCTGAGGGTTCCATTGTAGAGGCCTACACTGCTACAGAAGCATTGACATTCTGCTCAAAATACATTGAAACAGCTGATCAGCTTAGCAAAGAGGTGGGTGAAGACAATCCTGGGCTCAATGTTTTCGATTATTCTGTTCGAGTTACAGGGAAGAGTCGAAAAGAGGACAAACCTAAAGATTTGGACAAAATGGTTTGGTATGTGTTGAATAACTGTCCTGAGATACTACCTTATATCAAGTAAGTGCTAAGTACTGTAGCTTATACATCGTAATCTACTAAACTTGCAACGCACTCTTATATATTTAGATGTTTGACGCGATAACTATGTTGTGCAGCATCTACAAAAACGAGTTACTGCCACAAAATCCAAGAAACATTGACAAACTGGTTATGGCAAGATTTGCAAAATGGTTCAAGAGCCATGTAAGCTATTGTTTGCGTTGTCAGGTTTTTTAATATATTGAGTACATGAGATGATCAGCTTGCCTATTTTCTAAACATGGGTTAAGAAGATGCGGGAGGATGGGAAGGCAGTTGATGATGCCCTTTATGCATTAGCAATGGGTCCTGATACTCGGGTAAGACATTATGAATCTTGCGTTGTTGGAGATGTGCGCTACAACACCCTTGCACGCGATGAAGGTTGGAAGACACAAAACAGTGCCATCATGAGCACGGATACATACGGCAGAGAGACAACTGAAATGTATGCTAACATAACAGAAATTGTCCAGTTGGAGTATATCTCTAGTTTCGAGGATCATCGGTGTGTGGTTCTGTTGTGATGTCGTTGGTATAACCTATTTTCTAGGATTGCAAAACCCAGAGTTGATGATTATTTAAAATCCATCAATGTCAAGGCGGTGTATGAGACCAACGAGCCTTTTATTTTGGCAAATCAAGCAACACAGATATTTTTCTTGGAATACACATTTACACGTAGCGATGACTGGAGAGTATTGCAAAGGTTTGAGTAGAGGAATTCGTTTAATGAAGTTGCACAACAAGATGATGCTTAAGCTGCTCCAGATGTACAAGATTCCACAGATGTTCCTAATATCTTTGAGAACCATCACTTCAATGACGCTGGTGAAAAGGTTGCCTGTCGTGTTGTGGACATACAAGAGTTGATCAAGAAGAAGCAAACATTTGAGGACATTGAGGATGAAGAAGAAGATGACACTCTGGGGAATTACACTTTTGTCATATTTGCCTTTCAGAACACGTTTTTTATCTACTATGTGAAATTGTCCTTGCTATGACAACTGAAACCTGATGAACGTGTTGTTTAGTGTTTTGCTGTGAGAAAATCACTTGTTATGTATGTTGATTTGTGTTTGGTGATTGTATGACGAGTAAAACATGATGACATTGTTGTTTAGTTGTACTCATATTTGGCTGTGAAACTTGAATTTGATGACATAGTTTGCTATTGGACTGCAATTTGCTCGACGTCTTCAAATGGGAACAAAGCTGACCGGACACGGCCTCTGCTAATTTATTTATTTATTACCAAAAGGGCCTCTACTATTTATTTATTTATGAGAAAAAGGGGATACCCCCGATTTCCGTTAATAGAAATCATTAGATGTTCACAAC
Source organism: Triticum urartu (assembly GCF_003073215.2). Classification (NCBI taxonomy): domain Eukaryota; kingdom Viridiplantae; phylum Streptophyta; class Magnoliopsida; order Poales; family Poaceae; genus Triticum; species Triticum urartu. The sequence goes on along the minus strand of NC_053027.1, from coordinate 160,955,137 downwards.
ACTACGCCCAGCCTGCTACAGGTTTCATTCATTACTAGTTTCAGCAAAGTGCTCATGTCATAGCCACTAAATACATCACGAGTGCTACATACACTGCAAATAAAGAGACAATCATCCTACAGAGCACATTGATTTTGCCCATTATCTTCACAAGCTCTTTCATCTCCTCATTGCTGTCAAGGATGTTCAACAGCTGTTGCTTGGCCATGATAAGAGGAACTGCATCTTTAACCTTCTCCTCTGCATCATCCTCTTCTGTCGTTCATTCAGTTACTTGTCCAACACCCCAACCTACCGGTATTGGGATTCCCCGGCTAACCAAATAATCAGCGTAGTTGCATTCCCCAACATCAGGAACTTCCCAGAAATACAACACACGAATCTTCCCTTTTCTGCACGAATCAAATTGGAAGACCATCAACCAAACTATTAAAAAAATCAGCAACTGAAAGCAGCAAAACAACACTTAAACATATTATTACCCCATGATTCGGGCATTTGTAGAAGACTCGGCCAGAGTTGAGGATTGTGGTTGAGACGCGATGAATGACTCTGCATGATTTGCAGCAGTGGCACCACACCAACAGCAGTGGGTTGCGATGAGCAACCGGCTGCTGTGCGTGTGCCGACGGGGGTGTGATGAGACCCACAGGTGATGGTACGGGTGGCGACTTGGCGCATATCTGGTTGTTGCCTGCTGAAGAGCAGGTGGACAAGCAGCCAACAGACATGGTTGCTGCGGCCAGAGCTTTTGATGCTAGGCAGAGTAAGTAGAGAAGAGGAGAAGCGAATGTTGGATATGTCAGTTTCATTGCTTGCAGAGTAGCCTATCACTATATATAGTCATAGTCTAGGTTTGGATTCGAACCAGCTACAGGACCACGTCTCTCTTTTTTCTAAAACTCAACAACGTCTCTTTACTACACTGGCTTGTTCTGTACGCCTTCTCAAGTCTTTGATTTTCTTTCTCTTCTTTTTTTGCGAGGAAGGAAGGAGGACAAAATTGAGTGTTCCTAGGACTCGAACCCAAGGCATCTCGGTTGAATACCAAGGGTGCTAGTCACTTATGTGGGGAACGTTCCCTGGGAGGAGGACGGCAGACGAATGCATTTTCCTCGCAGTTTTAGTTGCGATGCAAGATCGAACGGTCGCAGTTTCAAGAATGTTACCAGGCAAACGAGCCCAGTTTTTCTTTTCTTCCTATATATATATAAAGTATGCTACTTGGTGTCGGCTTAGTCAACAAACAATTATGCCAACCTTGACCGTTGGATTGACATTCAACGTTTGTCATGTTTCTTCAATCTTCTTCCTCCAGCCGCCAAAGCCAAACCAGCGCCGGCGGACGCCTGCTCCCGCCTCCCACGGCTGGTTGTGCTGCTGCGCACGCATCGTGGCCACATCACACCCTAAAACTATGCGCATCTTCCCTGGATCTTGTTCGTTCCTGTCCGAGGCCTCACCATTGTCCTCCACCTTGGTTCGCTCGTCGCGGCGCCGCCCTCCGGTGTTGTCAACATGGTCAACAACCGACAGGAATAAGGATATGACTATGCATGGTGAGGATGACAGTAGGGATCCAGCAGCGCGCGCAGTAATTTTGTTTTTTCAGGGCGGAGATGGGAACTGGGTTGTGCGGGAGCTGTGGCCCGTCTAGCCCAGGCTTTTATTTCATATGTTTAGCACATGACCAGCCCAGTTTGTTTTTTTCCTTTTTGAAAATGGCTAGCCCAGCTATTTTGTTTTTTTGTAGAATAACCAACATAGGCCTACTTGCTTTTCCACGCCCTGCTGGGCCAAAAATCTTTCAAGATGAGGAGAGATGCATTTTGGCCAAAAAATGGGCTATAAGTAATAAGAAATGGGCTATAAGTAATAATAAATGGGCTGTAAAATGAAAAAAATACAACAAACAGGCAATTAGTTCGAAAATACTTTTTTCTTTCAGATTTTGATATTTTAAATTTCATTGTTTTTCTGTGGAAAAAATTTCATTGCATTTAAATTAAGGTATGTTTAGTTTTTAAATTAATTTGAATTTGGCTAGAAATTTCGGGATGTATGCTGTTTGGGACAGATTTGGAGGCTGACTTGTGGGTCTACTAGGTTGACGTGTATGAAATGCTTTGTCAACTTAGTCCACAAACGATTCTAGCAGTAGTGACCGTTGGATGTTAATCCAACGGCCGTGGTGCTTCTTCAATATCTGATCTTCTTGCTCCAGCCGCCCAAACCAGCGCCGGTTGGCCAGCTGTGCTATCGCACAGGCCGCACTGCCCCACCCTACTCCATTGCTGGCCAGGCCATTCCTCTACTCACCCACACCTCTTGTTATTTTTCGGCGACGGCAGCCGGACCGGTAAACCCTCGTACTCCCCACCGCGTGGGCAACCACTTCCTAGTCTTCCCCGGCTCCGTGTCGTTCCGTTCCTAGGCCTCGCCATCGTCCAACGCCCTGGTGCTCTCGGGGCGGCGTGGACGCGTGGTCAACATGGTCAACAAACGACATCCATCGGAAGTGGACTGTACGTGGAGAGGCTGACAGTTGGGTCCATGGCCACACACAAGGAAATGCCTCCTTATTACGCGCAAAATAATGATTCCTCCACCTGACATCTGGGACCCACCGGAAGGGCCTATGTATTTCATGAAAAAAATGTTCCCCCCGCTGATAGCTCGGACCCACCAGCTATATCTTCGCACGTAAGGAAGTGCCTCCTTATGACGCACAAAAAAATAAATACCCCCTGCTAGCTGGGACCCAGCATAGTGGGAGGCTGACTTGGGCCTACTAAGTTGACAGGGATGGAGGGTTTTGTCAACTTAGTCAATATGAATGATTCTAGCTCGAGTGACCGTACGATGTCCATCCAACGGCCGTAGTGCTTCTTCAACCTCTGGTCTTCTCTCTCCAGCAGGCCAAAGCAGCGTCGGTCCTGCCGCCTGCTCCTGCTTCCCGTGGCCGGCTATGCTACCGCGGAGGCCTCACCACCCCCTACTACTCCCACCGCTGGCAAGGCCATCCCTCCACTCACCCACACCCCCTGTTATTCTACGGCGACGACAACCTCACACCGAAGCCGAACCAGTGAACCCTCATACTCCTCTCCGCATGGGCATCCACTGCCGTGTGTTCCCCGGCTCCACGTCATCCCCTTCCTAGGCCTCACCATCGTCCACCGCCTTGGTGCTCTCGCCGCGGCGTGGTCAACGTGGTCAAGGAACGACTTCCATCTAAAGAGTATTGCACGTGGAGAGGCTGACAACTGGGTCCACGACCTCAGCAAGGAAGTGCCTCTTTATTTCGTGTAAAATAATGATTCCTCCACCTGACAGCAGGGACCCATCGGACGGGCCACCGTATTTCGGGAAAAAAGGTTACCCCCTGACTGTTGGGACCCGGCAGCTACATCTTCGCACGCAAGGAAGTGCGTGACACTCGGGACCCACCTGGTCAAAACGTACGTAGCTATGTCATTTTGGTTGCGAATGTGTATGTACATACTGGTCGATGTAGAGGCGCGGACGCGTGGTAGTAGAGGCGCGCATGTAGCATGTACACGTACGTACGGCGGCCATGTTGCAAGAAAGTAAATACGCCACGTACGTACATACGGGCGGGGTCTCGAAAGCCTACTCGCGCATACATACGGCCAGGGCTCGTGTACATGGCTGGGTCGAAACGGAGAAACTACGTCATCGTCGTGTTCATGGGGAGGCAACGGAATGCGTCCTGTTCATCGGGAGGCAACGGAACGCGTGATGTGCATCGGGAGCCAACTGGCTTGGATGGAACAGGCGATGGAAACGAGGCCTGGTGTACTGCAGAACGGAGGAAAAGGCCTTGTGTTCGACTGGCCACGATGGACATGGGATCCTGTTCATCGGGAGGGGTCTGGCGTACCGCAAAATGGAGGAAACGGACCTCCTACGGTCGAAATGGGGTCATGTTGATCGGGAGGGGTGTGGCGTACCGCAAAACGGAGGAAACAGACTTGTGATGGAGCGCTACGATCGAAACGGGGGGGTCCTGTTCATCGGGAGGGGTGTGACGTACCGCAAAATGGGACTCCACGGGATACTGTTCATCTCCACCATCGACTGCCTCCACGGGCTACTGTTCATCCACCATCGACCTCCTCCAGCCTCCACCTGCGACTGTTCATCCACGGGCTACTGTTCATCTAGCCTCCACCGCGAGCTCCTCCACCGGCTATTGTTCAACCAGCCCTCTCCACGGGGGTCCTGTTCAACCACCCCTCCACGGGCTACTGTTCATCCAACCCTCCACCGGCTACTATTCATCCAGCCCTCCACCGGCTACTGTTCAACCAGCCCTCCACGGGGTCCTGTTCATCCAGCCCTCCACGGGGTCCTGTTCATCCACCAGCTCGATCGATCGGGGTACTGTTCATCCAGCGGCAATGGGCTCTACTAGCACGGGGTCCTGTTCATCCAACCCCCACCGGGAACTGTTCAGCCAAACCCCCCAACAACGCTCAATGTTCATCAAGGGAAGGAGGCACCAGTGTTCGATCAGCTTCAGTTAGCAGTAGTAGCAAAGGAATCACTCGGGTTTAGTTAACAACAAGGGATCGATCGATCGCTCGGGTTCAGTAATGCGTAGCCTGCAGTGCAATTGCTCGGGTTCAGTTAGAGCCCAACGCCTTGCTCAGGTTCAGTTAGAGCGCAACGCCTCGCACACACACGTGTACGTACGAGACAAACGAGCATCGCTCGGCCCCCGACCACCCACCATAACCGGGAACTCCCCCGATATTTTCCTCGCCCTCGATTCTACCACGGTTTTCTCCGTCATGGACGGCCCAAAGAATGTCATGCAGCGGTGTCTCCGGCTCGCCCAGGATGAAAAGCCCATTTTCTGTCATGATTTTTTGTCATAGAAGTAGGAGCCCACCACATCTATGATGATACCGCGTTTTGTCACAATTATCATCATAGAAGTGTCATAAGTATGATAGAAAAATATCCGTTTGTCCCAAAATGTCACAGATGTGTCTTTTTTTATAGTGTAGAACCATGGAGTAGGGTGTTTGTGGGGCGGCTCCAGTAGAGGGACTATGGTGTGGGCGAAGCGGATCTGAGGCCGTGGACGAGGGCGTCGGTGAAGCTGCTTCGGTGGTTGGGTTCAGGATGGCGTCGATGTTGCAGATCTGCGGCCATGGACGGGGCATCAGAAGCTCCTCCGGTAGGTTAGACGAGGGTGTGATGAAGCGGATCTGAGGCTGTGGAATTGTGAGTTGGCAAAGCAGCCACAGTAGGGTTGAGAATGGTATAGGCGAAGCTACTCCGGTAGGGTTGACGATGGTGTTAGCGAAGAAGCTCCGGTAGGGTTTAGGAAGGTGTCGGCGAAGAGGATCAGAGGCCGTCGATGGGGGCGTTGGTGAGGCGGCTCCGGGGGGTGTGGACGAAGCGTCTCTGGTGGGGAGTATGAAGGATCCGCTGCAAATGCGCTTCGGTGGACGAGAGTACCGGCGAAGCACATCTGGCACTGTGGACAAGTTGGGCACTGAATGGGTTGTGGTAAAGTGGTGGATGGACAGTCTACTTGTTTTTAGGGGAGGTGGCAGGGGTAGATGCGGCCGTAGAAGTAGATCCGGCGAGGTGGACGCCGCTGGCAGTGAATGAGCTCTGGTACGCCGGTGGATGATTAGTCTAGGGATTCGTGAGGGGTGGGGTAGAAAGGCTGATGAAGTACGGATGACGTGATGTAAGATTCTTTGGTGCTGTGGAGTTAGTCGTTTTTGCGGGAGGGGGAGCGGAAATGGGTCTGCCGTGTGGTGGGGGGAACTGGAAGTTATCAAAGCTGGCCCGACCTATTATGTAAATGAGGGCGGTATTTGTAACTGTTGTTCTCCGTGCACAAAGGACAAAAGGGGAATTTCGCATGCTAACGACTAGATGGCAGAAATTTTAGAAGGTGGCGAGAGATTTTGCCGCCCGCGGGATCGTTCGTATCTAGTTTCAACTAATTTTGGACAGTGCTAGCGGGAAGGTCATGCGAGACTGTGTACACGGGGCACACGTCAACAGTTAATAACTGGTGTGAAGTCCACCCTAGAAAAAAGAAAATAAGTCGGGATGATGCACCGATAACTTGGACGTTCACACGGGCGCAGCCAATCGTACGGGTGTAGAGGCACGTTCACAAAAAAAAGGATCAAATGCTCAACCTATATATTTCTCGTGTAAATAGATAATTTAGTGGCACCGGTTATTTACTTTAAACATAACGCATTGACGTGTTATTCTAGAGGCGCACAAGAAGAAATGGATATTGTAGTCCCACAAAAGAAATGGATATTGTAGAGGCGCACAAAAAGAAATGGATGTTGAGTACATATATGAATATTACATATATTACTTCATAATAGAACCTTAAATCATCCAAGACTAATGAATTTGAATGCAATACTAACAATGGTGCATGTACATGATAGCTACATTGGTTGTTTGAAGAAACATCACAGTAACTTTGGCATGCACAATTGAAAAGGATTATTTAGAAAAAATGTGATATGTGAGTGTCCAATCTTTCTAGCGTTGAATCAATATTGTATCTTTGGACACAATACAAAGTATATATTGATTTATGTTCAATCGATGCACGTCGACGATCGCTAGATAGTGATATGTGAATGAATTGTGCAATCTCTCTCACACACATACATATCTCATTTTTCCGTGAGCATCGGAATCACACACGCGCACTTCATGTATTTCTCTCCCTCCATCAAGGTTAGAATTCATCTTTCTACCCCATCCTACAATTCTCTCAGACAGAAACACACACGCTCTCTCTGTGGAACACACCCACCCACCGCCACTAATATCTCAAAGCATAATTATGTCTCTTACACATATGCCTAATGTTAACTCGAGTTCTGGAACCATATGAATACATACAATGGGATTCCAGCAGAGCACCTTTTGTTTTGAGATTTCGTGCTCTCTCTCTCTCTCACACACACACACGTGTGCGCATAGACATTGTTTCTCTCTTCATTTTTTCTGACGCTTGCATGCACACCATTTGTTTATCTCTGTGATGCTTTAAGTATGCCTCGCACACATGCTATCTACCTATCCCTTAATATAGATACATGTCACATAAACTCGTTCTCCTTATATCTAAGTGTTACTAACCCCCCACACCCCCACACACACATGTCTCGACACCAAAGGAGCAGGGTGACACCTCGATCTTGATACTAATCTATCTACTGGCTTCTCTCTCAAACACACACACACATACACATGTACACTATCCGACATCGAAGGAGTATGGTGGCACCTCGATCTTGATAGTAATCTATCTACTGGCTTCTCTCTCAAACACACACGCATACACACACACTCGCTAATTGTGCCTCTATGCCTACCGCACACACACTATCGATACGTCTCTCTCCCTCCCCCTCCCTACCCCCAACAATGACAGCAAAAGGGTGACAACTCGATCTTGATCTTAATCTATCAACTGGTTTCTCTCTCTCTCACACACACGCACATGCACATGCACACGCGCGCACACACACACACACGCTAGTTGTGTCTCTGTGCCTCACTCAAACACACTCGATACGTCTTTCTCTTCGTAGCCCCCTCAATATGTAGACTTCTCGCGCGCGCATAGCTGTAGTGACGATGACACTGAACCCAGTGTGCCTTGTTTTTACTGGACTCATATGATATTTTCCTCCCTATTTTTTTGTTAATTAACAAGACAACCTTTTCTTTGTTACTACTAGTGAATCTGAATTCATTTGGGGCAGACATAAAATATATCACTTCAACCCAATTATCGCAATAACTATTTTAAAAGAAAGTAGCTAGATGCCCATGCATTGCACGGAACATCAAGATGCATTTGTATGAGTACTTTATTTTGTGAGAGAAAAGGATGGACGAGGGAAGGCCTTATTTGCAAATGTGGAGAGGGGTGTGTGTGTGTATCTTTTTGCAAAATTGCCATAGTTTCCTTCTGATCCATTAGATATAAATCCGATGGCCCATATTGCAGGATGGCACGCACACCATCATCACCAATTCTGTTTTCTACTCGCTCCATTCCTAAATATTTATCTTTTTAGAGATTTCAACAAGTGACTACATATGGAGCAAAATGAGTGAATCGACACTCTAAAATATGTCTACCTACATATCCGTATGTGGTACTCCATTTCAAAATCTAAAAAAGACAAATATTTAGGAACGGAGGGAGTATAAGAGTAGACATAGATATATATCTCCAGCATGGTCCACAACGAAAATTTGCTGGACTGGTTAGCGCTGGATGCTCGCAACGTGATGACCTGTGTTTGAATTTTGTTTTTAACTTTAGATTTTTATATTATATATTATTTATATTTAATATATACTTCTTTCGCTATTGTACTGACAATGGAACTCACACAATACTTATAATACAAGATTAAGGATGTATTTGTTTCTTTTTTACATTCTGTACGAAGCTGTAGCCACCCTGCAAGTCACGTGTACACTGTACATGCAATTAATTTTTTATAGAGGGAGAATCATACACGCAATTAACTCAAATTTATTGGATGTGACTCTATTATTTCTAGCATAAGAGCATCTCCAACGGCAGCAAGCAAATTTTGTCCCGCTTCCTTCCGCGAAGGACGACATCAAACGCCAGCGGCATACATTTTCACAACTCTAACCAACCAGAGGAAATTCATGCAAAGACAAACTGATTTCATATAATCATGAAGGATTTCGTATAAATAAGGTGGATCTTCATATAAACATGATGGATTTCATTACATTTACAGGAACTAAGCGGTGCTAATCCGGCTCTTGTGGTATAATTAATACTACCTAATCTAAATGGCTGCCCATGGATCCCTTTTTCTTCCTCATGTCCGACAGACACTTGCGGGGTCGACGAAGGTCCTCGGAAGAGACGAAACAACAAAGAAACCACCTGAATACGCAGTCGTCGCCTCGGCGGTGGCCTTCATGGGACCAAAGTGGCGGCAGCCTCCCGTGTTCTACTTCTCCTCGATGATGGTGGCGGACACGGAGAAGCTGGCCACCGACTCGTCGCTCCTCTGTGCACCCGGCTTCTGTCTCTACTTGTGTCGGCAATCTGGGAACGGGGATCCCCAGAATTCCTGCCTACGGCCCACGGTGTGGTCATGCTAGCAGGCTTGTACGGCCCATCTTGATCAACAAGGCATTCAAGACCTTCGCGAGGGGCCATGCCTCGCGAGGCGGACGACACAAGACCTCCTTAGGAGCGGCCTCGCCAAGCAGGCTCACGAGGGGCGGAGAGTTCAAGGCAAGGCAAACCTCGCGAGGTTCTAGTGACATGAGCCATGAAGATCGAGACCAGGCGGGCGCCAGCGCCCGCAGCGTCCTTGTTTCCTCTTTGGTGCTAAGGGGGCAAGTGCAGGCGCGGAGTACCGAGGCATCAAGCAAAGGTTTCCTTATCGGTGCAATGAGACCGAGACCAGTAGGACAATAAGACGGAGGTCACCATGGATCCCAAGGTGGCGTCACCACCAGAGCCTTTTGCAGGCGAAGACCACTTTTGTCATGATAAGCGGTACTAGCTGTCCCCTTTCAAATTGGCCGTTGTTGGCTCCTTTCCTATTTAATATTTGGGGACAGGACCAGGGCCTCTATAAATAGAACTAGCCACCACCGTAGTGAGGGGCGACCTCATCGGAGACTAGGGGCGACCTCATCTGACGCTAGGGGCCACCTAATCTTAGACTAGAACTAGTTCATTCCCACAATCACATCCACCAAGCACAAGAACACCTCTCCTCAGGAGGCTGTTCTTCCCCCTGTACTGTTCATCCTCAGCCCGAGAGGCAATCCACCACCACCACACTGGAGTAGGGTATTACACCACAATGGTGGCCCGAACCAGTATAAATGTTGTGTCCTTTGTGCTTCGAGTTGGTCGAGTTAGTTTGTAAGATCTTAGCTGAGTTAGGACATGGATCGGTAGGGGGGAGATCTTCGCGTGCACCCCAGAGTTCGAACCTGAAGGGTCTTGCCCGAAACCGTGATCCCACAGCTTGCATGGCGCTGCCGCGGGCATGGGAGGCGCGGCCACTTTAGACACTGCTGGCGCGGAACGACGAGGCAGCGACGACGCCCGTGCCGTGGTGCTCACCAGACTTTCCTGCCTGCGGCCCGCTGCGTGGCTGATCCAGAAGGCCGTACAGTCCATCTTCACCAACAAGACACCCAAGACCCTCGCGAGGGGCCAAGCCTCGCGAGGCAGACGACACAAGACCTCCTCTGGAGCGGCCTAGTCAGACAGGCTCACGAGTAGCAGAGATATCAAGGCGAGGCGAACCTCATGAGGCGCTCGTGACATGAGCCATGACGATCGACACCAGGCGAGCGCTAGGCGGGCGCCAGCACGCAGCATCCTTGTTTCTTCTTTGATGCTAAGGAAACTAGCGCAGGCGAGGAGTACCGAGGCATCCGGCAAAGGTTGCCATTTTGGTGCAACAAGACCAAGACCAGAAGGACGGCAAGACGGAGGTCATCATGGAGCCCAAGACGGCATCACCACCAGCGCCTTTCGCAGGTGCAGACCACCTTTTGTCAGGGTGGCTTGTACTAGCTGTCCCCCTTCAAATTAGCCCGCCGTTGTTGGCTCCCTTCCTGCTCAATATTTGGGAAGAGGACCAGGGCCTCTATAAGTAGGTCTAGCCACCACCATAGAAAACGGGGGAGGCGAGGACGAGAGGAGGGCATCTTAGATCACTCCCTCACCCGCACAAGTTAGCCATGCATAAGAACACCTCAACCTCAGGAGGCTGTTCTTCCCCTTGTATTATTCATCATCAGCCCAAGAGGCAATCCACCACCACCACACTGGAGTAGGGTGTTACACCACAACGGTGGCCCGAACCAGTATAAATCCTGTGTTTTCTGTGTTGCGAGTTCGTCGAGTTCGTCCGCGAGATCTTAGCGATCTAGGGCGTAGATCGGTAGGAGGGAAAGACTTCGCGCGCACCCTAGTGTTCGAACCTTAAGGGTTTTTCGGAACCCCACATCCCACATTTGGTGCGCCAGGTAGGGGTGCGCCAAAGCTTTCCTTCCATCAGTTCGTCGCTCCACCGCTCCATCGTCTCCATGGCGGATGCTCTCCGCGCTCGAGCTGAGCGTCGGGCTGCTCTCACCGCCTGCGTTGCTCAGGCAGCTCCCATCGGCAGGCCACCATGTCGTTCTCCGTCCCCCGCCGCCAATGCTGCCACTGGCCCGGTGGGGAACGAGCAGCAAGCGTCTTCGCTGCATCCTTCGGTGTGGCACGACGGACGCACCGCCACTCCATCGCTGGCCCTAGCCAATTCTTCGTCTTAGGCACACCGCGCTCCCATGGAGGCGTGGGCCACACTCCTTGCCGCAAACGAGCTCCTGCAGTACCGCCCAGTTGACGACCTCTACAAGGAGTGGCTCGACCGCGTCGCCATGCTCGTCCGCGCTGCATGGGGCTCCCCGGCGCCGACCCTCTCTCGGCCTCACCCTCAGCCAGCCACGGGCGACGAGGCCCGAGGCGCGCCTCCACCACCCCAGCCCAATGACGGCGCCATGGCACCAAGGCGCGCGGCCCCGCGATGCGATCCGCCACGACCGGTGCCCACGCATGAAGAGAGAAGCTGCCAAGAAATCCCACGGCCGCGAGAAGCTGCACCCGCGCTTCCCGCACCGCCTCGTCAAGACCGTGCGCCACTAGTGGCGGCGCCGCGCGGACCTCGACAAGACCAAGCTCCACCTCTGAGGCGGGCCCCGGTAACCACGGCCAGCTGCCGCGCCTTCACCCTCGAGCTCCGCAATGTCGCCTAGCCAGGCAAGTTCAAGCCGGATCTGCCTCCTCGCTACGACGGCACCGCCGTCCCCACAGAGTTCCTGCAGCTCTACGAGCAGAGCATCGAAGCAGCCAACAGCGACGAGAAAGTCATGGCGAACTGGTTTCCCATGGCTCTCAAGGATGGGGCCCGCACCTGGCTCATGAACTTGCAGCATGACTCGATCTCCTCCTGGGACGAGATGCGCTACCGCTTCGTCGCCAACTTCCAGGGCACTCGCGACCGCCCGTCGGCCGCAACCGATCTGCGCCGCATCAAGCAACAACCAGGGGAGACCCTCCAGAAGTACATCCAGCGCTTCAACAACGCCCGCCTCAAGAACCCCAAGGTCACGGATGAGGCCATCATCTCCGCGTTCTCCGACGGCGTCCATGATGTCAAGATGAAGGAAGAGATTGCCATCCAAGAGGAGCTCCGCACGTCACAGGAGCTGTTCAACCTGGCGCCCAGGTGCGCAAGAGCTGAGGAGGGACGCCTTTCCCTCCTTGAGCTACCTGCCACAGTCACAGAGGAGAAGAAAGCCAAGGCCAAGGACGTGAAGAGTAAGGAAGCGGTAGTGCTAGCTGTGGAGGCCGACACCAAATGGGGCAGAGATCAGCCCGAGTCATCCAAGAATAGCCGACCATTCTGCGCCTTCCACAACCTACACACCCACAACACCAGCGACTGCCAAGAGCTCCGAGCCCTACGCGAGGGATGCTACGGTCGACGCCCCGAGCGCGGCGACCGGGGCTACGACCGTGGAGGAGGACGAGGGGGCGGACGCTGGGATGACCGCGGCACGCGCCAGGAATGGCGCGACAGGCCTCGTGAGGACTGCTGGTAGGACCATCCTCGTGAGGGGCCCTGGAGGGACCAACCTCATGAGGATCGCCCCCAAGGCAACACCGGTCTTCCCCCACTGCCGCCGCCAAGAATGAACGACGACCATCATCAGGACGAGGGGGCTGGGGGCTTCCAGGAGCTGCGTGCAATCGCCTGCATCTTGGGCGGTGCCCAGGCCCCAGCCTCTCAGCGCATCTTCAAACGATTCACTCGCAAGTTTAACACGGCGCTCCCCAAGCTTGAGGTCGCGCGCCCTCTCAAGTGGTCCCAGTGCGCCATCACTTTCAACTCGGTAGATCAGCTCAAGTGCGCGGCCACCGCCGGCGTCCTCCCGATGTTGTGTTCCCCAGTCATCAGCAATGTGCAGGTTACCAAGACTCTCATCGATGGCGGTGCAGGACTCAACGTCCTGTCCGTCGACACTTTCAACAACCTCCAAGTGCCATATGAGAAGCTCCAACCTACCAAACCTTTATCGGGAGTGACCGACGGCTCCACCACACTGATAGGGTAGGTCCGCGTGCCTGTCACCTTCGGCAAACGCGACAACTACTGCACTGAGCTCATCGACTTTGACGTCGCGCACATCCGCCTGCCATACAACGCCATCCTTGGGTATCCGGCCCTGGCGAAGTTCATGGTGGTTACCCACCACGGCTACAACGTCCTCAAGGTGCCTGGAAGTGGAAGGGCCATCACGGTCCCATGTGAAGAGAGGGATGCGGTGTGCTCCCTCGAGCACGCCTTCCAAGCTCTAGCAATCGATGACCCCGACAGCAGAAGTGAGGGTCCTCCGGAGGCCATCCCCAAGAAGAAGCAGTCGTGTCGCGCAGGACCTCAGGAGGATGGCGTCGCGGCAGGAGCCTCGTCAGGATCAGCGTCTGTCCTAGGGGCGCCTCCCACCATCGCATAGGAAGGCGCGCCTAGGGCATTCCTCGGGCAGGGCTCGGGGGCTCTCTTCTAGGGGGCTTCAGACCTTGCCCACCTCACGAGGGAGGCGCTTGGGCACCACTTGGAGGCGTGCTACGGGCACGTTTTCCTCAGGAGAACATCGGGCAAGGGGTGCCCGCCACTCAGGAGTTCATCACCAAGACCACACAGGAACTACAAGACGCAAGAGCCATGCGCGGCGATAGCCGCTCACAGGGCGCGGCGCATCACCCAGGCGAGGGTGCCGAGCTGCGTGTCTGCATCGACATTCCAGGGATCAACAGGGTCGTGTCTCAGGAGCGCTTCTGGCCTTCATGTGTGGGCCGTTGCGGAGGCTCGCCACACAGCTTCGTTCGCATGCCCCTCGGCTTGCCGAGCACGGCGTCGGTCTATCAGCGCGCCATGCGGTGTGACCTGGCGGCTCAAGAGGCCAGGTACCGCGTCCTCCTACAGGGAATGGAAACTGTCGGTGTCAAAACCAGCGGATCTCGGGTAGGGGGTCCTGAACTGTGCGTCTAGGCCGGATGGTAACAGGAGGCAAGGGACATGATGTTTTACCCAGGTTCGGGCCCTCTTGATGGAGGTAAAACCCTACATCCTGCTTGATTAATATTGATGATATGGGTAGTACAAGAGTAGATCTACCACGAGATCGGAGAGGCTAAACCCTAGAAGCTAGCCTATGGTATGATTGTTGTTTTGTATGTTGTCCTACGGACTAAAACCCTCTGGTTTATATAGACATCAGAGAGGGTTAGGGTTACACAAAGTCGGTTACAATGGTAGGAGATCTACATATCCGTATCGCCAAGCTTGCCTTCCACGCCAAGGAAAGTCCCTTCCGGACACGGGACAAAGTCTTCAATCTCGTATCTTCATAGTCCAGGAGTCCGGCTGAAGGTATAGTCCGGCCAACCGGACAAGCTAGCCTATGGTATGATTGTATGTTGTATATGATCTATCGACTAGCCTGGCCTCGGTTTATATAATGCACCAGAGGCCTTGATAACAAGAGTCCTAGCCGAATACGCCGATGGGGAGGAGTCCTTTTCTTGATCACCAAGTCTTGTAGAATCTTCCATGTATGACGCAGCTGTCCGAACTGGCCCATGAGTATACGGCCATGGGGGTCCTCGGCCCAATCTAACAGATCGGGAGATGACGTGGTGAGTACCCCTGAAAGTGCGTTATATCGACTAGAGGGGGGTGAATAGGCGATTTTTATGAAAGTCTTCAAAACATGGAAGTTATGAAGACAAACAGTAGAGATATGCCTATCACTATGCAGCGGAAGTTAGATTACACTAGGCAAGCCATGGTCAAGTATTCAATAGAGTGAGAGCACAATGACAAGTAGCTGCAGTGTAATAAGGATCAGGTAGGAAGAAGTTATGAAGCCAATCAAGTCATACAGTTACGTTGTGAAGACAAAAGATATAGCAAGCATGCAATGGCTTCACAATGAGTAACAGTAAGTAAAAGGAAGTGAAGATGAAACCAGTGACTCGTTGAAGACAATGATGTGTTGGACCAGTTCCAGTTGCTGTGACAACTGTACGTCTGGTTGGAGCGGCTAGGTATTTAAACCTTAGGACACACAGTACCGGACACCCAGTCCTGAACACGCAGCTCAGGACACCAAGTCCTCACCGTATTCTCCTTGAGCTAAGGTCACATAGTCCTCGCCCAATCACTCTGGTAAGTCTTCAAGGTAGACTCCCAAACCTTCACAGACTTCGTTCACTGGCAATCCACAATGTCTCTTGGATGCTCAGAACGCGACGCCTAACCGTCTGGAGGATTCACAGTCCTCAAGTGTAATAAGTCTTCAGATCACACAGACAAGAAGACTTAAGTGATGCCCAATTTACTCTGGCTCTGGGTGGTTAGGGCTTTTCTCCTCGCTAGGAATTTTCTCTCAAAGGCTTCGAGGTGGGTTGCTCTCAAACGACAAAAGCCGTGCACTGAAATCTGAGCAGCCAACCATTTATGGTTGTAGGGGTGGGCTATTATAGGCACTTGGCAACCCGACCTGATTTGTCCGAAATGACCCTGGGTCACTAAGGAACTGACACGTGTCTCAACGGTCAGATTTCAAACTCTCATGGCAACTTTACTTGGGCTACAAGCAAAGCTGACTTGTCCGGCTCTGGACAAGATTCGCTCTCAATGTCTTCACTCGAAGACATAGGTTTTTGGTTTAGGCATCACTTGAGTCATTCTGACTGGTTCTCCTGGACCCCACTTAACAGTACGGTGGTTCCTATGACTCAACACAAAAGAAAAAGAACTACGAAAGATCTAAGTCTTCGAGCTCCATAGGCTTCATAACGTGTCTTCTTTTGTCATAGTCTTTAATGTGAATATCTTCATATACCACCTTTGACTTCAATGTCTTCATACAATTTTAGGGGTCATCTCTGGTAGTAAAACCGAATCAATGAGGGACTTCTACCTGTGTTATCCTGCAATTCTCACAAACACACTAGTCCCTCAACTAGGTTTGTCGTCAATACTTCCAAAACCAACTAGGGGTGGCACTAGATGCACTTAAATCTCCCCCTTTTTGGTGATTGATGACAAACTAGTTGAAGTTTTCAACGGGGAATATAGTCTGTGAAATTGTAAAGGATAAGGAATTGTCTTCATAAGTTGCAAGGGCTCCCCCTGAAGATGTGCATACAAGTTAATTTGCTTTTGGAATGCAAATGCACATGGCAGGTTGTACTTGTGGAGATCCACTTCAGCTTATGATGACAATCCACTATGCATGTGAAGATATATGAAGATAATGACATGCATAATGGAAAATGGACGTCTGCAGAATGAGATAAGTGCGGAATTTATCGTCGCACATGCGGAATTTATCTTCGCAAAACAGGGTGGCAAACAAGTAGCAGACGACCATCTGGTTTAAGTGCTACAACTCATAAGAACCAAATGTAAAACAAGAGTTGTAAGCACGAAGCAAAATATAACAAAACATAAAGCACCCGCCCATATGGACCCGCTTGAAGACTATCAACCCATATGCTTCTCCCCCTGTTGTCAGCAAGGACCAAAAAGGTTTGAAGACATAGAGTGTCTACTCGTTCCCAGGAGCAGCAGGGTCGTTGGAGGTGTTTGGCGGTGCAGAAGAGCTTGGAGGTGCTGAAGCAGGTGGCGGTGAGGTAGCATCGTCTTCTTCATCAATGATTCTGGCAGTGACTGTGGCAGCAGATGAAGAAAACTCAGAGACTTCAAGTGATGGTATGCTTCGCATCACATCCCTTCTAGGAGGTGTGGTGTCAAACTTGAATCGCTCAGTGAAGCCATCCTCTTCAAGTTCAGCTTCAGTACATATCATTGATAGCCCTTTCCATGTGCGGCGACAGGTTTCATGGGCAACGAAAGCGTTCTTGGTGGCAAGATTTCGGATGCGATTGACATCCAGCAAGAGGCTCTTCATCTGTCTCTTCAACCAGTCATGATGCCTATCCTTCTTTTGATGAAGGGCCACAAGAAGCTCTCGGTCATTGAGAACACGAGCGCGCTTCTTGGGTCTTGAAGCAGTTGCACTGTCAGTGGCTTCAGTTGAAGCAGGGTGTGGCGCACGTGTAGTGCCAGCCAAAGGATACACCCTGGAGATGGCTTCAACACCTTCATCGTTCTGAGTGAAGCTCTGGTGTTCTGCATTCTGAAGACTCAAAGGTTGCTTGGCAGGCTCAGGATATATAGCTTCAGTAGAGGTATCCACATCTGGCAAGAAGATCCGATGGTTGCGGGCTGAGGGCTGATATGAGATCGCAGAGTGAAGCTTGATCAGTATCATTACCCAAGGAGCATAGAACTTCAAACCAAGTAAATCTGAGCCTGATGCAGCTAGTTGGCGTATGAAGAAGTCTTGTGCGTTGAAGCATTTGCCATGAAGGATACAAAACAGCAGAGTCTTCATTGCACCCTCGATCTTGGCATTTGGAGAGTGCCCTTTGATAGGCCAGAGAGTCCGCCGGATAATGTGATAGATGGTTCTGGGCAGGTACTCAAAGTCTTCAACAAAGAACTCTGTTGGATAAGGAGCATCGTGGGGCAGTGGCTTCATCATTGAGAGCATCTGACTCATATTCTGTTCAGGCCTTTCGAATATGCTCTCAAGAGCTTCAGTGTGTAGTGTACAACCTTCCTCGAAGAATTCGCCAGGAGTGGGCAGGCCGGTGAGCTCAATGATATCAAATGCATTGGCTTCGTGATGGACATTGTCGGTCATCCACTCCAGGGCCCAAGTCTTCGGATCTCTGTTGTATCCCTTGATGTGGAGAGTGGCATAGAATTGCAGCAGAAGCTCTTCGTTCCAGTGCTCTTCATCAGTTACAAACTGCAGCAGACCCACTTGCTTGAAGCAATCCAATGCTTTCTAAACAGGGCAGACCAGCAATGGCTTCAACATCAAGGCGCTTGTGCGGGAAGATGCGACCTTGGTTGTATAGGATGCATGAATAGTAGCTGCGCTAAGGATAGCTCCAGAACCTATCTCATGAAATCCTTTCCCTTGAATAGGGGTTCTTGGAGCTGTTGAAGAACGTATTATCTGCCTTGAAGCTATTGATGTTAAAGGATCCAGGTGCTGATGAAGGACCTGGGAACCTCGGCAGCCGTGGGACTGGCTTCTGGACATGAGGCCTGTGCTCAACATGGTAATCAAATTGAGGACCTGCAGCAGACTCGGGAACAGAAGTGTCTGGATCAGTAGCTTCGCTGTCTTCTGAAGCTTTTGGTGGGGAGGGCTCCACATTGGCTTTAGTGTTGGTTGTGGCAGCCTCAATATTTTCAGCCTCCACTCGACTAGCTGGAGGGTCAGACTTAGGCATGTTCTCCTGGAGAACTGCTTCATGGTGTAGCGGGGGAGTAGGATCTTGTGGTACTTCTTCATTTTCTTCGGCTGATGCAGCCAGAATGTCTTCAGCATAGACTTGAGGCCTTGGACCTTTGCGAAGCCTGCGGAACGCAGATGACGCCTGTGGGGTTGGAGTGGGCTGGGCCTCAAGGTCCTCTTCCTCTTGAGGGCGATCCGCCCATGACGCATCTTGTGCAATTGGCGTCAGAGGACGACCAATGCTGATGAGTTTGCTATGTTCATACTGAGGAAGGGCTGCATCATCTTGTACATTGTCCTGATGACCAATGTCTTCAGCAGCGATGGGGTCGGCTGCTGGTATGTCTTCAGCTTCAGGAGCCTCTGTGGAAGCAGGCTCATGACTATCAGTTGTCGTTCTGCGTCAGGATGGACGACAGAAAGGGGTTCAACCATCAAGGGCTCTGTGGGAGCAGCCCGAGCTTTCTTGATCTTCCGCTTCTTCTGAGTGGGGGCAGAAGGAGAGGCTTCAGTATGTTTCCGCTTCCTAGCTTCAGCCTCTGCAGTTTGCGTCTTCTTGAGCTTTGAAGCGGTTGACCGGCTCTTTGGCTTCGAGCCAGTCGTTGCAGTTGGGAAGACAATTGGAACTGCTTCTTGCCTTGGTGCCTCTGGTTCAGCCATAGCAGGCCTCTTCTTCTTCTTCTTCTTCTTCTTCTTCTTCGCGGCCATCCTGGGGTCGATGCCGGGACGCCCAAGTGCCTTGCGCTTCTCGGCCTCATTGTAGGCCTGCACACATCTGTCTGCAAGAGTCTTCATTCGCTCCCGCGAACCTTGAGCTTCTGCACGCTTCTTTAGAAAGTTTTCCTTTAGTTCGTGCAACATGATTTTGAAGCTCTTCACTTCTTGTACGCTGAGCTTGGCCATATGCTTCTTGAACTGAGCCTTTTCATGATCAATTTTCTGCTTCACTTCAACAATGCATTGGGCAATTGCAAGTTCTGAAGCAATAGCGCCTTGGAAGGCGACGCTGAGGCCAACGGGCAGCTGCAGATCTTCGAAGCTGATGTTTGGTGTGGCAAACCATTCGTCGATGAAGTTGTGGATGATGGCGACATCAAAGAGAGGCAAATTGTTGAAGATTTCAGCTTCTTCTTTGCTCTTGCTGAGCTGCTCAAGAGCGTCATCTCCAAGATCTTCATCACTTGACAGATCAATGGCTTCGCTGCGCAGAATGTCAACAGCTGTGAGCTCTTTGCCGGTGTGTGGCTGAGGCATCTTGGCCTTCTGGGGCTTGGAGATGCGGGATACGTCTTCAGACTGCACACTGTCTTCAGGAGGTGCAGTTCCCAATGGCTTCGCCCTTGAGATTTTTGGTGAAGGGGCCAGCTTTGAAGCTTTTGGCTTCTTCGACTGCTTTGGCTTCGGTACAGCAGGAGCTTTATCAGACTCAGAGTCAGTTGGAGGGTCATTCACGGCAGTCCCTTGGACTAAGATGCGGGTGATGAGGCCCTCAAGGTTGGCATACGGACCGATGATATTGGGTTCTGCGTCGCGTGTGCCATATGCCCTTGGTGCGGAGGGACCAGGGTTGAAGTCTAACCCAAATTTCTTCTTGTTCTGCTTCGCTGATTGTTGGGAAAACTGGAAGTTGCGCTTGAACAGATTGTCGTCATGACACCAGAGTAGTGACGACGGATGTGCATCATCAGGCTGTGGCCCATGAACCATGCATGGATAGAAGCTTTGGGCAATAGCTTCATCTCTGGACCTGGGTACAAGGTTCTTGTATAAGATGTCTCCCCTCGGTCTTTTGATGGCACTTTTCTCAGCATACTCTTGGGTTGTGAAGCGGTATTTGAACCATTGTTCTGCCCAGTAGCGTCGAATCCATTGGATTCGGGTCTTGCGCTGCCCATAATTCTCTTCAGAATCTGTTTTATACATATCTGCCAGGTCTTCAGGCAGATCTTTGGAAGTTCCTCCACGTCGCTGTCTGCCCCCCTTCCTTGCTGCTGCTTCTGAAGCCATAAACTTTAACTTGAAAGGCTTCAAAACTTTCAAAGGCTTCAAAGGCTTTCTTTTGCTGGACCAACAGGAACTGGCTTCAGGAGAATTTATGTGATGCTGTAGGAATTC
Organism: Triticum urartu; assembly: GCF_003073215.2. Lineage (NCBI taxonomy): Eukaryota > Viridiplantae > Streptophyta > Magnoliopsida > Poales > Poaceae > Triticum > Triticum urartu. The sequence continues at coordinate 160,934,533 of NC_053027.1, read as the reverse complement.
TGCAAATGAATGCAGACTATGAGAACCGAAGGATTCTCCCATGGACATGTACCTGTGATAGCATTAAGGTGCGAGGGAAGGGGAAGAGGTCATATGCATTCTCAGAAGATTTTGAAGATAAATCAGTTTAGAAGACATTGACCTCATCGTGCGAAGACATTCACTCATAGAAAAGAAGTTGGTTCCAGATTTGTACGAACCCACAGATCAGTACAAGTGCGGAATCTAACTATTTCATGAAGCGCAAGTGAATATACTAGGCATGTTATGAGATGCAGATTGAAAGATCTAACTTGTGTGAAGAGAAACTTCTTATGGTAGAAAGTGACAGAACCATGAGATCAACAGGGGCTGTAAAAAGAAGTTTTATTTACCACACTTGGAACTGCTAGATGGAGTGGGAGATGATGCCGAGCAGTTCAATCCTCCATGCCCTAACTTGGCGATGGAAGACACCTACGACGATGGCGGAGAGGACGATGTCCGCAATCACCGTGAAGACGGCGTCGGAGAGGTTGCGGCAGCGAAGCGCTTCGTCGCCGGCGTCGTCGAGAGCTAGCAGTGGCGCTAGGGTTCGTGCAAGGGTGGAAGAAGGAGATAATGACCGCGGTAAGTGTGAATTTATAGGCGCAGGGGCGGCACTGCGCTATTACTCAGGTGCCCCTGGCGATTCGCATCTGAGTAGTACGTGGCCATCATGCGGTATTTTGGGGGCAGTTCCACGTCCCACGCACGCCTGGATTGTAGGGTGGTCGTTCCTACTTCTCCAGATTTCATGTGGATGAATGAGCATTGAAAATGGACTTAAATGTTGTCTCTGTGTCTTCTGCTGACAAGGACGCAGAGAAGACATTCGACAGTTTCAATAGAATGCATATGACTTGGAGAGATAGAATTTTGAGATAGAGAGCATAGAGAGGTTAGGGTCCGATCACATTCACTTAGTTCAAAAGATTCAACCAAGAAGACATAGCTATAAGTGAATGTTGTAGAGGACAGAACACTAGTATATATATATATCTATATAATCAACGTAGTGAAGATAATCATGAATATATGTTGAGTTCGAAGCCAAACCAAATGTGAAGACATTGCAAGGTAACGCCAAGAGTGAAACACTTCAAAATAGAACGTTTGGTGGTGGCGTTACCCACCATATAGGAAGTATTAGACCCAGACACGGCGCACAATTATCGTGGCGCTCTGAAGTCAATTTCCACATCAATGTATTCACACTTAGAATGTATGTCTTCATTGATTGAAGATATACTTCACTTCGTGTGTTGCACATCTAAGTCATCAATATGCATAAGGGTTAGGATGTGTGCCTGATCACAGGACATTTGTGGATTCCAGGATATTTAGCTCACACCGTAACTTGCAAAACCTCTTCTCATCCAAGGTCTTGGTGAAGATATCTGCCAATTGCTCTTCAGTGTTGACGTGTATGATATCAATGTCTTCCTTCACAACATGATCTCTGAGAAAGTGATGACGAATTTCAATGTGCTTTGTCTTCGAGTGCTGAACTGGGTTGTTGGCAATCTTGATGGCGCTTTCGTTGTCGCAGTAAAGTGGCACTTGCTTCAGATGAATGCCATAGTCCTTGAGTGTTTGCTTCATCCACAGAAGCTGAGCGCAGCTAGATCCAGCAGCAATGTATTCAGATTCAGCAGTGGAGAGAGATACACAGTTCTGCTTCTTTGAAGACCAACATACAAGTGATCGTCCCAGAAAGTGACATGTGCCTGATGTAGACTTGCGATCAACTTTGTCACCAGCATAGTCAGCATCCGAGAATCCAACCAAATCAAACTCTGAGCCCTTTGGATACCATAATCCTAGAGTTGGGGTGTGATCCAAATATCGAAGAATTTGCTTCACAGCTAAGTGATGCGAATCCTTTGGTGCCGCTTGAAATCGAGCACACATGCAAACACTAAGCATAATATCTGGCCTAGATGCACATAGATAAAGTAAAGAACCAATCATGGAGCGGTATACCTTTTGATCGAACTCTTTACCATTGTCGTCAGGACCCAGATGATGTTTGGCTGGCATTGGTGTTGTGAAGCCTTTGCAGTCTTGCATACCGAACTTGTTCAGGCAATCTTTGAGATACTTCTCTTGAGATATGAAGATGCCATTGCGTTGTTGTCGTATTTGAAGACCAAGGAAGAACTTCAGCTCCCCCATCATGGACATCTGATATTGCTCTTGCATCATATATCCAAACTCTTCACTTTACTTCTGATTGGTGCAGCCGAAGATAATGTCATCAACATATATTTGGCACACAAACAGTTCACCATCATATGTCTTCGTGAAAAGAGTGGGATCTAGGGAACCAGGTATGAAGCCTTTTCTCTTCAGGAAGTATTTGAGTGTGTCATACCAGGCCCTAGGGGCTTGTTTGAGGCCATACAGTGCCTTGTTGAGCTTGTATACCATGTCAGGATGTTTTGGATTTTCAAAGCCAGGCGGTTGTGCAACATACACTTCTTCTTCAATCTTGCCATTGAGAAAGGCACTCTTCACATCCATTTGATATAGAAGTATGTTATGATGATTTGCATAGGCCAGCAGTATGCGTATGGCTTCAAGCCTAGCTACAGGAGCAAACGTTTCATCGAAGTCAATGGCTTCCACTTGAGTATATCCTTGAGCAACGAGACGAGCTTTGTTTCTGACAACTTGACCATGCTCATCTTGCTTGTTGCAGTATATCCATTTGGTGCCTATTATGTTGTGCTTCCATGGATCAGGACGCTTAACCAGTTCCCATACATTATTCAGCTCAAACTGTTGAAGCTCTTCTTGCATAGCTTGAATCCATTCAGGTTCCATTAAGGCTTCTTCAACTTTCTTGGGTTCTGATATTGAGACGAATGCGAACTGCCCATAGAAATTTGCTAGCTGAGTTGCCCTTGAACGAGTGAGTGGACCAGGTGCATCGATGCTATCAATTATTCTTTCAATCTGCACTTCATTGGCAACACGAGGATGTACAGGGCGAAGACTTTGCTCTTGCTGATCTGTGTTGTTGTTGGGAGGAATGTCTTCAAGCTAAGCATTGTCTTCATGTTGATCAGGTGCTGAGATGATAAGTTCTTCTTCAGGATGAGCTTCAGAAGGTATAATCTCTCCAGTTCCCATTAGCTTGATTGATTCACTAGCTAGAATTTCATCTAGCACATTTGGCAGTTGCTCTCTTTGTGAACCATTTGTCTCATCGAACCGCACATCCACTGTTTCAACCACTTTGTAATGGAAGCGATTGAAGACTCTGTAGGAGTGCGAATCCTTTCCATATCCAAGCATAAAACCCTCATGTGCTTTTGGTGCAAACTTTGAGGTGTGGTGTGGGTCCTTGATCCAGAACCTTGCGCAAAATACTCTGAAGTAACTGACATTTGGCTTCTTGCCAGTTAGGAGTTCATAAGATGTCTTGCTCAGAAGCTTGTGAAGATACACACAATTGATTGTATGGCATGCAGTGTCAATGGCTTCAGTCTAGAATTTTCTTGGAGTCTTGTATTCATCTAGCATCGTTCTGGCCATCTCAATGAGTGTTCTGTTCTTGCGTGCGACGACGCCATTCTGCTGTGGCGTGTACGGAGCTGAGAATTCATGTGTGATGCCCAAGGTATCAAGATATGTATCAAGGCCAGTGTTCTTGAATTCAGTGCCATTGTCACTTCTAATGTGCTTTATCTTGGCGCCGTAATTGTTCATAGCTTGATTGGCAAAGCGTCTGAAGACATCCTGCACTTCAGTCTTGTAAAGGATTATGTGCACCCAAGTATATCTAGAGTAATCATCAACAATGACAAAGCCATAGAGGCAAGCAGTAGTAGTAAAAGTTGAGTAGTGAGTGGGACCAAAAAGATCCATGTCATGCAGTTCGAAGGGTCGAGTAGTGGTCATGATTGTCTTCGAGGGATGTTTTGCCCTCGTCATCTTCCCTGCTTCAGAGGCACCGCATAAGTGATCTTTCTTGAACTTGACGCCCTCGATGCCTATGACATGTTTCTTCTTCGCAAGGGTGTGGAGGTTCCTCATGCCAGCATGACCAAGCCTCCGATGCCAAAGCCAGCATTCTGAAGCCTTTGCTAGAAGACATACTGCAAGCTGTGGTCCTGCTGAGAAATCTACCACGTACAGATCATCTTTTCGATACCCTTCAAACACTAGAGACTTGTCAGATTCCATTAGTACAAGGCAACGATATTTTCCAAACATTACGATCATGTTCAAATCGCAAAGCATTGAGACAGACATTAAGTTGAAACCAAGGGATTCAACAAGCATGACTTTATCAATGTGTTGATCCCTTGAGATTGCAACTCTACCTAGACCCAATACCTTACTTTTACCAGTGTCAGCAAATGTGATGTGGCTCTTGTCGGATGGACGTAAAGTTGAGTCCATAAGAAGGCTTCTTTTGTCAGTCATGTGATTTGTACACCCACTGTCAATAATCCATTCTGAAGACTTTGAAGACGCTGGTGTCGTACTCTATAGTGCAGTTAGGGGGATAGGCTTCACGAAGAGAATTGTGAAGCAAAAACATTTGACGAACCAGTGGGTTATGAAAACTTAGATCCAGATTAGGACTAATAGGGAGAGTAGCATGCGATTCAGGAACGAAGTACATAATGATGCCATTCGGGCATTTTATCTTCCGCCCTACAAGATTTTTAAGGTCCCCAGCAATAGCATCAGAAGATTTTGGTTTTCTGCTGGAGACATTTCCCTGCAAAAGAGAGTTAAGCCTTCTTAACCACCCACATCTTCAAGGGTGGCTTAGAAGCAATAAGTCTAAGTGCAGCATCTAAGAATTTTGGCTTTGTAGCCTTAGCAAACAGTCTTGTAGGTTGACAATAGTACTCATAAGAATAAGCAGAATAATTTTTGGTCATATGAACGTGACGGTTTGATGAACCGCTCTCATATTCATATGCCTGAGTATGGTTTCCCTGCAAAACATTTGCGTTAATGTGACTCAGGTGAGTCCTCTGTTTGTATGAAGCCTTTGGACCGTATGAAGCCTTTGGTCTGAGGTTTGTCTTCTTCAAGTGAGGTGTCATGAAGACATTCATAGGAAGATTTTCTAGACACTTTTTCGGAACCCAGATCTTCTTCATAGGCGGTCCATTCCTGCAGTTAGTACCAATGTACCTGGCAAACACTTCACCATTCTGATTCTTAAACAGTATATAGTTTGCATCAAAGGATTCATCAATGATAATGGGGTTAGCACAGGTGAAGCCAGATAAATTGGATGGATCTGCTGAAGATTCCTTTGCAGCAACCCACTTGGTTTTGGGGTACTGCTCAGGTTTCCAGTAAGAGCCATCTGCATTTATTTTCCTTACGAACCCAACACCCTCTTTCCTAGGGTTTCGGTTCAGAATCTGCTTCTTGAGGACATCACATAATGTCTGATGTCCTTTAAGACTTTTATACATCCCTGTTTCAAGCAATGTCTTCAACCTAGCATTCTCATCAGCAATAGAAGTGGTATCCTCAGCAGAGGGGTTAGTTACCACATCAACAGTTGAAGATATTGCAACAGCAGTAGCAGTGGAACATTCAGCAACAGAAGTAGCATTATCACGCTCAATGCATTTAAGACATGGTGGTTCAAATCCTTCCTGAGCGGAACTGATCTGTTCGGCGCGAAGTGACTCGTTTTCCTTTTGAAGATCTTCATGAGCCGCCCTCAATTTCTCAAGTTCTTGCTTCCTTTGAAGATAATCATAGGAAAGCTTTTCATGAGTTGTTGAGAGAGTATCATGACGATCTTCAAGTTCCTGATACATAACGTGAAGATTTTTTATGTCTTCAATTAAGGATTCAGATCGAGTCATTTCAGCACCCAACAGATAATCACTTCTGTCTAACAGTTTTTGAATATGTTCCATGGCTTTCTGTTGTTCAGTTGCAATTTTAGCAAGTGTTTTATAACTGGGTTTTGAATCACAATCAGAGTCATCGTCACTAGTTGTTTGATAGTGAGTAGTGCGTTTGTTTACCTTGGCACCGCGTGCCATGAAGCAGTAGTTAGGAGTGGAGTAGTCCTTGTCATTTGCATCGGTGTCAGTGATGAAGTCATTGTCTTCAGTGTTGAAGATGGACTGGCGACGTATGCTGTAGCCAGACTTGCAATGCCAGAATCAGACTCCTCCTCAGACTCCACCTCTGCCTCCTCAGAAGCGGACTCCTCCTCTGAATCCATTTCCTTACCAACAAACGCACGTGCCTTGCCAGATGAGCTCTTCTTGTGTGATGAAGACTTTGAGGAAGACTTGGAAGAAGACTTTGTGTATTTCTTCTTTTTCTTGTTGTCAGAGTCATATTCCTTGCTCTTCTTCTTCTTTTTGTTCTCATTGTCCCACTGTGGACACTCAGAGATGAAGTGTCCAGTTTTCTTGCACTTGTGGCATGTTTTCTTCTTGTAGTCATGAGCAGAAGGTTCATCATTCCTTGAGCTTGATCGTGAAGACTTTCTGAAGCCTTTCTTCTTGGTGAATTTTTGGAACTTCTTCACTAGCATTGCAAGTTCCCTTCCAATGTCTTCAGGATCATCAGAACAGCTGTCAGATTCTTCTTCAGATGAGGAAACAGCTTTTGCCTTCAAGGCACGAGTTCGCCCATAGTTTGGACCGTAGATATATCTTTTCTTAGAAAGCTGAAACTCATGTGTGTTGAGCCTCTCAAGTATGTCAGATGGATCGAGTGTCTTGAAATCATGACGTTCTTGAATCATCAGGGCTAGGATGTCAAACGAACTATCAAGTGATCTCAGCAGCGTCTTGACGACTTCATGTTTGGTGATCTCAGTAGCGCCGAGGGCTTGAAGCTCATTTGTGATGTCAGTGAGTCTGTCAAATGTGTGCTGGACATTCTCATTATCATTTCGCTTGAAGCGGTTGAAGAGATTGCGAAGGACACTGATTCTTTGATCTCTCTGGGTTGAGATGCCTTCATTGACCTTGGAGAGCCAGTCCCAGACCAGCTTGGATGTCTTCAAAGCACTCACACGGCCATACTGTCCTTTGGTCAGATGACCACAGATGATGTTCTTGGCAGTAGAGTCCAGTTGAACGAATTTATTGACATCAGCAGAAGTGACACCTTATCCAGCCTTGGGAATGCCGTTCTCGACGACATACCATAGGTCGACGTCAATGGCTTCAAGATGCATACACATCTTATTCTTCCAGTAGGGATATTCAGTTCCATCGAAGACAGGGCACGCAGCGGAGACTTTAATTATCCCTGCAGTCGACATAGCTAAAACTCCAGGTGGTTAAACCGAATCACACAGAACAAGGGAGGCGCGGGCCGCACTCCTTGCCGCAAACGAGCTCCTGCGGTACCGCCCAGTCGACGACCTCTACAAGGAGTGGCTCGACCGCGTCGCCGTGCTCGTCCGCGCTGCATGGGGCTCCCCGGCGCCGACCCTCTCTCGGCCTCACCCTCAGCCAGCCATGGGCGACGAGGCCCGAGGCGCGCCTCCACCACCCTAGCCCAATGACGGCGCCATGGCACCAAGGCGCGTGGCCCCGCGATGCGATCCGCCACGACCGGTGCCCACGCATGAAGAGAGAAGCTGCCAAGAAATCCCACGGCCACAAGAAGCTGCACCCGCGCTTCCCCCACCGCCTCGTCAAGACCGTGCGCCGCTAGTGGCGGCGCCGCGCGGACCTCGACAAGACCAAGCTCCACCTCCGAGGCGGGCCCCGGTAACCACGGCCAGCTGCCGCGCCTTCACCCCCGAGCTCCGCAACGTCGCCTAGCCAGGCAAGTTGAAGCCAGATCTGCCTCCTCGCTACGACGGCACCGCCGACCCCACAGAGTTCCTGCAGCTCTACGAGCAGAGCATCGAAGCAGCCAACAGCGACGAGAAAGTCATGGCGAACTGGTTTCCCATGGCTCTCAAGGATGGGGCCCGCACCTGGCTCATGAACTTGCAGCACAACTCGATCTCCTCCTGGGACGAGATGCGCGACCGCTTCGTCGCCAACTTCTAGGGCACTCGCGACCGCCCACCGGCCGCAACCGATCTACGCCGCATCAAGCAACAACCAGGGGAGACCCTCCAGAAGTACATCCAGCGCTTCAACAACACCCGCCTCAAGAACCCCAAGGTCACGGATGAGTCCATCATCTCCGCGTTCTCCAACGGCGTCCGTGATGTCAAGATGAAGGAAGAGATCGCCATCCAAGAGGAGCTCCGCACGTCACAGGAGCTGTTCAACCCGGCGACCAGGTGCGCAAGAGCTGAGGAGGGACGCCTTTCCCTCCTTGAGCTACCTGCCACAGTCACAGAGGAGAAGAAAGCCAAGGCCAAGGACGTGAAGAGTAAGGAAGCGGTAGTGTTAGCTGTGGAGCCCGACACCAAATGGGGCAGAGATCAGCCCGAGTCATCCAAGAATAGCCGACCATTCTGCGCCTTCCACAACCTACACACCCACAACACCAGCGACTGCCAAGAGCTCCGAGCCCTACGCGAGGGATGCTACGGTCGACGCCCCGAGCGCGGCGACCGGGGCTATGACCGTGGAGGAGGACGAGGGGGCGGACGCTGGGATGACCGCGGCACGCGCCAGGAATGGCGCGACAGGCCTTGTGAGGACTGCTGGCAGGACCATCCTCGCGAGGGGCCCTGGAGGGACCAACCTCGTGAGGATCGCCCCCAAGGCAACACCGGTCTTCCCCCACTGCCGCCGCCAAGAATGAACGACGACCATCATCAGGACGAGGGGGCTGGGGGCTTCCAGGAGCTGCGTGCAATCGCCTGCATCTTGGGCGGTGCCCAGGCCCCAGCCTCTCAGCGCATCTTCAAACGATTCACTCGCAAGTTTAACACGGCGCTCCCCAAGCTTGAGGTCGCGCGCCCTCTCAAGTGGTCCCAGTGCGCCATCACTTTCAACTCGGTAGATCAGCTCAAGTGCGCGGCCACCGCCGGCGTCCTCCCGATGTTGTGTTCCCCAGTCATCAGCAATGTGCAGGTTACCAAGACTCTCATCGATGGCGGTGCAGGACTCAACGTCCTGTCCGTCGACACTTTCAACAACCTCCAAGTGCCATATGAGAAGCTCCAACCTACCAAACCTTTATCGGGAGTGACCGACGGCTCCACCACACCGATAGGGCAGGTCTGCGTGCCTGTCACCTTCGGCACACGCGACAACTACTGCACTGAGCTCATCGACTTCGACGTCGCGCACATCCGCCTGCCATACAACGCCATCCTTGGGTATCCGGCCCTGGTGAAGTTCATGGTGGTTACCCACCACGGCTACAACATCCTCAAGGTGCCTGGAAGTGGAGGGGCCATCACGGTCCCGTGTGAAGAGAGGGATGCGGTGTGCTCCCTCGAGCACGCCTTCCAAGCTCTAGCAATCGATGACCCTGACAGCAGAAGTGAGGGTCCTCCGGAGGCCATCCCCAAGAAGAAGCAGTCGCGCCACGCAGGACCTCAGGAGGATGGCGTCGCGGCAGGAGCCTCGTCAGGATCATTGTCTATCCTAGGGGCGCCTCCCACCATCGCATAGGAATGCGCGCCTAGGGCATTCCTCGGGCAGGGCTCGGGGGCTCTCTTCTGGGGGGCTTCAGACCTTGCCCACCTCACGAGGGAGGCGCTTGGGCACCACTTGGAGGCGTGCTACAAGCACGTTTTCCTCAGGAGAACATCGGGCAAGGGGTGCCCGCCACTCAGGAGTTCATCACCAAGACCACACAGGAACTACAAGACGCAAGAGCCATGCGCGGCGATAGCCGCTCACAGGGCCCGGCGCATCACCCAGGCGAGGGTGCCAAGCTGCGTGTCTGCATCGACATTCCAGGGATCAACAGGGTCGTGTCTCAGGAGCGCTTCTGGCCTTCATGTATGGGCCATTGCGGAGGCCCGCCACACAGCTACGTTCGCATGCCCCTCGGCTTGCCGAGCATGGCGTCGGTCTATCAGCGTGCCATGCGGTGTGACCTGGCGGCTCAAGAGGCCAGGTACCACGTCGTCCTACAGGGAATGGAAACTGTCGGTGTCAAAACCAGCGGATCTCGGGTAGGGGGTCCTGAACTGTGCGTCTAGGCCGGATGGTAACAGGAGGCAAGGGACACGATGTTTTACCCAGGTTCGGGCCCTCTTGATGGAGGTAAAACCCTACGTCCTGCTTGGATTAATATTGATGATATGGGTAGTACAAGAGTAGATCTACCACGAGATCAGAGAGGCTAAACCCTAGAAGCTAGCCTATGGTATGATTGTTGTTTTGTATGTTGTCCTACGGACTAAAACCCTCTGGTTTATATAGACATCGGAGAGGGTTAGGGTTACACAAAGTCGGTTACAATGGTAGGAGATCTACATATCCGTATCGCCAAGCTTGCCTTCCACGCCAAATAAAGTCCCTTCCGGACACGGGACAAAGTCTTCAATCTCGTATCTTCATAGTCCAGGACTCCGGCTGAAGGTATAGTCCGGCCAACCGGACAAGCTAGCCTATGGTATGATTGTATGTTGTATATGATCTATCGACTAGCCTGGCCTCGGTTTATATAATGCACCAGAGGCCTTGATAACAAGAGTCCTAGCCGAATACGCCGATGGGGAGGAGTCCTTTTCTTGATCACCAAGTCTTGTAGAATCTTCCATGTATGACGCAGCTGTCCGAACTGGCCCATGAGTATACGGCCATGGGGGTCCTCGGCCCAATCTAACAGATCGGGAGATGACGTGGGGGTGAATAGGCGATTTTTATGAAAGTCTTCAAAACGTGGAAGTTATGAAGACAAACAGTAGAGATATGCCTATCACTATGCAGCGGAAGTTACATTACACTAGGCAAGCCACGTCAAGTATTCAATAGAGTGAAAGCACAATGACAAGTAGCTGCAGTGTAATAAGGATCAGGTAGGAAGAAGTTATGAAGCCAAACAAATCATATAGTTACGTTGTGAAGACAAAAGATATAGCAAGCATGCAATGGCTTCACAATGAGTAACAGTAAGTAAAAGGAAGTGAAGATGAAACCAATGACTCGTTGAAGACAAAGATGTGTTGGACCAGTTCCAGTTGCTGTGACAACTGTACGTCTGGTTGGAGCGGCTAGGTATTTAAACCTTAGGACACACAGTCCCGGACACCCAGTCCTGAACACGCAGCTCAGGACACCAAGTCCTCACCGTATTCTCCTTGAGCTAAGGTCACATAGTCCTCGCCCAATCACTCAGGTAAGTCTTCAAGGTAGACTCCCAAACCTTCACAGACTTCGTTCACTGGCAATCCACAATGTCTCTTGGATGCTCAGAACGCGACGCCTAACCGTCTGGAGGATGCACAGTCCTCAAGTGTAATAAGTCTTCAGATCACTCAGACAACAAGACTTAAGTGATGCCCAATTTACTCTGGCTCTGGGTGGTTAGGGCTTTCTCCTCGCTAGGAATTTCTCTCAAAAGCTTTGAGGTGGGTTGCTCTCAAACGACAAAAGCCGTGCACTGAAATCTGAGCAGCCAACCATTTATTGTTGTAGGGGGTGGGCTATTTATAGCCACTTGGCAACCCGACCTGATTTGTCCGAAATGACCCTGGGTCACTAAGGAACTGACACGTGTCTCAACGGTCAGATTTCAAACTCTCATGGCAACTTTACTTGGGCTACAAGCAAAGCTGACTTGTCCGACTCTGGACAAGATTCGCTCTCATTGTCTTCACTCGAAGACATAGGTTTTTGGTTTAAGCATCACTTCAGTCATTCTGACTGGTTCTCCTGGACCCCACTTAACAGTACGGTGGTTTCTATGACTCAACACAAAAGAAAAAGAACTACGAAAGATCTAAGTCTTCGAGCTTCATAGGCTTCATATCGTGTCTTTTCTTGTCATAGTCTTCAATGTGAATATCTTCATATACCACCTTTGACTTCAATGTCTTCATACATTTTTAGGGGTCATCTTTGGTAGTAAAACCGAATCAATGAGGGACTTCTACCTGTGCTATCCTGCAATTCTCACAAACACATTAGTCCCTCAACTAGGTTTGTCGTCAATACTCCAAAACCAACTAGGGGTGGCACTAGATGCACTTACAACCCCCTAGTCCAGGACACCGTCAATAGCCCCCTGAACCGGTCTTCAAGTTAGGGACGCTCCTCGATTCTTCCGAACTATTCTTCATCTTCGGTTGTCGGTCTTGGAAACTGGTTCAACAAATCTTCCCATCTTCGATCTTGGGGATCGCCGAAATGCTTTCGACAAGTTTTACACGTCGGGTATCCGAGGAGCCCCTTTAAGTTTCCGGCCTTTATCAATGCCTTGTTATTTTATGCCACACCTCGGGTTTTGAAGTTGTTCCCGGGAGGCAGTGTCCTCTTGCGTCCGAGCTCCAACGCCAGACTGCATTCGAGGTATCTTTTGCAGCCGAGCACCAATGCCGGACTACTTCCGAGCTCCAACGCCGAAATGTATCCGAGCTTCAATGTTGTACTGTGTCCAAGCTCCGACGCCAAAATGCATCCGAGCTCCAACGCCGGACTGTGTCCAAGCTCCAATGCCGGACTATATCCAAGATGTCATAGATCATCTTGGTACAAAAAAGTTGAAGGAGTTTAGCCGAGCTTAATGCCGGAAATGCCCTCTATGGAGCTAGCCACTAGCGCCCGAACTTTATGCCGGGCTGCTCCCGAGGCGATGCACCACCCCGACTATGGGCCGATTTTTGTCAATATTTTTTATTGGTGCAATTTATTCTCTGCCGAGATATACAGCCAGTAGCCCTCAAGGTGTGTATCGGTTTAAAGCCCGAGATGCACCTGAAGGATGACGTAAGACCACTGATCCCAGTAGCCGCAGAGACTCAGGTTGATTTGTAAAATCGGCCTGAGGATCAAGTCCTAGCTCGGCAGAATACTTCGAGACACAAAAAGCGGCATGCTCGATCCTTGAGACTCAGGTTGGGTGCGGCCGACCAAACTGAGGATCAAAATCTCCTCGGAAACTATATTGCACATAAAATTTTCTGCATTGGATAGGCAATGAAGTAGCCCCCGAGACACTGGTCGGGTGGCAACACCAGATCAGGGGATCGATACGCCCCTTTAAAATTAGTAAATGATAAGCCTGAAGCCCAGTAGCCCCCGAGCCTTAATGCGGGCACGGGTGGCCAAATTAAGGATCGATATCCAGAGTAAAATCACAAATTATGTGTAATGATTCTATGTATCCAAGTACATTAATGCTCGGATCCGCATTGTACAAAACTTTGTTGACCGACCATCGGCTTCCACCTCCTCGGCCAATAGCCGAGGATTGTTTGTCCTACTTTAAAGCCTTTATGAGGGCAAAGATTTATGACAAACAAGGCAATTTGGCCATACGGTTTTATAAACAAAGGTACGCGGAGAGACATGTTATATTACTGTTTAACATAAGAAATGTCTTCCAAAGAAAATAGTCCCGCTATCGGTTCCTTTCTTTGGGTTGTCATGCTAAGCATGATCATGAAACCTCAGCTCTAATGTAAGAGCAAAGTATCGATGATTTAGTTTGGGAGGCCAGTTAATAGCCCCCGGTAGTGTTCGGTGACAATTGAGGTCAATCCGTAAACACTTCGGCCAATGTTATGAATGGCCAGTCATTTAACACCGTCATCGGATTGCTGACCAGTTTACGCTTATCGTGACAGTGAGTTTACGGCTTTCTCCACTGAGGTGCTTAACCATGTGAGCTGGAAGCACAATCGCAGTGGTTCTCCCTTTGCACACCTAGCCGAACAAAGCGGAACGTAGGAGGCAAGCGCAGGAGCCGGGCAACCCAACTATTGACCGAAGACACAATTCGAAACCAATGCATATATAGTGAGATCCGAGAATGTTTTTTCCGAATCTATAAAGGTGTCCGGCATTGCATTGTGAGACTTGTGCTGGAAACACACAAATAGTTTAAAAGTGTCATAAGCTTGGAAAACCAAAAAAACGTCAGTAAAAACTTGACGTCCGAACAAGATCAAGTGTTCGGTGCCAATCCAAAAATTGGGGAAAATTGTGCTTCTGTCGTGCATTAATATTACACATTCGATCTCAAGACTTCAAGCGGGTCAGCCTACGGCTACAGCCTCCTATCCCGAAGGCGGAGTGCTTCTCATTAGACCAGTTTAGCGAACTAAAGTCGAGCCGTCACTAGAGAGAAAATGGGTTATCTGGCTATTGACAACACACTTACGTCGAGAAAGGAGCGATAGAAAAAGACTTTGCAATGACCAAGAAGAGAATACATTTACTATAAAATAGCTCATATAAATTTTAAGAGCCCCCAAGTGACTTGGGTAAAAGAATTTTATGTATAATGATTGTATGTACTGAAGTACTTATATCATATATTTGTTCACCCGAACTTTAAACGCGTCTTAACCGACCGTCGGCTTCTCCCTCTTCGGTCAAAGACCGAAAAGTGTTATGTACTCCACCTGTCGAGAATATCGACAGTGTTTCCGATAACCAGGCAACCGGGCCATAAGGCTGTAACAGACAAAGCGCGCTCAGGGAACTTATGCTATATTACAGACGAAGTGCAAGAAGCATCTTCGAAGAAAATAGTACCCCCACCGATACCTTTCTTCGGTGCTCATTATTCTTATGAGACTTGTGCAATAGATTTTTTGTACTCATGAGTTCCATTGTGTGCCGACCATGATTGAAAACAATAAGAGTGCTAGCTTTCGGCTTCACCCAGTCTAAGGTTAGAGCTCGGAGGACCCGGTCGTGACAATCGCAGAGGTGTTCCCTTTACTCCCTAGCCGAACAATTGGGAACGTAGGGGTAAGCACAGGAGCCAGGCAACCCAGCTCGCAAATCTCTTAAGTCAATACAGTGCATATTGTGGCGTAATACATGAACAAGGAATGAAGCCGTACAAGTGTAATCATATGCAAGAGGAAAAAGCTTCATGAAGGAAGCCCCTAAGTAAACGGGATATTTGAATTTGCATGCCACAAACAAAGTTTGGACAAGGAAATTTTTTACAAGCAACTTTTTTCCAAAAAAGTATAATGCTTGGTCGAACCGAACACAAGTTAAAAATTTAAAACTTTGAGCATGAAGGCAACTTAGCTGGTTAATGTGTTCGGTATTGATGACGCGGTCCGAGCTTGATGGGGGACAAGGTTCCATCCCCCAAGCCGGTCCCGAGGTGGCAGAGCGGAGAGCTCGACACGCCGAAGTGGTGACATAGCATGATCAATGCAGACCGGCAGAGTGACGCCGAAGTCCCCAGATCATTTTCCTATGCACAAAAAATAGTGCAAACCGGAGATAATAGTAATAATAATAATTAAAAAAATCATTGCATAATAAATAATTTATGCAAAGTGAGTAATAAAAAAAATATGGCCTGGCGCCGAAGTCAATGTCGATGCAGGGCGTCGGCGTGATACGGTAAAGGTGTGGCAAAGCCTGAATTCACAGGTCGGTCTGAGTTCTGGATGCGGCATTCACTGGACTATGTACGGAACTTGACCGGACCACCATGCGATTGTCGTTAGTGCGGCCATCATTTGATAGACCTGTGTACAGATGATGGACAAACCAGAGTAATAATTCCTTGGGAAGATAAACCCAAACAAGCAAAAAATACTAGGATTAATAGCACCTGGTTTATTTGTTGTAGCAATCCAAAGAAAGGTGATTCCCAAAATTGGGACTCGATCCACACACCCATTGCTTGATGAGCGATAAAGCGACGGTATGGCGATGCGGGCAAAGGTTGGCTCGCCGAGGCAAAGCCTTCGGTCCAGCTAACGTGACGGAGCTGTTCGGCTAATGACGCTGAAGTCTCCGGAGTAGGTTGATGAAGAGATGGCGAAGCCCCCGGTCCAGCCGAGATGTCGAAGCCTCGATGTCAGCCGACGAGTCGAAGTAGGTCGGCGTGATGGACACCAGTCTTAAAAAAGCAATAGTGTGGCCCTGCCGATGCAGGTCGTGACGTGGTCGATGCCGGCTTGATGAAGTGACCGTGCGGCGATGCCGATATGCCAGCTCCCTGTAATCCGTGGGGCGGCGATGTTGGTGATGATTTATCCTTCGCGATGCCGGACTCTTGTTCAGCTTGCCGAGATGATGATCCGAAGAAGTTGAGCTCGGCTCCACAAAGTGACGACGTGTCTAGCGCAGGTCGGCAGCCTTGGAGCAATATCGCCGGACTAGTTTGACACCAGCATGATGATGAAGGCGACCTCAGGGGAGGCTTAAAAATTTACGGGCACGTGTTTAAAAACAACGCACAAGACCCTAGAAGAGAATTCCTCTAAAAAGGTTGTCCAATGTCACGTTCATAAAGAAACATGAATTCGGGTCGGATCCGTATTCGCGCAGAAAACGGATCCGAAAATTCATCCACTCATCGGAAGGTTCCCGGAGTTTGAACCGTCGGATCGAGCTAAAATCTGGAGGGGTGGTAGATATGGGAATTCTGCAGTAGATGAACGGTTGAATCTTCCAAATGACCTCCAAGCTAGGCTCTGGAGACCACGCCCTAAACTCGTCCAGATTCCCGTCCAGATTTGACACGGCTTCGGTATATCGTAGATTGTCGGAGATTCCTCCATCGAAACTCGACGAAATTTTGCATGGCTGTTGTAGGCTCAATTCCGCACAATTACACCAAAGGGATCGTCAAAGCGATGCTCTAAGAGGTGGTGGCAGCGGATACAAGTTTTCTGTTCGGAAAAACAGCACGGTCGCCCGAGGGCAATGTTGTCGTTGAGCCCTCGTCCGAACATGACGATCGGAGATGGAGCACGGTCCTCGGTCGAGCCAAGGTGACCAGTCGAGCCGGCGACGAAGATGTAGGCATCGCAGTTGACCTGCAGACGAGCCATCGATCCTTTTGCCGATCACACAGTGGAACTCTCAATGAAAGCACCAATGTCAGTGTCAAAACCGGCGGATCTCAGGTAGGGGGTCCCGAACTATGCGTCTAGGCCGGATGGTAACAGGAGGCAGGGGACACGATGTTTTACCCAGGTTCGGGCCCTCTTGATGGAGGTAAAACCCTACGTCCTGCTTGATTAATATTGATGATATGGGTAGTACAAGAGTAGATCCACCACAAGATCAGAAAGGCTAAACCCTACAAGCTAGCCTATGGTATGATTTTATGTTGTATATGATCTATCGACTAGCCTGGCCTCGGTTTATATAATGCACCCAAGGCCTAGGATAACAAGAGTCCTAGCCGAATACGCCGATGGGGAGGAGTCCTTGTCTTGATCATCAAGTCTTGTAGAATCTTCCATGTATGCGGCAGTTGTCCGAACTGGCCCATGAGTATACGGCCATGGGGGTCCTCGGCCCAATCTAACAGATCGGGAGATGACGTGGTGAGTACCCCCTAGTCCAGGACACCATCAGAGACGGTCTTCAGGGAGCCTCCTGAGCCCCCAGAGCCTCCCGAGGCTCAGGGCTCCAGTGGCTCATGAGGAGTCGTTTCTTCGACGCACGCCTTCAGCTACACCAACTCTTCTTCGTCTACAAAACCAGGTGACATCTTCCAAGCTCGATAAGCTGGGAGCGCCCCTTGGGCTGCATCATTCCCAGGCCGTGTGGGTCCATCCCTACGGCATGTATCCCATTTGCTTGTGTCTTTAGCTTACCTTGCTGGGGGCGCCCCTCAGGCTGAATCATCCCCAAGCCGCTTTGGGCCGAACCCAGTGGCAGGTATCTTCCTACATTTACCCAAGCTGATTTAACTTCCCTGCTTAACCTGCCTACGGTCATCATCTGCCCGATCATCACCTCCCACGGGGCCTCCTCACAGGCATGGCACTGGTGCATGGGTCCGTCCCTGCCACGTCAACAAAGCTGAGTGGTCGAGCTTTGGCTCGCGGCACACCCCGTGCATGTCACCTCACCAGGCCCTCAGTGCCTTCATTTCATCCGGACCAACCAGGGGCAGGCTGACGGCTGTAACGGCAAACTCTATTCTTCTTGTGCCTGTTCACAGGGACCCCGCGGGAAGAATAGCAGGCGGCACTGTGTGTCTCCTTTTCTCTCGTGCAATTCTCTTGCGCGTTAAAAGGGGGCTCCTGAGCATCGTGACTCAGGAACTCTTACTAGCTCTCCAGCCCTCACCCCCTGGCCTTGACCACGGCATCGTGACCTGGCATACAAGCGGCGGCTGAGCTCGCTCGAGGGCCGGGACCTGAGGACGCAGAGCACCAAGGAGAGCATGGGAGGGGGGAAATTTGTATGGGCCGGCCTGGCTATGCCGCACAAGTTGGTGCATATCCCAGCGCAACGTCAGGAATCATCATGAAGTTCACAAGATAAGTCTCGCCCTCGGATCGGCTAAATGTCTGGGCCTCATGGACACTCACGCCTTACCGCAATCCCATTGCGGCCACGTCAACTCCCTTTCTTCCCTAACCATGGCCGCTTGAGTGCTAAGGGGGACCTCCTGAGCATCGCGCCTCAGGGGCTCTTACTAGACCTCGAGCCGAACACCTCCTGGCCTTGACCACGGCATGCGACCTAGCATACCAGCGACGACTGCAGCCTGCCTGGGGACCGGGACCTATCGGCGTAGAGCAACAAGCTATCGCGAGGAAAGAAAGGGGGAACTGAGCCTTAACGGGACACACGTTCATCAAATCTTCATAACAGGGAAGAAAAGCACAAAAGACATTACATACCCTTACATGCCCCCACGGGGCGCTTCATGGTTCTTCGCAGGAAACAAAAGCTAAAACTGAGGAGGATCCTATCTACACCCCCGTGGCAGACGCCATCATCAACAGTGGGCCACGGGAGGCCGGCGCCAACCCCATCCAGATAAGTGGTGGCGGCGGCCGGACGCGGCAGCACTGCTCCGAGCATGGTGAGAGCTCGGGGGCACGTAGCTGTCTTCGCTCGTCTCCGGAGTCTCGTAGAGCTCAGGAGAGCTGTTGGACTCCCAAGGGCTGCTGCTACTGGAGTGGTCGTGACCGGAGCGCGCATCAGCCTCGCGCTCCTCTCCGAAGCAGCACTCTGATGTCTACTACACAACCTTCTTCTTGTAGACGTTGTTGGGCCTCCAAGTGCAGAGGTTTGTAGGACAGTAGCAAATTTCCCTCAAGTGGATGACCTAAGATTTATTAATCTGTGGGAGGCATAGGATGAACATGGTCTCTCTCAAGCAACCCTGCAACCAAGTAACAAAGAGTCTCTTGTGTCCCCAACACACCCAATACAATGGTAAATTGTATAGGTGCACTAGTTCGGCGAAGAGATGGTGATACAAGTGGTATATGGATGATGGATAATAGTTTTTGTAATCTGAAAATATAAAAACAGCAAGGTAACAAGTGATAAAAGTGAGCGTAAACGGTAGTGCAATGCGTTGAAACAAGGCCTAGGGTTCATACTATCGCTAGTGCAAGTTCCCTCAACAATACTAACATAATTGGATCACATAACTATCCCTCAACATGCAACAAAGAGTCACTCCAAAGTCACTAATAGCGGAGAACGAACGAAGAGATTATGGTAGGGTACGAAACCACCTCAAAGTTATTCTTTCCAATCAATCCATTGGGCTATTCCTAGAAGTGTCACAAACAGCCCTAGAGTTCGTACTAGAATAACACCTTAAGACACAAATCAACCAAAATCCTAATGTCACCTAGATACTCCAATGTCACCTCAAGTATCCGTGGGTATGATTATACGATATGCACCACACAATCTCAGATTCATCTATTCAACCAACACAAAGGACCTCAAAGAGTGCCCCAAAGTTTCTACCAGAGAATCACAACAAAAACGTGCGCCAACCCCTATGCATAGGTTCATGGGCGGAACCCGCAAGTTGATCACCAAAACATACATCAAGTGAATCACGTGATATCCCATTGTCACCACAGATATCCACGGCAAGACATACATCAAGTGTTCTCAAATCTTTAAAGACTCAATCTGATAATATAACTTCAAAGGGGAAACTCAATTCATTACAAGAGAGAAGAGGGGGAGGAGAAACATAAGATCTAACTATAATAGCAAAGCTCGCGATACATCAAGATCGTATCACCTCAAGAACACGAGAGAGAAAGAGAGATCAAACACATAGCTACTGGTACATACCCTCAGCCCCGAGGGAGAACTACTCCCTCCTCGTCATGGAGAGCACCAGGGTGATGAAGATGGCCACTAGAGAAGGATTGCCCCCTCCGGCAGGGTGCCGAAACGGGTCTAGATTGGTTTTTGGTAGCTACGGAGGCTTCTGGCGGCGGAACTCCCGATCTATTGTGCTCACGGATGTTTTTAGGGTATATGGAGATATATAGGCGGAAGCAGTACGTCAGGGGGGCACGAGGGGCCCACAAGGGTGGAGGGCGCGCCCAGGGGAGGTGGGCGCCCCCCCTGCCTCGTGGCCTCCTCGCAGGTCCCCCGACGTGCACTCCTAGTCTTCTGGACTTCTTTCCTTCAAAAAATGAGTTCCGTGAAGTTTCAGGTCAATTGGACTCCGTTTGATTTTCCTTTTCTTCGAAACCCTAAAATAGGGTAAAAACAGAAACTGGCACTGCGCTCTCGGTTAATAGGTTAGTCCCAAAAATGATATAAAAGTGTATAATAAAGCCCATAAACATTAAAAACAGTAGATAATATAGCATGGAGCAATCAAAAATAATAGATACGTTGGAGACGTATCAGCATCCCCAAGCTTAATTCCTGCTCGTCCTCGAGTAGGTATATGATAAAAGAAAGAATTTTTGATGTGGAATGCTAGTTGGCATAATTTCAATGCAAATCTTCTTAATTGTGGTATGAATATTCATATTAGGAAGATTCAAGACAAAAGTTCATATTGACATAGAGAATAATAATACTTCAAGCAAACCAACAAAGCAATTATGTTTTCTTAAAGTAACATGGCCAAAGAAAGTTCATCCCTACAAAATCATATAGTTTAGTCATGCTCCATTTTCGTCACATAAGAATGCTCTCATCATGCACAACCCCGATGACAAGCCAAGCAATTGTTTCATACTTTAGTAATCTCAAACCTATAAACTTTCACGAAATACATGAGCGAGAGCCATGGATATAGCACTATGGGTGGAATATAATATAATGAGGGGGGTTATGTGGAGAAGACAAAAAAAGAAAGTCTCACATCAACGAGGCAAATCAATGGGCTATGGAGATGCCCATCGATTGCTGTTAATGCAAGAAGTAGGGATTGCCATGCAACGGATGCACGAGAGCTATAAATGTATGAAATCTCAACAAAAGAAACTAAGTGGGTGTGCATCCAACTTGCTTGCTCATGAAGACCTAGGGCACTTGAGGAGGCCCATCGTTGGAATATACAAGCCAAGTTCTATAATGAAAATTCCCACTAGTATATGAAAGTGATAACTCAAGAGACTCTCTATATGAAGAACGTGGTGCTACTTTGAAGCACAAGTGTGGAAAAAAGGATAGTAGCATTGCCCCTTTTAATTTATTTTCCCTTTTTTGGGGGCCTTCTTTTTTTTCTTTGGCCTTTCCCTTTTTTTGGTACAATGCTCTATTGAATGATGACCATCACACTTCTATTTATTTACAACTCAATGATTACAACTCGATACTACAACAAAGTATGACTCTATATGGATGCCTCCGGCAGTGTACCGGGATATGCAATGAATCAAGAGTGACAAGTATGAAAAAAAATTATGAACGGTGGCTTTGCCACAAATACTTATGTCAACTACATGATCATGCTAAGCAATATGACAATGATGAATGTGTCATGATAAACTGGATGGTGGAAAGTTGCATGGCAATATATCTCGGAATGGCTATGGAAATGCCATAATAGGTAGGTATGGTGGCTGTTTTGAGGAAGATATAAGGAGGTTTATGTGTGAAAGAGCGTATCATATCACGGGGTTTGGATGCACCGGTGAAGTTTGCACCAACTCTCGATGTGAGAAAGGGCAATGCACGGTACCGTAGAGGCTAGCAATGATGGAAGGGTGAGAGTGCGTATTATCCATGGACTCAACATTAGTCATAAAGAACTCATATACTTATTGCAAAAATATACAAGCCATCAAAAACCAAAGTATTACGCGCAAGCTCCTAGGGGGATAGATTGGTAGGAAAAGACCATCACTCGTCCTCGACCGCCACTCATAAGGAGGACAATCAAACAACACCTCATGTTTCAAATTTGTTGCATAACGTTTACCATACGTGCATGCTACGGGACTTGAAAACTTTAACTCAAGCACTTCTCAAATTCACAATTACTCTACTAGCATGACTTTGATATTACTACCTCCATATATCAAAACAATCATCAAGCATCAAACTTCTCTTAGTATTCAATACTCTATATGAAAGTTTTTACTAATTTTGTATACCTAGCATATTAGGATTTTAAGCAAATTACCATGCTATTTAATACTCTCAAAATAATCTAAGTGAAGCACGAGATTTCATCTATTTCTATGAAATAAAACCACCACCGTGCTCTAAAAGATATAAGTGAAGTACTAGAGCAACAGCAAACTACTCCGAAAGATATAAGTGAAGATCAATGAGTAGTTGAATAATTATGCAACTATGTGAAGACTCTCTAACATTTAAGAACTTCAGATCTTGGTATTTTATTCAAACAGCAAGCAAAACTAAATAAAATAAAATGACGCTCCAAGCAAAACACATATCATGTGGCGAATAAAAATATAGCTCCAAGTAAAGTTACCGATGAACGAAGACGAAAGAGGGGATGCCTTGGGCATCCCCAAGCTTAGGCTCTTGGATATCATTGAATATTACCTTGGGGTGCCTTGGGCATCCCCAAGCTTAGGCTCTTGCCACTCCTTATTCCATAGTCCATCGAATCCTTACCCAAAACTTGAAAACTTCACAACACAAAACTTAAAGTAGAAAACTCGTGAGCTCCGTTAGTATAAGAAAGTAAATCACCACTTCAAGGTACTGTAATGAACTCATTATTTATTTATATTGGAGCTAAACCTACTGTATTCCAACTTCTCTATGGTTTGTAAACTATGTTACTAGCCATAGATTCATCAAAATAAGTAAACAACACATGAAAAACTGAATCTGTCAAAAACAGAACAGTCTGTAGTAATCTGAATCAAACGTATACTTATGGAACTCATAAAATTCTAAAATAATCTGCTGGACCTGAGTAATTTATCTATTAATCATCTGAAAAAATAATTAACTAAATATCACTCTCCAAATAAAAATGGCAGCAATTCTCGTGAGCGCTAAAGTTTCTGTTTTTTTACAGCATGATCAACAAGACTTTCCCCAAGTCTTCCCAAAGGTTCTACTTGGCACAAACACTAATTAAAAGCATATAAACACATCTAAACAGATGCTAGATGAATTATTTATTACTAAACAGGAGCAAAAAGCAAGGGACCAAAATAAAGTTGGGTTGCCTCCCAACAAGCGCTATCGTTTAACACCCCTAGCTAGGCATGATGATTTCAATGATGCTCACATAAAGAATAAGAATTGAAACATAAAGAGAGCATCATGAAGAATATGACTAGCACATTTAAGTCTAACATACTTCCTATGCATAGGGATTTTGTGAGCAAACAACTTGTGGGAACAATAATCAACTAGCATAGGAGGGTAAAACAAGCATAACTTCAAAATTTTAAGCACATAGAGAGGAAACTTGATATTATTGCAATTTTTGCAAGCATATATTCCTCCCTCATAATAATTTTCAATAGCATCATGAATGAATTCAACAATATAACCAGCACCTAAAGCATTCTTTTCATGATCTACAAGCATAGAAATTTTATTACTCTCCACATAAGAAAAATTCTTCTCATTCGGAATAGTGGTAGTATCATAGGAAACTCGAATACTATAAATTGTTTCCACATTAAAAGAGTAATGTTCAGAGAAGGGGTAATCATAATCATGACAATTTTTATAAATATAATCACTACTTTTTATAGCATAAGTATCATTACAATAATCATCATAAGTAGGAGGCATGCTATCATCATTATAAACTTGCATATCAAAACTTGGGAGACTAAAAATATCATCTTCATTAATCATAGCTTCCCCAAGCTTGGGACAAAAATTAATTGCAGTAAATATATTCTCAAAAACACCATCCTCATCAAACATAGCATCCCCAAGCTTGGGCTTTTTCATATCATAAGCATAATCACTCTCATCATTAATAGTATGGATAGCACCAATAGTATAGCAATTATCATATTCTTCCAAGCAAGTGCCAAAAAGATTTTCAAGATCATAAGAAGTATCATTATCTTCCATAATTATATTTTCATGAGGCACAATAGTAATAGGAGTAGCATTATTTGGGGGAGATATCTTTTTACCTCTCTTCCTTTTTATTTTCTTCTTCTTCACCACATCATGTGTGGGTTCAATCCTCTTTTTGGAGCTCCTTATTAATGAGATTGGTTGAATAGGAGGTTCTTCTTCGCTACCTGATGCATCATAAGAAATAATAGGAGGGTATTGGGAAGTCTCTTCCCTTTCATTAGTATTCTCTTCATCTTCTATTTGTTTTCTTTTCTTTATGTAGTTGGCAATATAAGGATTTTCAATGCAATTCACCGCACAATACATATAAATATTCTCTAGATCAAAATCAAGAATTCTATCAAGATCAAATTTTGGAATACCCTCTGTTATACGTTTCATTTCTTCATAACCCAAAAGAAGGCTAAGCTCTTTATGATGCTCAAGGGTAATCAAATTATCAGAATGTTTGGACACGACTTGATCATGAAACAAATAGCATTGGAGCTTTAAATGACCATGTTCATTGCAAAGTTCAAAAGGGGCACAAAAAATATTGAATCTTTCAGCACATTCATCTAACTCTTCTTGCAACAATTTAGTTTCTAAGTACTTATGCTTCTTGCAATACCTATCTTCTCTATTTGGTGTGTACTTACAAACCCAATGCACTCCACACAAATTGACATGTTTATAGGAGACATTTTCATCATAACTAGTGCAATCATCATTAGTGTCATGGATATTCAAAG